>NC_064823.1:88793515-89102034 GCF_024166365.1 Elephas maximus indicus
GCACATCCAGCTGAAGGAAAGGAACTGGAATGAGTTGTTTGTGGCTGGTACTAGAACCTATAGCATGGGCCAGGAGTCAGTGCAGGGCATGGTCCACTAGGCCATGCCTGTGCTGCATGGTGCAGATAGGTAGGAAGGAGCAGGGGAGTTGTGATGTGTGGAGCTAAGATGGGTATGGGAAAGAAGATAGAGAAGAGAGAGAAACAGGAGCCCAAAAACAAACAACAACAACAAAAGTAGAGTAGTAAGGGAGCTTGCTGTTGGGGTGGAGAAATGAAAAACCAAGAAATGGAGTAAAACAAAAAGAGAAAAAGAAAAACAAATAAAGAAAAAGAAAAAAAGAAAGAAATGCCCCCAGGGATCCAACCTGTGCAGCTGCACAGATGGAAGAGGTGTCTCCCAAGCCGTGTGTACAGCACGGCTAGAGTGGACTCTCAAGCAGTAACAAGCAGTAAAAAATAAATAAATAAATAAAGGAGCAAATCAAAACAGAGTAGAACAAAACAAATCAAGCACAAACAAATGAACAAAAAGTCTCCCGGGATCCCACAAGCATGGTGTTGCAGACAAGGAAAGCAGTTCCCCAGCCAAGCAGTGCTTCACAGCCTTTCAAGAAGAAGCAAAGATGTCACAGGGAGCCAGGTGTTCAAGAGAAAGGAGGGAGAGGAGGTGAGAGGCAGGGAAGAAACCAAAAGAAATGGGGAAAAGCAACATCAGAGGCAAATAAATGGCACCGAGAGAGCCGGCCAGTGTGGGTGAGGCAAATACAAGTAGCTGCACGGAGTTCGTAGCTCTCCACCAAATGAGCAACCACCACCAGCTAGGAAGTGGTAGGGGCTGAATGGGGAGTGGAGGAAGAAAGGTGGGCAGTGGGAAAATGTATGTTGCTGGTTACCGGGTGATCTGTCTCCTCTTGGGAGCTCCATGGAGCCACTTTTCCATACTCCTTGTCTGCTGCTCTTCAAATGTGGGCGGGAGGAATCCGAGCAGCGGCATGGGGTCCACAGCTCTCAGCTGGCTGAGTGATCACTACCAACTGGGAAGTGATGGATGCCAAGTGGGTGGGAGGGAGGATGGGAGGTGGGAAAGTGTATATCGCTAGTTATCAGGTGCTCTGTCTCCTGCTGGGAGCTCCATGAAGCTGGTTTCCCATGCTCCCTGCACACCAATCTTCCACAGGAGTCCAAGGTGGCAAACTCATGCTAAGTTAGCTGACAGGGGACCTCCGCTGGTATCTCTCTTCGATCTTTGTTCTCTGTCAGTTTCTTATCCCTTTTGGTGCTTGGCTAAGTTCTTTATCTCTTCATTTGACACTTAGAGTTCCAGAATTGACATTTGTCTCTGTTTTACTTAGTTTTGTGAGTTTTTGCTGTGGAGGGACAGTGTGGTGCTTCTGTTTATAGTGTCATGTTGGCTCTTTCTCCTTTATTGTGTTTTTTAAACTAATTGAATGGACTGTTTTTGTTTGTTTTGTTTTTCCATGTCTTTTCCTTACATATTTGGAAGTTAAATGCCACATCACTGTTTAGATGTGCTTCTTTTAGTCTATATATAAAATATATATATATATATATATATATATATGTTTTTGGTTTTGAGACTAATGTGAGTTCTGAGCCTTTAACCTGGAAATTTTTATCAGTTTACATTTATTGGGCTAAGTGATATATTTCATTTTTTTGCAACTGTTTTGTTTTCTATTTCTCTGATTGTTTTCACTTCTTTTTATGTACTTTAAGACTAGTTCAGTTTTCTTTATTTTTTTAAATTTGTTCTCCTACTTTAAGGCTATTATAAGTTTATGTCAATTATTTTAGTTGCCAACAGCACTGCATATTTTAAAAAACTATGAAGTTAACCAAAATCTTTACTATATTGATTAATAACATGAAAATACTAGAACGCACTGGGTACATTTCAAGCTCTTTCCAAGATTATGTGCCCCTTAAGTTTGAAATGGTTCGGGGTTTTTGGTTGGTTGTTTGCTTTGGCTTGGCTTTTTTTTTTTTTTTTGACCCTTTATGTTCTGTCTATGTACCAATCCTTTGATGATCTCATCCAAGTACATGATTTTAATCACCAACTGTTTGCTTATAACTCCAAATATACATTGCTGTGTGGCATGTTTCCCGTTCACTGCAACCTTAGAAGTTCAACTGCCTACTCCACAACTCTATTTGCAGGTTCACATGTATTTCAAACTCTTCTTACTTAAATCTGAGTTCCTGCTCTTGCCTCACCCAAAACATGTTTTTCCTGATATCTTCTTCATTTCACTTAATGAAAACCCAGTACTTTTTGTTACTCAGGTGAAAAATACAGGGATCCTTCATCAGCTGACACATTTTCTCATAGTCCATAAACAATTTGCCAGATAATCCTGTCAGTTGTACTCCAAAATAATGTAGAATGTCCCTCCATCCATTGTCTTCATTGATACTATCTTGGTTCAAGTTATCATCATTGTTCACCTGAATTAAAACAATCAGTGCTACAGTAAATAAGCTGCAGTGAAAAAGAGATACCAAATAAGATGCCTGCAGCTGCACAGTTACATCTCCAACGGAAGGAAGACAGGGGTCCTACTCACAAAGTTATCCAGATTTTTAGGAAGCGAATATCTTATTGTTCTGTTATTTCTTTGAGTGTTGTTCTTGCCTATACATCTAGGCAAAAAAAAGGAAGGTGAAGGAGAAAAAGAGAACAACATTTTCATTTTAAAAATATGTGATTCAGAAATTTTACATTAATTTCCTCATGTGCCTTTCACAAGAAATTAATAACTTAGGGAGCCTAGGTAAGTTATCTCTAGATAACTACCATGGTAAAATGACTTACCTCTGAGAGACTAGTAATAGCTGTCTACCAAAGTTTTTTCTGTCTGCCTAATCTTAGTATGACATCTGGCCATACATTGAGGCAACTTTGAAGAATTTTTTTCAAAATAAAAGCCATTTCACATGAATCATTGAGTAGATTTAAAATAATAGATTCATTCAACAATAAGATGCACTCAGTTGCTCCAATTTAACAACCCAGCGATTAATTATAATTATCTGTGTATTCATTCATGGTGTATAAAACTCAATATTGTGTGAATAATATAACTATAGGAAATGGTTTGACAGTCAATTACAGTTCAGTATTTTGTTCCGAAATTCCTCATGCATCCCATTTCTAATAAAACCAAAAAACCAAACCTGTTGTCTAGAGTTGATTCTGACTCGGTGATACTATAGGATGGAGTAGAACTACCCAAAGGGTTTCCAGTACTGTAATCTTTTATGGAAGCAGGCTGTCGTATCTTTTTCCTGTGGAGCTGCTAGTGGGTTTGAACTGCCAAACTTTCAGTGAGCAGTCAAGCACTTTAACCACTGCACCATCAGAGATCTTTCCATTTCTAATAAGTCTTATTGGATTATTTCCCAAATTTGTATACTGTTGTTCAACTTCATTCTCTCTTCTTTCAATAACCTTTTGTTATTGTGAATAAGTTTTAAATATACAAATTTGGAAACTTGTTTAAGCTCGGTTTTTCTTAAAATGTGGACTAAGTATCATGTACATCAAAATTACCTGAGGGTTATTTTAGGTTCTTTGGACTGTCCTAACAAGTTAGGACAGCAGAAATGGGGTGACTTAAGAGAGCAGAAATCCATTCTCTCACAGTTCTGGAGGCTAGAAGTTCAAAATGTAAGTTGCTGGTAGGGCCATGCTGTCTCTTGAAGGCAACAGAGAAGGATTCTTCCATGTTTCTCACCTAGTTTCCGCTTGTTGGTCATCCTTGGCATTCCTTGGCTTGCAGCTGCATAACTCCTGTTTCTGTCATCACATGTGGCTGTCTTCCTTGCCTGTTCTTATGTTTCTGTGTCTCTTTTCCTCTTTTTATAAGGACATGATACATTTGGATCAGGGCCTACCATACTCTAATATGACTTATTGGCCTATCCTTCTCCAATATGACTCAATCTTAACAACTAATAGCTTCTTCAAAGGCTATATCCAAACAAGGTCACATTCACAGGTACTGAGGGTTAGGACTTCAGCATCTTTTTAGAAGGACACAATTCAACCAATAACAGGAATAGATGACCAAAGCAGATGTCAGACACATGGATCAAGGCATCTAGAAAACATGAACAAGTTGGCCCAGAAGCTTCAAAATGGGGTTCTCATTTAATCTTTGGCAATTTCAAGCTGAGTATCATTGAGTAAAGTTTTCTCACTATCAAATTTTAAGGCATTGGACTATATGACCTCAGACATAACTTTAAACTCTAAGATGTAATGACTCTAAAAACAGGCCACCTAATCTGAGTTGTAAAAAAACCAAACCAAACCAAACCAAACCCTTTGCAATCGAGTTGATTCCGACTCATAGTGACCCTGTAAGACAGAGTAGAACTGCCCCATAGGGTTTCCAAGGAGTGCCTGGAGGATTCAAACTGCTGACCTTTTGGTTAGCAACCATAGCACTTAACCACTACACCACCAGGGCTTCCAGTCTGAGATATATGACCACTAATATTGGATAGAATCCTTAAGGGTAAAGAATTATCCTTAGAGGTTTTTTTTTTTTTTTTTGGTCAGTTGCAAAATGTTTTCTGAGTGTAGAAATGATTGACCTGGTCATTTGCAAATAGGCATCCTTCTTCACAAAAACCTAAGATTCCTTCATTTTTTCACTCCTTTTTTGTCTATCTTTCTTTCTTATTTGCTTTGATATACCCTTCCTTTTAACATCTCGAAGCTGTAACTATTCTAGAGGTCTTAAATTTACTTTTAGCAACTTGTTAAGAAACTAATAGTGTTAATTTTTCCCGTAAACTAATGTATCAATTCCCTCCATTAACCTTTCTTTATTTTCCCTAGGAAAACCCACCACATTATGTGAGACAATGGGGAAAGCTGAAATTTGGCTAATCCGAACATATTGGGATTTTGAATTTCCTCGCCCATACTTACCTAACTTTGAGTTTGTTGGAGGCTTGCACTGCAAGCCTGCCAAACCTTTACCTAAGGTAGGTTGAATATCTTATGGTATGATACCTGATCCTGATTTTCCTTTAAATATTAAAGACTAAGAGACAGATGATGCTGAAAATTTTTGGTTTGCCACTCCAAATTTATTTTCCAGGTCACAGGTTGTTCTTATGAGTGATATTAGCTTTTCCGAACTTTCCATTGAAATTTTAAGCAGAAGAATGACATATTTAAAGTAGTATCTTTAGTAGTGTTTCTATATTGTGGATAATGGATTAGAAATAATGGATAATCTACCGACATGAAGAATATTAGGGAGGTTTCTCTAGTAGACCTAACAAACATGATAGAGAGCTCATCAAGTGTATTTACTACAATGGTAAATTACACAATGGTAAATTACAGGTGTTCCGTGGGACAGTTCTATTCTGTCCTATAGGGCTGCTGTGAATCGGAATCAAATCAATGGCAGTGGGTCTTTTTGGGATTTGTTGACTAAGAGTAGGTAAGATTAGGGAGCAGATAGAATCAAGGAGGACTCCTGTATTAACCTTGTAGGATTTTGTTTTGTTTTCCAATAGTGGTGACTTTTAATAAACTAGAAAATGCTTGGTGGAAACTTCTTTGAGATGAGGATGATGAGTTCAGTTTTGGACCTATTAACTAACTATAAGGACCTCCATGTGTCTGTCAGTTTGTCTTACTGTGGGAGGTTGCATGTTGCTGTGGTGCTGGAAGCTATGCCACCAGTATTCAGATACCAGCAGGGTCACCCATGGTGGACAGGGTTCAGCTGAGCTTCCAGACTAAGACAGACTAGGAAGAAGGACCTGGAAGTCTACTTCTGAAAAGAACTAGGCAGTGAAAACCTTATGAATAGCAGCAGAATGTTGTCTGATATAATGTCAGAAGATGAGCCCTGCATGTTGGAGGGCAGTCAAAAGACTGGGGAAGGGCAACAGTTGGAAACAAAGAAGAAAGATCTGTACTTAAATATGGCCTTGGTGACATAAACCATGACAGAGATCACATGATAGAATTCTGTGAGACCAATGACTTCTTCAATGCAAATACTGTTTTTCACCAACATAAACTGTGACTATACACAATGACCTTGCCAGATGGAATACACAGGAATCGGCTACACCTATGGAAAGAGACCATGGAAAAGCTTAATATTGTTAGTCAGAACAAGGCCAGGGGCCAACTGTGGAACAGACCATCAATTGCTCATATGCAAGTTCAAGTTGAAACTCAAGAAAATTAGAATAAGTTCACAAGAGCCTAAGTACAGCCTTGAGTATATCCCACCTGAATTTAGAGACCATCTCAAGAATAGATTTGACACCTTGAACACTAATGACCAAAGACCAGACAAGTTATGGAATGACATCAAGGACATCATACATGAAGAAAGCAAGAGGTCATTAAAAAGACAGGAAAGAAAGAAAAGGCCAAAATGGATGTCGGAAGAGACTCTGAAACTTGCTCTTGAATATCCAGCAGCTAAAGAAAAAGGAAGAAATGATGAAGTAAAAGAAATGAACAGAAAATTTCAAAGGGTGGCTCCAGAAGACAAAGTAAAGTATTATAACGACATGTGCAAAGAGCTAGAGATAGAAAGCCAAAAGGGAAGAACATGCTCAGCGTTTCTCAAGCTGAAAAAACTGAAGAAAAAATTCAAGCCTCGACTTGTAATAATGAAGGATTCTACGGAGAAAATATTAAACAACACAGGAAGTATCAAAAGAAGATGGCAGGAATACACAGAGTCATTATACCAAAAAAGAATTGGTTGACATTCAACCATTTCAGGAAGTAGGATATGATCAGGAACTGATGGTACTGAAGGAAGAACTCCAAGCTGCACTGAAGGCATTGATGAAAAACAAGGCTTCAGGAACTGACAGAATATCAATTGAGATGTTTCAACAAACAGATGCAGCACTGGAAAGCTCACTTGTATATGCCAAGAAATTTGGAAGAGAGCTACCTGGCCAACCAACTGGAAGAGATCCATATTTATGCCTATTCCCAAGAAAGGTGATCCAACTGAATGTGGAAATTATAGATCAATATCATTAATATCACACACAAGCAAAATTTTGCCAAAGATCATTCAAAAGCAGCTGCAGCAGTATATAGACAGGGAACTGCCAGAAATTCAGGCCAGATTCGGAAGAGGATGTGGAACCAGGGATATCATTGCTTATGTCAGATGGATCCTGGCTGAAAGCAGAGAATACCAGATGGATGTTTACCTGTGTTTTATTGACTATACAAAGGCATTCAACTCTGTGGATCATAACAAATTATGGATAACATTTTGAAGAATGGGCATTCCAGGACACTTAATTCTGCTCATGAACCTGTAAATAGATCAAGAGGCGGTTGTTTGGACAGAACAAAGGGATACAGCATGGTTTAAGTCAGGAAAGGTGTGTTTCAAGGTTGTATCTTTTCACCATACTTATTCTATCTTTATGTTGAGCAAATAATCTAAGAAACTGGAGTATATTAAGAAGGATGGGGCATCAGGATTGGAGGAAGATTCGTTAACAGCCTTAGTTATGTAGATGGCACAATCTTGCTTGCTGAAAGTGAAGAGGACTTGAAGCACTTACTAATGAAGATCATAGGTCACAGCCTTCAGTATGGATTACACTGCAACAGAAAGAAAAAAAAAATCCTCACAACTGGACCAAAAAGCAACATCACGATATACAGATAAAAGGTTGAAGTTGTCAAGGTTTCATTTTACTTGGATTCACAATCAACACCCATGGAAGCAGCAGTCAAGAAATCCAAAGACGCATTGCACAGGGAAACCTGCTGCAAAAGACGTCTTTAAAGTGTTAAAAAGTAAAGCTGTCATCTTGAAGACTGAGGTTCACCTGACCCAAGCCATGGTATTTTCAATCACATCATATTCATGTGAAAGCTGGACAATGAATAAGGAAGACCAAAGACAAATTGATGCCTTTAAATTGTGGTATGGAGAATAAGATTGAACATACCATGGACTGCCAAAAGAACAAACAAACCTGTCTTGGAGGAAGTACAACCAGAATGTTTCTTGGAAGCAAGGATGGTGAGACTGTGTCCTACATATTTTTGGCATGTTGTCAGAAGAAATCAGTCCTCGGAGAAGGATATGATGCTTGGTAAAGTACATGGTCAGCAGAAAAGCAGAAGACCTTCAACCAGATGGAATGAGACAGTGGCTACAACAATGGGCTCAGCATAGTAATGATTGTGAGCATGGTGCAGGCCCAAGCAGTATTTCATTCTGTGGTACATAACATTGCTGTGAGTCAGAACTGATTCGGTGACCCTAAAAACAACAACTCTAAAGAGCCAATGAGATTTTTAGGTGGAGATTTCTAGAAGTTATTTGAATAGTACAAGTTCTCAATCTCAGCAAGCAGCAATAGAAATAGAGAGCCATCAGCACGAAGTAGAAGTCATGAAAATGAGAGACTCGAACATTGAATCGGCTCTTTTCTGACATCATGGCAGATTTATTTTGAAGTGAAATAAATAAATGAGTAAATAACTTTATACCCATTCTAAAGCCTTCAAAGAACAAATGCGAAATGCCAGGGATGTTACAAGGAAACAGTATTGAGAAGCAAAATATTATAATCAATATATATGGTAAGACACTGTTTTTGACTATTAATAAGGAGTGAGGACATGTACCCTCACTTACCTTAGATGTGGGAAAATCAGCAAAATCTCTTTAGGAAAGTTGTAGGGTTAATGGTGTTCCCAGGTGAGTTTTTTTTTTTTTTTTCTGCTTAGGACCAGATGTGTATTCATATATGAAAGTTCATTTTAGAATCCTGAATATCCTATTCTTACCAGTTAAGTTCCCCCACGTGTCTGTCAGTTTGTCGTACTGTGGGGGCTTGTGTGTTGCTGTGATACTTGAAGCTATGCCACCGGTATTCAGATACAAGCACAGTCACCAATGGAGGACAGGTTTCAGATAAGCTTCCAGACTAAGACAGACTAGGAAGAAGGACCCAGCAGTCTACTTCTGAAAAGCATTAGCCAATGAAAACCTTATGAATAGCAGTGGAACGTTGTCTGATATAGTGCTGGAAGATCAGCCCCCCAGGTTGGAAGGCACTCAAAAGATGACTGGGGAAGAGCTGCCTCCTCAAAGTAGAGTTGACCTTAACGATATGGATGGAGTAAAGCTTTCGGGACCTTCATTTGCTGATGTGGCACGACTCAAAATGAGAAGAAAGAGCTGCAAACATCCATTAATAATCGGAACTTGAAATGTACGAAGTATGAATCTAGGAAAATAGGAAATCATGAAAAATAAAATGGAGCACATAAACCTCACTATCCCAGGCATCAGTGAGCTGAAATGGACTGGTATTGGCCATTTTGAATCAGACGATCATATAGTCTACAATGCTGGGAATGACAACTCAAAGAGGAATGGTGTTGCAGTCATCGTCAAAAAGAATGTTTCAAGATCTATCCTGAAGTACAATGCTGTCAGTGGTAGGATAATAACCATACGCCTACAAGGGAGACCAGTTAACACGACTATTATTCAAATTTATGCACCAACCACTAGGGACAAAGATGAAGAAATAGAAGATTTTTATCAGCTGCTGCAGTCTGAAATTGATCAAACATGCAATCAAGATGCATTGATAATTACTGGCGATTGGAATGTGGACGTTGGAAACAAAGAAGGATCAGTAGTTGGAAAATATGGTCTTGGTGACAGAAACAATGCCGGAGATCAAATGATAGAATTTTGCGAGACCAATGACTTCTTCATTGCAAACACCTTCTTTCACCAACATAAATGGCAACTATACACATGCACCTCTTGACTACATCTGTGGAAAGAGACGTTGGAAAAGCTCAATATCATCAGTCAGAACAAGGCCGGGGCCAAATGTAGAATAGACCATCAATTGCTCATAAGCAAGTTCAAGCAGAAAATGAAGAAAATCAGAGCAAGTCCACGGGAGCCAAAATATGACCTTGAGTATATCCCACCTGAATTTAGAGACCATCTCAAGAATAGATTTGACACATTGAATACTAGTGACCGCAGACCAGACGAGTTGTGGAATGACATCAAGGACATCATCCATGAAGAAAGCAAGAGATCATTAAAAAGACAGGAAAGAAAGAAAGACCAAGGTGGATGTCAGAGGAGACTCTGAAACTTGCCCTTGAGTGTCGAGCAGCTAAAGCAAAAGGAAGAATTGATGAAGTAAAAGAACTGAACAGAAGATTTCAAAGGGCCTCTCGAGAAGACAAAGTAAAATATTATAATGACATGTGCAAAGAACTGGAGATGGAAAACCAAAAGCGAAGAACACGCTCGGCGTTTCTCAAGCTGAAAGAGCTGAAGAAAAAATTCAAGCCTCAGTTGCAATAGTGAAGGATTCCATATGGAAAATATTAAACAAGCAGGAAGCATCAAAAGAAGATGGAAGGAATACACAGAGTCATTATAGCAAAAAGAATTAGTCGATATTCAACCATTTCAAGAGGTGGCATGTGATCAGGAACCAACGGTACTGAAGGAAGAAGTCCAAGCTGCTCTGAAGGCACTGGCAAAAAACAAGGCTCCAGGAATTGATGGAATATCAATTGAGATGTTTCAACAAAACAGATGCAGCACTGGAGGTGCTCACTTATCTATGCCAAGAAATATGGAAGAGAGCTTCCTGGCCAACTGACTGGAAGAGATCCATATTTATGCCTATTCCCAAGAAAGCTGATCCAACCGAATGTGGAAATTATAGAACAATATCATTAATATCACATTCAAGCAAAATTTTGCTGAAGATCATTCAAAAATGGCTGCAGCTGTATATCGACAGGGAACTGCCAGAAATTCACGCCGGTTTCAGAAGAGGACGTGGAACCAGGGATATCATTGCTGATGTCAGATAGATTCTGGCTGAAAGCAGAGAATACCAGAAGGATGTTTACCTGTGTTTTATTGACTATGCAAAGGCATTCGACTGTGTGCATCATAACAAACTATGGATAACACTGCGAAGAATCGGAATTCCAGAACACTTAATTGTGCTCATGAGAAACCTTTACATAGATCAAGAGGCAGTTGTTCAGACAGAACAAGGAGATACTGATTGGTTTAAAGTCAGAAAAGGTGTGCGTCAGGGTTGTATTCTTGCACCATACCTATTTAATCTGTATGCTGAACAAATAATACGAGAGGCTGGACTATATGAAGAAGAATGGGGCATCAGGATTGGAGGAAGACTCATTAACAACCTGCGTTATGCAGATGACACAGCCTTGCTTGCTGAAAGTGAAGAGGACTTGAAGCACTTACTAATGAAGATCAAAGACCACAGCCTTCAGTATGGATTACACCTCAACATAAAGAAAACAAAAATCCTCACAACTGGAACAATGAGCAACATCATGATAAACGGAGAAAAGATTGAAGTTGTCAAGGATTTCATTTTACTTGGATCCACAATCAAGAGCCGTGGACGCAGCAGTCAAGAAATCAAAAGATGCATTGCATTGGGCAAATCTGCTGCAAAGGACCTCTTCAAAGTGTTAAAGAGCAAAGATGTCACCCTGAAGAGTTAGATGGGCCTGACCCAAGCCATGGTATTTTCAGTTACATTATATGCATGTGAAAACTGGACAATGTATAAGGAAGACCAAAGAAGAGTTGATGCCTTTGAATTGTGGTGTCGGCGAAGAATATTGAATATACCATGGACTGCCAAAAGAACGAACAAATCTGTCTTGGAAGAAGTGCAACCAGAATGCTCCTTAGAGGCAAGGATGGAGAGATTGAGTCTTACATACTTTGGACATGTTGTCAGGAGGGATCAGTCCCTGGAGAAGGACATCATGCTTGGCAGAGTACAGGGTCAGCGGAAAAGAGGAAGACCCTCAACGAGGTGGATTGACATAGTGGCTGTGACAATGAGCTCAAGCATAAGGACGATTGTAAGGATGGAGCAGGACTGGGCAGTGTTTTGTTCTGTTGTGCATAGGGTCAGAACCGACTCGACGGCACCTAACAACAATAACATCAGTCAAGTTATATCTGCAAAGCAAAATCTATGGAGAGTTGCTATTATAAAAAAAAAAAAGCTATTATAGGAGTTAAAAAACCAGTATCTTACTAGAGACAGGAAGAGAAGTGAGATTTTCCATGATATTCTAGAAAATATTCCATTCCACCTATTACGTTTGTCCCTCTACCTTCACTTTACACACAGACACACACTCCCACAAACCCCATGATATCTACACAAGTCACATAATTTCATAAAAAAATATTTTAAGTAATGATGCAAGATGGAGAAAATTATTTCCTTCCAAATTTAACTTAGCTACTGATGAAGAAGTCTAGGCAGTATGAACACCAATCATGGCATAGATATTCTGAAAGAATTATAAACATGAGAAAAACAATCCTGATTGTCTCAGGGAAGATATATCACTTTAGTAATAATTTCTTGGATATAAATTGGCATGCTAGTGATTCCAAGTTTAGGAGCCTAATTGAAAACTTCTTGGGGTTCCTTCCAAAGAGTATTTTTATGAGTTTGCAAGCAACTAGGTTGTTTAATAAAATTAAGCCTGTGTAGTAACAGTGCCCATGAAAAGAAGTGCCTCTTTGTCGCCTCTTATTTTTGTATAATGATTTGATTCCATGCCTCTAGTATTAATCAGTGATTATATTTTTAGCCATACATTTCAGACATGTATTTCCTCCTAGAAAGACTAGATTGTTGTATATGTCAGAAGACAGCACCAGTCTAACAGCGCCTTTGACACTTTACTTGGTTCTTCATGTTTAGAATTGTGAGTGCTATTTTTTTCCTGTGATGCTGCAGTTTCATAATACAGAGAATTTTTTTTTTTTTTTTAACTGCAGGAAATGGAAGAATTTGTCCAGAGCTCAGGTGAACATGGTGTTGTGGTTTTTTCTCTGGGGTCAATGGTTACAAACCTCACTGAAGAAAAGGCCAATCTCATTGCCTCTGCCCTTGCCCAAATTCCACAGAAGGTCAGTACTACTCCATCCTGGTAGGTAGCTACTTTATCAATTCAAAAGAGAGTGTGGCTAATAGTGCTCTTTCTAGATGAAAGCTAAATCTTATCATGCAATTAACATGACTGGTAAGAGCTTTAAGTAAAAAGTTGTAAAACATTAAAGCAGCATGTTTATGCATACTTGAACATTTGCCTACTCAGCCTTGGCATTCATCTGAATATCCATCTTGTTTGTACCCATTTATTTGTAATAGACTCAAACCAAAACCAAACCTGTTGCCATCGAGTTGATTCTGACTTGTAGTGACCCTATAGGACAGAGTAGAACTGCCCCGTATAGTTTCCAAGGAGCACTTGGTGGATTTGAACTACTGACCTTTTGGTTAGCCCCCATAGCTCTTAACTGCTATGCCACCAGGGTTTTCTGTAATAGACTAGAGATTAAAATATTTAACACCCTCACTGACCTTACACTATGTGGGATATTATTGCATGTACCAAATGTTCTAAGGTGTTTTAGCTCCAAGATGCAGGAAAAGGGAGAACTGATATGACAAAAAGTATAGCAGAATCTTGCTCAAGAATATACACATCTCTAGGTTATCTTGGGACTCTATTGAAATGTAGTTGGGTTAGAAGTAGAAGCCTAGATGCATTTATTCTTTCTAATTAGAGTTGTCTATTGGATTGGGTTGGGTAGCCAATTTTATCTCAATTAAAAATCCAAATAATATAGTCAAGCAACATGCCTGTTTTAATTTATGCTATTTAATTAATCTTAACTTTGTTTTTTGTTTTCACTATAATTCTAGACTTCAATTCTTTATATGCTACTGCTTTCAACTCTTATGTACTCCTGTTCATGAAATATCCAAGAGCTGTTTTTGTTTCTATATTGAGTTAAAGTACATAAAATACTGTGAAGGCAAGTGTACTAATTAGGTATATTGAAACTTTGGATTTCTGTTTCTAAACTTCTCTGTTAATGGTTTGAGTATCTATGCCATCTTTTAGTACATGACCTGGTATTTCTTTTACAGACTTTCCAAACAGAAAACATGTAATAAGAGGTTAAAATTGTAACAAATGTTTCATTAAAAAAGGAATATAAGCAAATCCCCTATTTTATCCTCCCTCAAAAATAAAAATAAAAAAAGAAGGAAGAAATGAAGAAAGGAAAGGAAAAAAGAACATAAGGAAAAAAAAAAAAAGGAAGGGGGAAGAAGTAAAGTTATCCAAATAAGTCACACATACTACAAAACTAATTATATTTGTGGAAAAAACTAAATTTGAAAAACAAAAGAAAGGATGGCCCAGGGGTACCCATTTACATAGAAGTCATGTTTTTAGATGATGTTTAACTCCCATATTCTGATATATTAATCCAGTACCGTTTTCTTTTCTAATTCTTCACTTAGAATCTCAATCGCAGAAGTGTTTTAGATAATGGTCAAAATAATGGTATACTTAACAGACTACTAGAATATGCCATTTTTTAAAATCTGGGTGTAAATAATTTTACTCCTTTTTTCAGTGTTTTCAAAGTACCGCTACAATGCTGCTTTCTCAACTCTGAGTTGAAGAGGGTGGACTATGTGATTTCTGAATAGGTCTACAACCTTAAAATGCAATTATTCTGTATTTTACTTACGAAATAAATTTTTTTTTGGTAGGTTTTGTGGAGATACAAAGGAATAAAACCAGCCACATTAGGAGCCAATACTCAACTCTATGACTGGATACCCCAGAACGATCTTCTTGGTAAGACTATGGAAGAAAAAAACAAACAAGCAAAGAAAAAACAAAAACAAACAAAAAAACTGTGCAGTTGGGTAAAAAATGTAACAAATATTTAATAGCAAATATAACAAATATTCAATATTGTAAGACTTTTACAATTCACTTTCAGTTTTAACAGAGATATAATGAAACAAATGACCATTAATTTTATGGATTTATGCTTTCAATGGTTCACACAAGATCTTCAGTGTAGTGTCTCATTACTCTACCAGTTTTAGCTCAATTCAGATATCATCTCCTCAGTAAAGATTTCCCATACAATGCGGAAGCAGTTAATTCCTTCTTTTCCAAGCATTGAAGTTTCCTGAGCTAGCAATGGCCATATATTCAGCTTTCATAGAAAACTCTGGTTTCTTTAGCAAGTTATCCTGTTTTTTCCCTACTCTCTCTGAAATTGTGTAATATAATGTAGTGCTCACCCACTTCTTACCCAACCCCAAACTAGGTCACCCCAAAACAAAAGCGTTCATCACCCATGGTGGAACTAATGGAATCTATGAAGCTATTTATCATGGGGTCCCTATGGTGGGACTTCCTATGTTTGCTGATCAGCCTGATAACATCATCCACATGAAAGCTAAAGGAGCAGCTGTGGATATGAACATGAATACAATGACAAGTGCAGATTTCCTCAATGCTTTGAGAACAGTCATTAATGATCCTTCGTAAGTATTGCTGCTTTTTATAGTCACTATCAATTGTGTTGTCCATCATACTAAAATATGTTCCATGTTCCAGGCCTTTATAATCAGTTTGTTTTAAAATAACCACCAGAACATGACAAATATAATAACCAATTTCTTATTTAATATCCCAAAGTGCCTTAGCAAAATTGAAAAAAAAAAATGGTGAAAACTTTATATAGTCTGTAAAAAAACTTATTTAAGTTTAAATAAAGTAACGTTAATGTTAAGTAATAAATTCTCAGAATTTTTACTGGATAACATGTTCATTTTTGTAAACATTATATAGCTGCTAATTTAAATATTTAAACAATTTAGTAATGACACAAATGGCAGTGATAATTTATCTGATATTATTCATCCAATATTTACACTGAGTGGGTAGCATTCTTCAGTATACATATATGCATACAAAAAGGAGAGATGTAGAGTAATTGATAATTTTATAAATATTGATTTGTGCTCTATGTGTACTTTTTAAGTAAAATTTTAAATATGATTGTACTTAGTTGAAAAAGGAAATGAAATTAAACTCAAAGACCTCACTAAGGTTGAGAAATAATATACTACATATATATAAAGTTTTGAGCCATTAATTTTGACTATGTGCTTTAATTTTAGCCACTATCAGTTGGACCCCTGCTATGGCAGTAATCTAGGTCCCTATTTTTATTACTTATAATTTTAATTTATCAATATTTATTGGCATTTATTTTCTTCACATTTGTTTAATCTTTTGTGTGTGTGTGTGTTTGTGATACTTGAAGGGATTCAATGTGCACAATCAGTCTTTGAATCAGAGATTCTTTATTCCCCTGGATGACACAGTGGTTAAGAGGCCAAGCTGCTAACCAAAAGGTCAGCAGTTCGAATACACCAACTGCTGTTTGGAAACCCTATGGAACAGTTCTACTCTGTCCTATAGGGTCACTCTGTGTGAGAATTGACTCGATGGCAAAGGGTTTTATATCATATAGAATTTTTTCTCAAAAAGACTCATGATATTGAGTTCCCTCAGATCATGTTTAAATACCAACGGAATATACCATTGCCCACCCACTTTTTCATGGCTCTTAGATTTCTTGGGAGGGTACTTTCCCCACTGAAAATATTTTCTGCCCTCCAGTGGAGACTTGTGTAATGATGAAAAGTGAAAAAAAAAAAAAAATTTGTTGAGGCAAAATAGCTTGGGTATTAGACAAAACCAGAGGTGACCTATGTACCAAATGGATGGTGCTGCACAATAAAGTCTGCTACCCAAGACCAGTGGGCCAGACAGGCACCCAGAAATCACATATTTTCATATGATATTTGTCAAAATCCATATTATCAATCAAAAATTAAGACACACTCAGTGAATAAGCATGCTTCCATTAATGAAAAACATGGTATCAACAAATTCAAAGCCAAAAATAATTGGGTCCTGAAAGGGTTAGCAAAGTTAGCTCAGTGCCTTTGTAGTAGAATGACCATCTCTGAGTATAGTACACTTATTTATTTATTTTTTTCCTTCAGAACTGTGTAAATATTATAGTCTTCTGGCTTGTAATGCTGATGTAGGATTTTGGAGGACTTTCTGACCATGTTCTGTCTTTAGGAGTTTCCTTTTTAATAATGAAAAGAAATCTTTATTTTTTAATTCAGAAACATAATAATGATATGTTTTTAGAAATTGTTGTATAATTTCTACCTGGGTTATAAGCCCAAAACCCATCGCCATTGAGTCAATTTTGACCCATAGCAACCCTATAGGACAGAATAGAACTGCCCCATAGAGTTTCCAAGGAGCACATGGTGGATTTGAACTGCCGGCCTTTTGGTTAACAGCCATAACGCTTATCCATTACACCACCAGGGCTCCTGGGTTATAGTACCCAAAAAAAAAAAAAAAAAAAAAATGCTGTAAACCCAGGATTAAAAAAAAAAAATTCAGTTTTTGATTTCAGAAAAAAACTTTTTGTTATTCAAATTCCTTTTTTTTTTATGTCTACTTCAGGAACATCAGGTTTTAGTTTTCCTTTTCTTGATTTTTTTTGTTTATTCTTTTTCTCCATTATTTTCTCTATAATTATTCTAGTGTTTACTGTGTTTAAATCACTGTGATTGCCTCAAGTATGTCCTCAAATTAATAACTGACTTTTTCATCCTGGACCTTGCTTGCTATTTCTAATGTCTTTATTAAATCCTCCATGTTATTTTTGATGAAATTCATTTCAATAGCTTACCAATTATCATTTTCGTGCTCTATTGTTTTATAATCACATTTTTAATCTCTTTTTTCATTAAACTCACAACCTTACTATATCTGAAATCTTCTCTTCAATGAACTATATATTAAAAATATATATATATTAAGCCTGCCTAAATTCTTCATCTGTATTTTTATTTTTCGTTATTAATGTGTACATGATTATAAAGCCATGTTTTTTATCTTGTTTTTGAAGTATCTGTTCTGGTATTGTGTAGCTGCATTGTACTTAAAATCATTTTCACATTATCTCAGACTTAATTAAATTATTCAGAGTCAAAATTTGAAGGGTTCATTTACTTTTCTGAAACTTAAATTTAAGCTTAAAATTCATGCAGTTGGGAAGAAGGTGAGCTCAGATGTGCAACTCTTTTTAGAGGAACTAAGCTGTATAAAGGTCCCTAAGTGGTGCAAGTGGTTTGAGATTGGCTGCTCACCTAAATGTTGGTGGTTTGAACCCACCAAGCAGCACTGCAAGAGAAAGGCCTGGAGAAATACTTTTGTAAAGATTACAGCCAGGAAAACTCTATGAAACAGTTCTACTCTGTAGCACATGGGATCATCAGGAGTCAGAACAGACTCAAGAGCAGTGAGTATGGTTATTTTGGTTAGGCTATATAAAAAGATCTGTTAAATGCCGTTGTCCCAGGGTTTTCTAGACAAAAGAAAAAGCGTATTCATTTGTAATAGGGAGGACACTCTATATTTGGCTTGGATTTATCTTAAAGGGTCAGCCTGGTTGCTCATTTTCCCCTCCCCTCCACATTCTAGTCAATTGGCTTTGATTAATATGAATGTATAAATAATAACTTTCAGGAAACTACAGAAATCATCAATTCAGGAACTGGGTAGGAGGTTAGGAGACACATCTAGCCTTACTTCAATCATTTGCTTTTTATAAATGCTGACCATAATCTCTCATATATTAGACTATTTCCATTCTCTGGGTTGTTACTTGCTGATAATTTTGTTCACTTTATTAAATCTCAGAGCAGGGAGGTTGCATGATATATACAAGTATTTTTTTTTTCTCAGCCACCTTAATTTTTTTTAATTTGAAAAATATTTATGCATAAACTACAGAAACATAAGCAATCTTAGAATTTTCCAAGTAAATATATAAAGCTTATTTTAATATTTTAACATTAATCCTAAATCCAAACTGTGTGGGAACACCATAGCATAGTATATAGTAGGCATGTATTTATATTCCGTTCTCTTATTCCATAAAGTAATTAAGGAACACAAAATATTACAGGTGAATGCATAAACAATAGTAATTTCATTACTCAGAATATTGTAAGATATCAGTCATAAGTAATAAGTGTACATTAAAATGTAAAATAATCAGTTTAAATGAACATAGTCATTCCTTATCCTACCTCATCTCTAAGAAAACATACTTGATTTTTATTTATTTACACATGTACATTTATTAAGTGTATATGTATATAAATTTTAAATATCTATCTTTAAATGACATCAAAGACATCATACATGAAAAAAACAAGAGACCATTAAAAAGACAGGAAAGAAAGAAAAGGCCAAAATGGATGTCAGAAGAAACTCTGAAACATGCTTTTGAACCTAGAACAGCTAAAGCTAAAGGAAGAAATGGTGAAGTAAAACAGCTAAGCAGAAGCTTTCAAAGGGCAGCCCTACAAGACAAAGTAAAGTATTACAATGAAATGTCCAAAGAACTGGAGTTAGAAAACCAAAAGAGAAGAATATGACTGCCATTTCTGAAGCTGAAAGAACTGAAGAGAAAAATGAAAGCCTCAATTTGCAATATTTAAGGACTCTATGTGCAAAAAGGAGCCCTGGTAGTGCAGTGGTTGAGCATTCAGAAGCTAACCAAAATGTCGGCATTTTGATTCCACCAACTCCTTCTTGGAAACCCTATGGGGAAGTTCTTGTACTCTGTCCTGTAGGGTTGTTATTAGTTAGAATCAGCTCTATGGCAATGGGTTTGGTTTTTATGGGCAAAAAATTGAATGATGCAAAATGTATCAAAAAATGATGGAAGGAATACAAAGAGTCACTGTACCAAAAAGATTTAGTCAATGTTCAAACATTTCAGGAGGAAGCATGTGATCAAAAACTTCTGGTAGTAAAGAAAGAAATTCAGTCTGCACTAAAGGCATTGGCAAAAAAACAAGACTCCAGATATTGATATAATGCCAATTGAGATGTTTTGACAAACAGATGCCATCCTGGAAGTGATTCTCATCTATGTCGAGAAATTTGGAAGACAGTTACTTGCCCAGCCAGCTAGAAGAGATCTACATTTGTGCTTATTCCAAAGAAAAGCAGTCAAATGGAATGCTGAAATTACCAAACAATATCAATAGTATCACAGCTAGCAACATTTTGCTGAAGATAATTTAAAAATTACTGCAGCAGTACATTAACAGAGAACTACGAGAAGTTCAAGCCAGATTCAGAAGACAATGTAGAACAAGAGATATCATTGCTGATGTCAGATGGATCTTGGCTGAAAGCAGAGAACACCAGAAAGGTGTGTTTTACCAACTACACAAAGACATTTGACTGTGTAGAACATAACAAATTATGAATAACATTACAAAGCATGGTAATTCCAGAACACTTAAGTGTGCTCATGCAGAACCTGTACATGGATCAAGAGGTAGTCATTCAAACAAAGCAAGGGGATACTTCATGGTTCAGAATTGGAAAACTTGTGTGGCAGGGTTGTATACTTTCACCTTATTTATTCAATGTATGCTAAACAAATAATCCTAGACACTTGACTGTTTGAAGAAGAACATGGCGTCAGGTTTAGAGGAAGACTTACTAGCAACCTGCAACATGCAGATGTCACAATCTTGCTTGCTGAAAGCGCAGACGACTTGAAGCTCTTGCTGATGAATGTCAGCCTTCAATATGAATTATACCTGAACATAAAGAAAATGAAAGTTCTTATAATTAGACTAATAAACAGCATTATAATAAATGGTAAAGAAGTTGGAATTGTCAATAATTTTATTTTTCTTGGATCAACAATTAAGGTCCATGTAAGCAACAGTCAAGAAATCAAACGATGCATTGCATTGAACAAATCAGCTGCAAAATACCACTTTAAAGTTTTAACTCATGGACATAAGGTATCTCAACTATTTTTGTATCTCTGGAGTTCTTTGGAAGTATACTTCTCCTGGTGAAAGTATTTGCTGTCCTTCAGTGAGGTCTTGAGTATCGGCAAAAGCCGAAAAAATGTTAGTTGAAGCAAAATACCTGGGTTATGAGGCTTTCAAGTAAGGTAGTGCAACCAAGAGGTCTGATTGGTTAAAAATTTTGTCTCTTTTGGCCTTTGTACCCCTTGATAAGCCTTGTAAGCAAATTTATGGTTTCCTGGGTGATAGGGAGGCCTGCTGGGCTTGGTTTTAGTTTTTTTGTATCACACTTGCAAAACCAGAGGTTTCCCATGTAACCTAATGTAAAGCACCCCACAATATTTTCGGCAACCAAGGTTCACTGGGAAAGGTGGCCACCCATCAATCAGCAGGCTTGAGAATGCACAAAGTTCAGTGGTAACCACGTAGTCCAGATATTTCTCAAAATCCATTTTACCAACCAAAAACTTAAACACATCCCATGACTCAGCAAACTTCCATTAATGAAAACACAAGATTCAAAAAAATTCGAGCCAGAAAATACTAAGATCACTAAAGTGTTATACACGGGGTCACCATGAGTCATAGCCTACTGCGTGAAAACTAACAACAGCAATGTTAACTGTCAATTTTCTGTGTCAGACATCATCAGCTAGCCAGATTTTAGAGGCCATGCACATGTACTTCTAAAAGATCTTTCTCACATTCTTGGATCATTCACCATCTTAGTTTTTGAATAGTCCTCGAAACTGGACTTCATACACTGTGGCAATTCTTTCTTGGAAAAATAGGCTGTGCATTCATAATTGGTGTGTTAAATTTTTTTCCTATGTCAACATCTGACCACACACTCTGTTGAGAATATATTTGTTCCCTGTTCTCCCCGTCAATATTCATCTCACAGCGAGAATTAATCTTTTCTGCAATATTTTGTGGACTTTGGCTTTTATAACTTATAGAACATGTGTCATATTCTTATTTTTAATGACTATTAAAAAACATCATCTCTCCTTTCTATGTCTTTGCCTCCAGTTATAAAGAGAATGTGATGAGATTATCAAAAATTCATCATGATCAGCCTCTTAAGCCCCTGGATCGAGCTGTCTTCTGGATTGAGTTTGTCATGCGCCACAAAGGAGCCAAGCACCTTCGTCCAGCTGCCCATGACCTTACCTGGTACCAGTACCACTCCTTGGACGTCATTGGGTTCCTACTGGCCTGTGTGGCAACTGTTATATTCTTGGTCACAAAATGTTGTTTATTTTCTTTCCAAAAATTTAGAAAAGCAGGAAAAAAGAAAAAGAGGGAATAGGTTTTTCCAGGGTAGAAAACGTTTGTGCTGGGCAATTTCTGTTTATTTAAGCCACAAGAAGCTTAATTAAAAAAATAAATTAATTAATTAATTAAAAGGAAAACATCACCTACATCCTGTAAAGTACTCACCTCACAACTTTAGTCTAGCTATATGGTTTAAAATTCAATAAGATCATTAACTGACAGTGTCCCATTCTTCTTTTGTCTTTTTCCGGGGTCTTGCCCTCTTATCACATTCCTTACTTGGGGACACTAATAATTCTAAGTATGTCCTATTCATAACACTAATATTTTCTTTTTTTAACCTTAAGCGATGAGATGAATAACAATATGCTGGGAAGTGCACAAAATGCGAGCTAAATTTGATGGATGTAAGGAGCTCAGAAAAGTAAAGTTCACAAATCCCCACAGATCATACAAATTAGAAAAGTACCATAGGAAATTTGTTTGTTATAAGAAAAGCAAAGATTTCCTTTTTTCAACAAAATTAGGTCTTCTGTTGGCCCAATGCTATTGGAATTAACTGTGATAAAGCATCACATTTGGAAAGGTTAAAATAGTCCCATGGAGCTTATTTAGATAACCATGGCCTACATTTTTGCCCTTAGGAAAAAAAATATATATCTATATCTATATATATGTATAAACATATATATTCTTCTGAACCTTTCATGTACAAGGGACAGTGTTCTGGGCTGACTTCAAACAAATAAGTGAATCAATCAAGTCATTTTTTCTCAGGGACAGAGGATGTCCATAATATTTTCCAGATGAATGACCATTTTAGGAAAAATAACCATAAAAACACAGAAAAATTATTTTACCAATTTTATAGAATTTTTAACTAAGAGTATAGTAGATATTCTTAAAGTTAAATGTCAATTCATTATATATAGCAATAACCAAAATTTATAATCTTTATTTATAATCAAAGCTATAAGTATGATTGAAAGTATAATTTACTTTGGGAAAAATAAATATTCTAAAAATCAGATCATTATATTGTTTTTCAGTCTCTATGTTCTACAAAATCTGTTCATAAATTAAATATCACCTATCCTAAATATATAAGATATTAGAAAATCTGCTTATCTAAGAATATACTATGTTAAATGTTTATCATTATAAAACTCTACCTAAGGAATAGATTTATTCATACCTTAATCAGCTTTATGTTAACAATTTGTTCACCCCCTTATTATCTTAATGAGATACCTTCCTAAAGTTTTAATATTTGATATATTACTGCAAGATTAATGACATTCATGGGCTTCTCAAGAATCTTGAAATTCTTCACAATATTTTATATTAAAAAAATATACCAATTTAATAATAACTATAATTTTTTTTCATATGGTGGGAAAATGTAATTACTTTTTCTTGAATGTCTAAATAACCAAAAATAAAAATAAATTATTTTGAATAATTTTGTGAATGCTGAAAATTTGTTTTCTAAATGTTCTTTTTTTAAAAGTGGTTCATCTTTATGTGTGCTTTGACTTTCACAATGTAATTATATTTTTGGAAGAGCTGTTTGTATTTGCTCTCAGCCCAGTCTGTTCTCTGCAATGAGAATGCAGCAATTGGCTAAGATGCAGTAAGAGGTGGGCCACCATTCCTAGGCTGAGCCTGCATACCTTCAGGTGTCCTCTTTGATCACTGTGAGTAGCCACTCATTGCTTGTGTGATTTGCTGTCATTCTACAACCTCTGCTCATATACCTTTCATTTTTCCTTCAATACTCACTGCACTTTGAGAAGAGCTAGAATTAGACTCTAATTGGCTTCGTGGTACATTGTGTCCTAGCCACCAAGTTAACATTTGGCCATAGAAGATATTTAAGGGCTCCCTTGACTCAACGGCAACAGGTTTCGGTTGATTGTTGTTTTTTGTTTTCTATGTATTAAGTTTGAAACGTCCTTTAGAAGTCCAGTTGGAAATATCAAGTCTAGAATTCAAGGGCATGCTCTGGTCTAGAAATCAAAAATTGGGTGTTAAGAATATGTAACTCAGTATATTATCCATAGGACTGGATAAGTTCATATGGTCAGAGAAGGTTACTGGCAGAAACAGTATTTACCCAAATAATTCAACTGAAGAGACTGCAGGATGTAACAAGTTGGACAAATGTTGGCATACCTAAGAAAATAAGCAAGGGATGATGAATTGCCCAGAGAAGAAATTCTCTATCAACCCTAGTGCAGAGAGAACAAATGGAAGATATATTATTAGAGTCCAGTAATAAGTGAAAACATAGAAATTAGGTCACATGGCAAAAGGTTGGATTATACAGTGTTATAACTATTGCTAGAAATGTGAAAACAAAGCAGAGAGGTAGCAGATAAAATATTTCCAAATATTACTGAGTCTCTTTCCTCTTGGTCTCTCTTCGTAGATCATTCTCTTTGGCTGAATCTTATTAGAAACCAGCCAACAAAAAATCCCGGATTAATACCATCTGTGTTAGTCTACATCCTTGAAGTATAAACAAGATAGAAAAAGACTAAGAAGAGGTTTCTTTTAGCAGTCATTCTTGTATTTGTTCTGATGAGCTAAATCTCATGTCAAATAAGGCAAAGACCAAGTCTCATCAGCCACAGAATTTGTACACAACTCTGGTAGCACCTCCACTGTTCAGAGTTCTTTAACTGGTAGAAAGATCGAAAATTTTCCCTGCTCAGAATCAATGTCATAATATGTCCTGTTTTATTATTCTTCCACAGCCTTCTACTGACATCAGAATATTAAGATGTGTCCTCATAATCTGCTGAATGCTAGACATATTTTTGTCTATACCCTTATGTTTCGGTAACCAAATTCATTTTTGGTATTTTGTATCAATTACTCTGACAGCACAGTAACCTGTTCTCTGTCTTAATTCTGCAGCTGAGGAGCTCAAAATATTCAAGGAGCCCCCATGTTTTCAAACCTAAGTAAACCACTGCTGTATTCCTGTGTGGAATCATTGTTCTTTTGAATATTCAAACCTTCAATCTGCCTGATTTCAGGTTGCAGTGCTAAAAAAAAAAAAAAATTCCTCTATTATAAGTGGTGAAGCTTACTGGTTAGAGGACCAATTCCCACTTTCAACCCCTGATTTCTAGGCCAATATGTTCAAACTAAAAAACAAAAGACATTATGCAAAAGGCCATAATTTAGATGATTATATTAGTTTTCTAAAAATTGCTTATGTGCAAATTCAAATTGAAACAGAAGAAAATCAAAGCGAGTCAACAAGAGTCCATTAGGACCTTGAAAATATCCCACTTGAATTTAGAGACCATCTCAAGACTGGATTTGATGAACTAAACACTAATAACCAAAGACAAGAGTTATGGGAAGACATCAAGGACATCATACATGACGATCATTAAAAAGACAGGGAAAAAAGAAAGAAAATGCATGTCAGGAGATACTCTGAAATATGCTCTTAAACACAGTAGCTAAAGAGAACAGAAGAAATAATGAAGTAAAAGAGCTAAACGGAAGATTTCAAAGGGTAGCTCAAGAAGATGAGGTAAAGTATTATAATGAAATGGGCAAAGACCTGGAGTTATAAAACCAAAAGGGAAGAACACCATCAACATTTCTCAACTGAAAGAACTAAAGAAAAAATGCGTTACTGAAGAATTCTGTGGGCAAAACATTGAATTATGTTGAAAACACCAAAATAAGATGGGTGGAATACACAGAGTCAATGGACCAAAAAACTGATTGATGTTCAACCATTTCAGGAGGTAGCACATCATCAAGAACTGTTGTACTGAAGGAAGAAGTTCAAGCTGCACTGAAGGTGTTGCTGAAAAACAAGGCTCAGTTGACGGAATATCCATTGAGATGCTTCAACAAATGTATGCAACACTGGAAGTGCTTATTCATCTGTATAAAGAAATTAGGAAGACAGTTACCTGGCCCACTGACAGGAAGATATTCATATCTGTGCCATTTACAAAGAAAGATAATCAAATGGAATGCAGAACTCTTTGCACAATACCATTAATATCACATGCTAGCCAAATTTTGCTGTGGATAATTCAAAAGTGATTACAGTAGTACATCAACAGGTAGCTGCCAAAGTTCAAGCCAATTCAGAAGAGGAAGTGGAATGAGGGATATTATAGCCGGTATCAGATGAATCTTGGCTGAAAGCAGAGAATACCAGAAAAATGTTTATGTGTGTTTTATTGACCATGCAAAGTCATTTGACTATGTGGATCAAAACAAATTATATCATTCTGAAGAATCAAAATTCTATAACACCAAACTGTGCCCATGCAGCACATGTCACATGGATTAGGAGGCAGTTATCTGAACAAAGCAAGAAAACAAGAATTGGAAAAGGTATGTGGAAGAGTCATAGCCTTTCTCCTTACTTATTGAATCTATATGTTGTTGTTGTTGTTAGGTGCCGTCGAGTCGGTTCAGACTCATAGCGACCCTATGCACAACAGAACAAAACACTGCCCAGTCCTGCGCCATCCTTACAATCGTTGTTATGCTTGAGCTCGTTGTTGCAGCCACTGTATTAATCCACCTCGTTGAGGGTCTTCCTTTTTTCCGCTGACCCTGTACTCTGCCAAGCATGATGTCCTTCTCCAGGGACTGATCCCTCCTGACAACATGTCCAAAGTATGTAAGACTCAATCTCTCCATCCTTGCCTCTAAGGAGCATTCTGGTTGCACTTCTTCCAAGACAGATTTGTTCGTTCGTTTAGCAGTCCGTGGTATACTCAATATTCTTCGCCAACACCACAATTCAAAGGCGTCAATTCTTCTTTGGTCTTCCTTATTCATTGTCCAGTTTTCACACGCATATGATGTGACTGAAAATACCATGGCTTGGGTCAGGTGCACCTAAGTCTTCAGGGTGACATCTTTGCTCTTCAACACTTTGAAGAGGTCCTTTACAGCAGATTTACCCAATACAATGCATCTTTTGATTTCTTGACTGCTGCTTCCATAGCTGTTGATTGTGGATCCAAGAAAAATGAAATCCTTGACAACTTCAATCTTTTCTCCGTTTATCATGATGTTGCTCATTGTTCCAGTTGTGAGGATTTTTGTTTTCTTTATGTTGAGGTGTAATCCATACTGAAGGCTGTGGTCTTTGATCTTCATTAGTAAGTGCTTCAAGTCCTCTTCACTTTCAGCAAGCAAGGTTGTGTCATCTGCATAATGCAGGTTGTTAATGAGTCTTCCTCCAATCCTGATGTCCCCTCCTTCTTCATAGAGTCCAGCTTCTCGGATTATTTGTTCAGCATACAGATTCAATAGGTATGGTGAAAGAATACAACCCTGGCGCACACCTTTCCTGACTTTAAACCAATCAGTATCCCCTTCTTCTTTCTGAACAACTGCTCTTCATCTATGTAAAGATTCCTCATGAGCACAATCAAGTGTTCTGGAAATCCCATTCTTCGCAGTGTTATCCATAGTTTGCTATGATCCACACAGTTGAATGCCCTTGCATAGTCAATAAAACACAGGTAAACATCCAGTGGTATTCTCTACTTTCAGCCAGGATCCATCTGACATCAGCAATGATATCCCTGGTTCCACATCCTCTTCTGAAACCAGCCTGAATTTCTGGCAGTTCCCTGTTGATATACTGTTACAGCCATTTTTGAATGATCTTCAGCAAAATTTTGCTTGCATGGGATATTAATGATATTGTTCTAAAATTTCCACATTCAGTTGGATCAGCTTTCTTGGGAATAGGCATAAATATGGATCTCTTCCAGTCAGTTGGCCAGGAAGCTGTCTTCCATATGTCTTGGCATAGATGAGTGAGCACCTCCAGTGCTGCATCTGTTTGTTGAAACATCTCAATTGATATTCCATCAATTCCTGGAGCCTTGTTTTTCGCCAGTGCCTTCAGAGCAGCTTGGACTTGTTCTTTCAGTACCATCGGTTCCTGATCATATGCCACCTCTTGAAATGGTTGAATATCGACTAATTCTTTTTGGTATAATGACTCTGTGTATTCCTTCCATCTTCTTTTGATGCTTCCTGCATCATTTAATATTTTCCCCATGGAATCCTTCACTATTGCAACTCGAGGCTTGAATTTTTTCTTCAGTTCTTTCAGCTTGAGAAACGCCGAGCGTGTTCTTCCCTTTTGGTTTACCATCTCCAGCTCTTTGCACATGTCTTTATAATACTTTACTTTGTCTTCTTGAGCTGCCCTTTGAAATCTTCTGTTCAGTTCTTTTACTTCATCAATTCTTCCTTTTGCTTTAGCTGCTCGACCCTCAAGGGCAAGTTTCAGAGTCTCCTCTGACATCTATCTTGGTCTTTTCTTTCTTTCCTGTCTTTTCAATGACCTCTTGCTTTCTTCATGGATGATGTCCTTGATGTCATTCCACAACTCGTCTGGTCTGCGATCACTAGTGTTCAATGCATCAAATCTATTCTTGATATGTTCTCTAAATTCAGGTGGGATATACTCAAGGTCATATTTTGGCTCCCGTGGACTTGCTCTGATTTTCTTTAGTTTCAGCTTGAACTTGCATATGAGCAATTGGTGGTCTGTTTGTCCACGGCCGGCCCCTGGCCTTGTTCTCACTGATGATATTGAGCCTTTCCATCATCTCTTTCCACAGATGTGGTCAATTTGACTTCTGTGTGTTCCATCTGGTGAGGTGCATGTGTATAGTCTCCGCTTATGTTGGTGAAAGAAGGTATTTGCAATGAAGAAGTCAGTGGTCTTGCAAAATTCTATCATTCGATCTCCGGCATTGTTTCTATCACCAAGGTTATATTTTCCAACTACTGATCCTCCTTCTTTGTTTCCAGCTTTCGCATTCCAGTCGCCAGTAATTATTAATGCATCTTGATTGCATGTTTGATCGATGTCAGACTGTAGCATCTGATAAAAATCTTCTATTTCTTCATCTTTGGCCCTAGTGGTTGGTGCGTAAATTTGAATCATAGTCGTATTAACTGGTCTTCCTTGTAGGCGTATGGATATCGTCCTATCACTCACAGTGTTGTACTTCAGGATAGATCTTGAAATGTTCTTTTTGACCATGAATGCAACACTATTCCTCTTCGACTTGTCATTTCCAGCATAGTAGACCATACGATTGTCTGATTCAAAATGGTCAATACCAGTCCATTTCAGCTCACTAATGCCAAGGATATCGATGTTTATGCATTCCATTTCACTTTTGATGATTTACAATTTTCCTAGATTCATACTTCATACATTCCAGGTTCTGATTTGTAATGGATGTTTGCAGCTCTTTCTTCTCATTTTGTGTCGTGCCACATCGGCAAATGAAGGTCCCGAAAGATTTACCCCATCCATGTCATTACGGTCGACTCTACTTTGAGGAGGCAGCTCTTCCCCAGTCATCTTTTGAGTGCCTTCCAACCTGGGGGGCTGATCTTCCAGCACTGTATCAGAAAATGTTCCACTGCTATTCATAAGGTTTTCATTGGCTAATGCTTTTAAGATTTAGACTGCCAGGTCCTTCTTCCTAGTCTGTCTTAGTCTGGAAGCTCAGCTGAAACCTGTCCTCCATGGGTGACCCTGCTGATATCTGAATACTGGTGACATAGCTTTCAGCATCTATATAGTGAACAAATAATCTGAGAATCTGAACTATATGAAGAAGAATGTGGCATCAAGATTGGAGGAAGACTTATTAAGAACACGCAATTTGTAGATGATACAACCTTGTTTGTCGAAGATGAAGATGACTTGAGGTACTTGATTATTACAGTCAAAGTCTACGTCTTTCAGTAAGAATAATACCTGAACATGAAGAAAACAAAAATCCTCACAACCAGACCAATAAACAATACATGATAAATGATGAAGAAATTGAAGTTGTCATGATTTTTTTCTACTGGGATCAACAATCAAAGTCCATGAAATGAAACGTCGTATTGAGCAAATCTACTACAAGGAAGATCTCTTTAAAAGTTTTATAGAGCAAAGATGCCACTTTGATGACTAAGGTGTGTCTGGCCCAAGCCATGGTCCTTCAATCGCCTCATATGCATGTGAAAGTAGGACAATAAAAAAAGGAAGACAGAAAAATTGGCACACTGAACTGTGGTGGTGTAGAATATTGAATATAACCTGGACTGCCAGAAGAAGGAATAAATCAGTCTTATAAGAAATACAACCAGAATGTTCCGTAGAAGTGAGGGTGGCAAGTTTCAAATCACTGACATTAAAGACGTCATCATAAAAGACCATTTGCTAAAAAAGCACATCATAGTTGGTAAAATGGAGGATTGATAAAGGTGAAGTAGGCTCTTCGTGAGATAGACACAATGGTCAAACACAGAAATGATCATGAAGATGGTGCAGAATGGGCAGTATTTCTTTTTGTTATATATAAGGTTGCTATGGTCCGACTCAATGACAACTCTAACAACAACGGCAACAGCATTAGTTTCCTAGGACAGCGGTAGCAAAGCACTACAAACTGGGTGACTTATATGACAGAAATTAATTGTCTCACAATTTTTGAGGCTAGAAGTCTAAATTCAAGGTGTCAGCTGGGCCTTATTATCTCCGAAGGCTCTAAGGAAAGATTCTTTTCTGTCTCTCCAAGATTCTAGCAGCTCCCAGCGGTCCTTGCTTGCAGCTCCAGCATACTTCCATCTCTCATCCTTCTTCACATGCCTGGCTTCCTGCTTTCTCTCTGTGTCTCTTCAACTCTCATATAAAGGCAACTCTCATATTGGATTATAAAGGCAACTCTCATATTGGATTAGAAACCACTTTACTTCAATAAGCCCTCATGTTAACTTCTTCAACGACCCTATTTCCAAACAAGGTCACATTTACAACTTCCACAGTTAGGACTTTAACATATCTTTTTGAGGGACAAAATTCAATTCATAACAAGCATGTACTTTATCCTTTAAGACAGTTCCCCAAATACACAGGATATTATCTCCCAGCTAAAATCCTGAGCTTTCATTATGTGAAGGGAAACATGATAAAAATCAACAAATTCTATGGGCCTGAGAAACTTGTTTCATTGCCTTTGTTGTAAAATGGTCATCCAAAAAACCAAACCAAACCCAGTGCCATCAAGTCGATTCCAACTCATAGCGTCCCTACATGACAGAGTAGAACTGCCCCATACAGTCTCCGAGGAGAGCCTGGTGGAGTCGAAATGCCGACCCTTTGGTTAGCAGCCGTAGCACTTAACCACTATGCCACCAGGGTTTCCCTAAAGGTAATAGTCAGTGTAAATATCAAACCATGATGGTGATTTAGACTTCTTCATGTCCATGGACTGTGGTGCTAAAAGAGCTATTACAGAGAGTGAAAGAAAAATCTATATTTTGGAGTTCATATCTACTCCTGTGAATAAAAACTGATGTACCCTCTATATCGGAAAGAGACCAATATAATCATTGTGCTAACTTGTTGCTAGCTAGAACCCTAAACATGATGCCACATTGGGGGTATCCACTATTAACAGATTGAGCATGTAACAGCTGGGGTAGCCATTTCAGCCTTAGGGAGGATAAGCCCATGCTGTGAACTTATGTACAGTCTTTGTCCCAGCTACTATGCCTTCTTTGTACATAAACTCTTTGACTAAGATCTAGAAGATTTAGAAAAAGAGGTTGATATCCACAGAGAGCTCATTCAGTTCAACTAATTATTGAGACTTTTCTCTACCATGCATGCCTTCAGTGGGCATTTCCATAAGAGAAGGTTACATGTAATTTTATCCCAGATCTTTATTTATTTATTTTGTTGTTGAGCCTATGTGCAGCAAAACATACACCAATTCAACAGTTTCTGCATGTACAATTCAATGACATTGATTGTATTCTTTGAGTTGTTCATCCATGCTCACCCACTTTTTCTGAGTTGTTCCTCCTCCATTAACATAAACTCACCATACCCTAAGGTTCCCATATAATCTTTCAAGTTGCTGTTTTACACAGGGTTGCTGTGAGTTGGAGCCAACTCCACGGCATCTAATAACAACAATAACAACAATGATAGTACTTTAAAGAGTGTAATGCTCAAGGCATTTTACTAGTTAAGCTAAACTATTGTTTGGTTTTAAGAAGACTTCAGTGAATATTTTTGGCTTAAGGTTTAAAGAATATTTCAGGGCAATAGTTTTAGAGGTTCATCTAGCCTTCAAGGTTCCGGAAAGTCTGGAGTCCATGAGTATTTGAATTCTGTTCTGCATTGTCCCTCTTTTGATTAGGGTTCTTCTATGGTCCTTGATCAAAACGTTCTGTGATGGTGGCAGGAATCATCCAGAGGTTTTTGTTACTAATCATCCACTTTGAGACCTTCCAAGTCCTTTACTAAACAGTCAAAGCTTTAGTGATTAGCCAGAGCCTGTTAATCTGGGACATGGATTTTTTTCCCCCAACAAAGTCTATATTCAGATATACTGCTTCATGTTCTGCCCATTAGGAAGATTTTCTTCCTGAATGTCTATCAAAGGCCACTTCATGCTGCTGCAAGAATATCATGCACAGACACCTGTATAAAATGGTCTTGAGTATTTTCACTCTGATTTCAATGGACCATGAGCCTACAGATGGGGATTTATGGAGATTGATTAACAAAGAATTGTAGGTTCCATGAGAGTCTAAGCCACTGATAACACTAATTACTTGTTTGTCTGAATCTGCCTAGACCTAGTCTGAGATGTCTGATGTCTACTTAATGATACAATACTGCTGTTTATCTTCAGTTATATTTTTGTTGTTTCACATCATAATGGTCACCTCAGGTAATGCAGTCACTTGAATGTCAATGGTCGGGCATTCAGCTTTTATATGAGCTCAGTAAGAAGTTTCTCAAATGCAGAACAGTTACTAGGAAAATAGGGCGTTATTTTGCTCCAAAATCCTTCTATTGGAGTTTGCCAAAGATTTATGTATCATTGCTATCTGCCACAGAGATAGAAATTACACTTGAATTTGCTCAGTTATCAAATGAATATCACAGGGTATGCCTAGGGAACCTGTATCTAATATACATACATATATATTATATTTGTGTTACATATTTATATCTAAATATGCATGTGTTTGTTGTTGTTAGGTGCCATCAAGTCAGTTTCAACTGATAGTGACCCTGTATATACAATAGAATGGAACACGGACCGGTCCTGTGCCATCCTCATGATCATTGTTATTCCTGAGCCCATTGTTGCAGTCATTGTGTCAGTCCATCTCATTGAGCCTTCCTCTTTTTTGATAACCTTCTACTTTACCAAGCAAGATGTCCTTCTCCAAGCAACTGATCCCTCCTGATACCATGTCCAAAGTATGTGAGATAAAGTCTCACCATCCTTGCTTCTAAAGAGACTTACGGCTATACTCCTTTGAAGACACATTTTGTTTGTTCTTCTGGTAGTCCATGGTACATTCAATATTCTTTGCCAACACCATAATTCAAAGGCCTCAATTCTTCTTTCATCTTCCTTATTCATTGCCCAATTTTTGCATGCATATGAGGCAATTGAAAACATCAGGGCTTGGGTCAGGCACACATTTGTCCTTAAAGTAACGTCTTTGCTTTTTAGCACTTTAAAGAGGTCTTTTGCAGTAGATTTGCCCAATGCAATACATTGTTTGATTTCTAGACTGCTGCTTCCATGGACGTTTATTGTGGATCCAAGTAAAACGGAATCCTTGACAACGTCAATATTTTCTCCATTTATCATGATGTTGCTTATTGTCCAGTTGTGTGGATTTTTCTTTTTCTTTATATTGAGGTATAATCCATGTGGAAGGCCACGGCCTTTGATCTTCATCAGTAAGTGCTTCAAGTTCCCTTCATTTTCAGCAAAAAAGGTTGTGTCATCTGCATACCACAGGTTGTTAATGAGTCTTCCTCTTTCCTGGTGCCCCAGTCTTCTTCATATAGTCCAGCATTTGGAATTATTTGCTAAGCATAAAGATTGAATAATTATGGAGAAAGGATATAACCCTGGTACGCACATTTTCTGACGTTAAACCATGCAGTATCCCCTTGCTCTATGTACAGATCTATGTACAGGTTCTTCATGAGAACAATTAAATGTTCTGGAATTCTCATTCTTTGCAATGTTATCCATAATTTGTATGACCCACACAGTCAAATGCCCTTGCATAATCAATAAAATACAGGTAAACATCTTTCTGGTATTCTCTGCTTTCAGCCAAGATCCATTTGAAATCAGCAATGATACCCTCTTTCATGTCCTTTTCTGAGTCCAGCTTGAATTTCTAGCAGTCCTCTGTTGATGTAGTGCTGAAATCTTTTTTGAATAATTTTCAGCAAAATTTTACTCCCTGGTGATATTAATGATATTGTTGATAATTTCTGCATTCTGTCAGATCACCATTCTTTGGAATAGGTATAAATATGGATCTCTTCCTGTTGGCTGGCCAGGTAGCTGTCTTCCAGATTTCGTGGCATAGATAAGTGAGTACTTCCAATGCTGCACTAGTTTGTTGAAACATCTCAATTGATATTCCATCAATTCCTGGAGCCTCGTTTTTTGCCAATGTCTTCAGTGCAATTCGGACTTCTTTCTTCAGTACCATTGGTTCTTGATCACATGCTACCACCTGAAATGATTGAATGTCAACCAGTTCTTTCCAGTAAAGTAACTCTGTATTCCTTCCATCTTCTTTTAATGCTTCCTCTGTTGTTATTTTACCTGTAGAGTCCTTCAGTATTGCAACTCAAGGCTTGAATTTTTTCTTCAGTTCTTTCAGCTTGAGAAATGTTGACTGTGTTCTTCTGTTTTGGTTTTCTAACTCCAGGTCTTTTCACATGTCATTATAATACTTTACTTTGTCTTCTTGAGCCACCCTTCGAAATCTTTTGTTCAGTTCTTTGACTTCACTATTTTTCCATTTGGGTTAGCTACTTGACATTCAAGTGAAAGTTTCAGAATCTCCTCATTTTGATCTTTTCTTTCTTTTCTGTTTTTTTAATGACTTCTTTTTTCCTTCATGTATGATGTTCTTGATGTCATTCCACAACTTGTCTTGTCTTTGGTCATTAGTGTTCAATGCATCAAATCTATTCTTGAGATGGTCTCTAAATTCAGGTGGAATATACTCAAGGTAGCACTTTGGCTCTTGTGGACTTGTTCTAATTTTCTTCAGCTTCAACTTGAACTTGCATATGAGCTCTTAATATATTCCACTGTCGCCCCAGGCCTTTTCTGACTGATATTGAGCTTTCCATCATCTCTTTCCACAAATGTAGTCAATTTGATTCCTGTGTATTCCATTTGGAGAGGTCCACTTGTATAGTCACCATTTATGTTGTTGAAAAGGGTATTTGCAATGAAGTCATTGGTTTTGCAAAATTCTGTCATTTTATCTCCAGCATCATTCCTATCAACAAGGCCATATTCTAACTACTGATCCTTCTTTGTTTCCAACTTCCACATTCCAATCACCAGTAATCATCAATGCATTCTGTTTGCGTGTTTGGTCAATTTCAGACAACAGAAGTTGGTAAAAACCTTCAATTTCTTCGTCTTTGGCCTTAGTGGTTGGTGGGTAAATTTTAATAACAGTCCTATTAACTGGTTTTCCTTGTAAGGTTGCACTTACAGGGTTGTACTTCCGGATAGATCTTGAAATGTTCTTTTTCACCATGAATGCAATGCCATTCGTCTTTGATTTGTCATTCCCAGTAGAGTAGACTACATGACTGTCCAATTCAAAATGGCAGATACCAGTTTATTTCAGCTCACTAATGCCTAGGATATTGATGTTTATGCGTTTCATTTCATTTTTGACGATTTCCAGTTTTCCTAGTTTCATACATCGTGCTTTCCACATTCGGATTGTTAATGGATGTTTGCAGCTATTTCTTCTCATTTTGAGTTGTGCCACATCGGCAATTAAAGGTCCCAAAAGCTTGACTCCTTCCACGTCATTAAGATCGACTCTACTTTGAGGAGACAGCTCTTCCCCAGTTGCCTTTTGAGTGCCTTCCAACCTGGGAGACAACTTCCAGCAATATATCAGAAAATGTTCTACTGCTATTCATAAAATTTTCATTGGCTATTTCTTTTCAGAAGTAAATTGCCAGGTCCTTCTTCCTAGTCTGTCTTAATCTGGAAGATCAGCTAAAACCTGTCCACCATCTGTGACCCTGCTAGTATTTGAATACTGGTGGCATGGCTTCCAGCAAAGCAACACTCAAGCCCTCACAGCACAACAAAAAGACAGACGTGAAATATATTTAGGATAGATATTATATATATTCAATAGGTCACAGTCAAAATCAAAACCAAATCCACTGCCATAGAGTTGGTTCTGACTCAGCACAACCTTATAGGTCAGAATAGAACTGTCTCTTAGGGTTTCCAAGCATGTGACCTTTATGGAAGCAGACTACCTCTTCTTTCTCCTACAGAGTGGCTGGTGCATTCAAACTGTTGACCTTTTGGTTGGCATTTGGGTGCTCTAATTACTGTGCTGCAAGTGTTCCTTATTTCAATATGAAATATATATATATATATAAATGAATCAGTACTGCAGTAGACTGTAGATATAATTCATTCCAAGGTATAATGTGATTAATTAGTCACTGCCACAGTTACTTGCGGATTAAAACACTATGATTACAGCTGCCGCCCTTTAGCTGGTTTTGATATTTTCTAAACCATGTCCATGATGTTTAAGAATATCCATTCAGCCCCCGCTATTCTGGGTTCCAAGTATTCCTGCTGAAATTGGAGATCTCAACTCCGTTAAATACCTCCCATCTTTATTTATCTCTAATCTCCAGAAGAAATCCAAGGAGGTGAGATATTCAAGGAGGCTAATGTGCTTTTCACCAATGCATTTTATAAGTGTAGTGGAACGGTGAAATGTTATATGAGCAGATTGCACGTAGTAGATTCCCTCTAACATTCTCAACTCCCTCAGTTTAAGGATTCCTTCCCTTGCAATGTATCAAAGAGGTTCTGAATTTCAACTTTATTAGTTATAAGCCACAACTGAGTCCCAATTTTAATTATCCAACTCAGCAGGATGATAACTTCTTGATCAGTTGCTTGAGCCAACACATTAACTTCAAATTCCAAGTGCACCCTTAAAAGACATTCTGTGATTTAATCTTAATTTTTTTTTTTCCATTTTGGCCTACCACAATGAAAAATAGACCTATAGTCCATTCCATTGAAATTGGCTTTATTTGCTGTGAAAGCTAGCTTCTCTCAAAGCAGACTTTACAATTTTCCTTCTGGACAGAAGCAATGAATGTGCTATAGTTGAGTCCATTGCTGGGCCATTATTTCAGGAGAAATCCTTCAACCATCTGTGGGACCGAAGGCTATAAGAAGCAGGAATCAGGGACACATGCTTGACTAGAGACTAGAAAACCACTGACAAGAGTTTGGTGCAGACATAGATATATTGGGGCTAATTTTTCAACAACCAGTTGCAACCGAGTAGATTCTGACTCATTGAGACCCCATGTGCAGTCTGAAATTGATCAAACATGCAATAAAGATGAATTCATAATTATCCAGGATTGGAATGCAAAAGTTAGAAACAAAGTAGCATTTGTAGCTGGAAAATATGGCCACGGTGATAACAATGATGCCAGAGATCATGTGATAGAATTCTGCAGGACCAACAACTTATTTATCAAATACTTTTTGTCAAACAACACAATTGATAACTATACACTTGGGCCTTGCCTGCTGGATTACACAAGAATCAAATCAACTGTTTCTGTGTGAAGAGGCAATGTAGAAGCTCAATATCAACAGTCAAGATAAAGCCAGGGGCTGACTGAAGAACAGACAATCAATTGTTCATGTTCAAGTACAACTTGACACTGAAGAAAATAAAAGCAAGTCCACAAGGGCCACGGGACACCCTTGAATACATTCCATCAAAATTTAGAGACCATCTCAAAAATAGATTTGACACATTGAACACTAATGACCAAAGCCAAGAAGAGTTATGGTAAGACATGAAAGATACCATACATGAATGAAGGGAAAGATCATTAAAAAGACAAGAAAGAAGGAAAAGATCAAAATGTATGTCAGAAGAGACTCTGGAACGTGCTCTCAAGTGCTGAATAGCTAAGGCAAATGGAAGAAATGAAGTAAAAAAGCTGAATAGGATATTTCAAAAGGGTTTAAGGAGGCAAGGTAAACTATCATGAAGAAATGCACAAAGATCTGGAGTTAGAAAAACAAAAGGGAAGAAAATGATTGGCATTTCTGAAGCTGCAAGAACTGAAGAGAAAATCTAAATCTCCAGTTGCATTACTGTAGGATTCTATGAGTAAAAATTTGAATGGCACAGGAAGCATCAAAAGATGGAAGGAATATACAGAGCCACAGTACCAAAACTAATTTGTTGTCAATCAACCATTTCAGTAAGTAATCTATGATCAACCGCTGGTATTGAAGGAAGGAGTGAAAGCTACGCTGAAGGTATTGCTGAAAAATGATGTTCCAGGAGTTGATGGAATACCAGTTGAGATGCTGGAATCCCTTACTCATCTATGTCAAGAAATTTGGAAGACAACTACTTTGCGAGCAGTCTGGAAAAGATTCATATTCGTGCTCATTCAAAAGAAAGGTATACAAATGGAATGTAAAAATTATGGAACAATATCATTAATATCACTTACTAGCTAAATTTGGCTGAAGACAGTTCAAAAATGACTGTAGCCACCCATCAACAAAACCGAAAACACCAAACCCAAGGCCTTCAAGATTATTCCAACTCACAGTGAACCTATAGTGACCCTATAGCGACCATGTAGGACAGAGTAGAACTCCCCTATAGGGTTTCCAAGGAGTGGCTAGTAGATTTGAACCACAACATTTTGTTAGCAGCAGAGCTCTTAGCCATTTTTCCTGCAGGGGTCCCACACCTCAACAGGGAACTGAAAGAAATTCAAGCCAGATTCAGATGACAAAGGCAAATGTGGTGTATCATTGCTGACGTCAGATGGATCTGGGCTGTAAACAGGGATTATCAGAAAGATATTTACCTGTATTTTATCAATAACGTGAAGGTATTCAACTGTGTGGATCATAACAAACTATGGATAATATTATGAAGAATGAGAATCTCAGAACACTTAATTGTGCTCATGTGAAAACTGTACATGGAACAAGAGGCAGTCATTTGAACAGAGTAAGGGGATACTATGCGGCTTAAAATTGGGGAAAAATGTGCAGAAGGGTTGTGTCTTTTCGCCTTACTTATTCAATCTTTATGCTGAACAAAAAAATCTGTGTGACTGGACTATATGAAGAACATGGCAATAGGATTGAAGGAAGACTCATTAAAAACTTGTGATATGCAGAAGACACACCTTGCTTGCCAGAAATGAAGACAACTTGAAACATTTACTGATGAAAGTCAAAGACAGCAGCATTCAATATGGATTACAATTAAAAAAAAAAAAAAAAGTCCTAACAACTGGACCAATAAACAACATTATGATAAATGGAAAAGAAATTGAGGTTGTCAAGGATTTCAGCCTATTTAGATCACCAATCAATTCCATTGGAGCAGCAGTCAAGAAATCAAATGACATATTGCATTGGGCAAATCTGCTGCAAAGGCCTCTTTAAATGTTTAAGCTAAAAGTTCCGTGTTCATTGATTTGAAGGCTTAATAAAGTTAAGATGCTAATACTACATTCAATGCAATATCCATCAAAATTCCAGCATCCTTCCTTAAAGAAATAGAAAAGTCAATTCTCAAATTTATATGGAAAGGAAAGGGGTCCCAAATAGCTAAAGCAATGTTGAAAAAGTAGAATAAAGTCGCAGTACTCACACTTCCTAATTTCAAAAGCCACAGTAATTAAAATAGCCTCGTACTGGTATCATAACAGACCAATGGGATAGAATTGAGAGTCTAGAAATAAATACATACATTTATGGTCGAGTGATTTTTGACAAGGGTGCAAAGTCCATTCAATGAGGAAGAGTCTTCAATAATTGGTTTGGGGAAAATTAGTTTTCCACACACCAAAGAATGAAACAGGCTTTATGCCTCACACCATCACAAACACCATTTCAAAATGGATCAAGGACTTAATGTGAAAACTAAAACCATAAAATTCTTTGAAGAAAATGTAGGGGTGAGACTGTGGGGCCTAGTTTTCAGCCATGCATCATGAGAACAAAATCATGAGCAGCAAAAGACAAATGCCGTCCAGTCGGTTCTGATTTGTAGAGACCCTTTGTAAAACAGAACTAAACACTGCCCAGCCCAGCAGCATCATCACAATCGTTGCTATGTTTGAGTCCATTGTTGAAGCCATTGTGTCAGTTCATGTCCTTGAGGGTCTTACACTTTTTCTCCCATCCTCTACTTTACCAAACATGGTGTCCTTCTCCAGGGACTGGTTCGTTCTGATATCATGTCCAAAGAACTTGAGACAAAGCCTCACCATCCTAACTTCCAAGCAGCATTCTGGCTGTATTGTACATTTTTTTTTTTTGTATTGTACTTTTTCTAAAACAGATTTATTTGCTCTTCGGACCATCCATGGTATATTCAATATTCATCGACACCATAATTCAAAGGCGTCAATTCTTCTTTGTCTTCCTTATTTATTGTCCAGCTTTCTCATGCATATGAGGTGATTGAAAATACCATAGCTTGGGTCAGGCACACCTTAGCCCTCAAGGTGACATCTTTGCTTTTTAACACTTTAAAGAGGTCTTTTGCAGCAAATTTGTCCATTGTTTGATCTCTTGACTGCTGCTTTCATGAGAATTGATTGTGGATCCAAGTAAAATGAAATCCTTGACAACTTCAATCTTTTCTCCATTTATCATGATGTTGCTTATTAGTCCAGTTGTGGGAATTTTTGTTTTCATTATGTTAAGGTGTAACTCATACTGAAGGCTGTAGTCTTTGATCTTCATCAGTAAGTACTTCAAGTCCTCTTCACTTTCAGCAAGCAAGGTTGTGACATCTGCATATTGCATTTTGTTAATGAGTCATGTTCTTCATATAGTCCAGGTTCTCAGGTTATTTGCTCAGCATACAGACTAAGTATGGTGATAGGACACAACTGTGACGCACACCTTCCTGATTTTAAACCACACAGTATCCCCTTGTTCTGTTCGAATGACGTCCTCCTGGTCTATGTACAACTTCTGCACGAACACAGTTAAGTGTTTTGGAATTCCCATTCTTTGCAATGTTATCCATAATTTGTTATGATCCACACAATTGAATGTCTTTGCACAGTCAGTAAAATACAGGTAAACTTCATTTAAACATCTTCCTTTGCTTTCAGCCAAGATCCATCTGACAGCAGCAATAATATCCCTCCTTCCACGTCCTATTCTGAATCTGGTGTGAATTTCTGGCAGTCCCCTGTAGATGTGCTGTTGCAACCATTTGTGGATGATCATCTGCAAAAATTTACTTGTGTGTGATATTTATTACATTGTTAGATAATTTTCACATTCTGTTGGATCACCTTTCTTTGGAATGGGCACTAATGTCAATATCTTCCAGTCAATTGGTCAGGTAACTGTCTTCCAAATTTCTTGGCATAGACGAGTGTATGTTTCCAGCATTGCATCCATTTGTTGAAATATCTCAGTTGGTGGTTCTTCAATACCTGGAACCTTGTTTTTCACCAACGCCTTCAGTGCAGCTTGAGCTTCATCCTTCAATAATATTGGTTCTTGATTATGTTATCTCCTGAAATGGTTGAACGTTGACCAATTCTTTTTGGTACAGTGACTGTGTATTCCTTCAATCTTCTTTTGATGCTTCATGTATTGTTTAATATTTCACCCATAGAATCCTGCAATATTGCAACTCAAGGCTTGAATTTTTTCTTCAGTTCTTTCAACTTGAGAAATGCCAAGGGTGTTCTTCTCTTTTTTTTTTTTAACTCTGGGTTTTTGAACATTTCATTTCAATACTTTACCTTGTCTTCCCGAACCTCCCAAAAATTTCAAGTAAAGATACAGCTTGCCTTTTCAATACACAGGCCACTACCCCGTGTTGTTTGGGAGACCATTAAAGATGATAACTGTATCACCATTGCTTCTGTGATGCCACATTGAAATTATTTTTAAACCCTATGGAAGGAGCCCTGGTTGCAAAGTGGTTAAGCATTTGGCTGCTAAGTGAAAAATGGGTCAGCACTTGAACTCACCAGCCACTCCATGTGAGAAGAATGTGTCAGTCTACTCTGTCCGATAGGTCACTATAAGTAGAAGTCAACTTGACACCAAGGAGTTTTTGTTTTTGTTTGTTTGTTTAAACCCTATGAGGCAGTTCTACTCTGTATCACATGGGGCCGCGATGTGTTGGAATAGACTTGACAGCAATAGGAAAAAAATATTCTAGCAAGGTGTTTCTATTTACCTTAACTTGAAGTCCATGTACTTAGATGTGCTGCTGCTTAAATTGTATCTTTATCCAATCTGTGCACTGACAATTGTTACAGTGTCTTTTGCATCATAACTACACAAGCGTGTGCAAAGGAGGAATTATCACAATGTCAAGATCTCAGAGACTGTGAAAATGACTCACTAATGTTGTCTATCAATTTTCTGTCAGTCATCATCAACTAGTCAGACATTAGAGACCGTAATTATGAGCTATTAAATAGATCTTATCATATCTCAATCTTGGATCACTCACCACCTTGCTATTAGAAACTGGAAACAGAACTTCACAGAAGGTCAAAACTTTGACTTGGAAAAATTAGTCTCCAAATTCACAAAATACTTAATCCACTTTTTTCTGTGTCGGTATCTGACACACTCTGTTAAAATATATTTTTTCCTCACCCTTGCCTTTACACTTGCTAAAATCCTGTAAAAACAGGAAAGTGAATATCACTGCAAAAAATAATCTTTTCTTCAACATTTCTGTATTGTTGTTGTTATCTGTAGTCAAATCAATTTAGACTCATGGTGACCCCATAGCCCTGGGCTTATATAGCTTTTATGACATGTATCACACCTTACCTTTTAATGAAAAATAAAAGCAAAAAGTCTCAAATTTCTATGCATTGGCCTTTTAACTATAAAAAGAATGCTATGATGTTTTCAAAAATTCACCATGATTAGCCTGTAAACAAAACCCCTTGGATTAAGCTGTCTTCTGGATTGAGTTTGTCATGCATCACAAAGGGACCACACACCTTCAGTCAGCTACCCTCAGCCTCACCTGGCTTCAGTACCACTCTTTGGATGTGATTGGATTCCTACTGGCCTGGGTGGCAATTGCTATAATCTTGGTCACAAAATATTGTTTGTTTGCTTATAAAAAAACTTGGGGAAACAGGAAAAGAGAAAAAGGGAGAGTAGATTCTTCCAAATGTATTTATTCTAGCCAAAATGAAAGGAACCATGGTGGTGTAGTGGTTAAGTGTTTGACTGCTAATAGAAAGCTGGGCAGTTCCACACTGTGAGAGAAAGACGTGGCTGCCTGCTTCCATAAAGACTACAGCCTTGGAAACCTCATGGGGCAGTTCTACTCTGTCTTATAGGGTCTCTATGAGTTGGAATCGACTCAATAGCAATGAGTTTTTGTTTGTTTGTTTGTTTTAGCCACAATGAGCTTCATAAGAGTACATGACCTCCTTCCTGTTTTCAGAGTACCCATCCCTCTATCTTAGCCTACTGTTATAGGTGGAATTGTGCCCCCCAAAATGTTATGTTGCAGTTCTAACTCCTATACCTATAAATATGGCCTTGTTTGGAAATAGGTGTTTTCTTTTGTTATATTCATACAATGTCACTATTTAAATAAGACCTTAATGAAGACTGTATGGAGCAAAGCACAGACCAAATTCTATTCTTATGGTGTGATGAACAATAATTCTTTTTTTTCTTTTCCTAATTTTTTAAAACAAATTTTGTACTGTCTTACCCTTCACCAAAGTTACCACTTATCTATTATCTATTTATTGTTTTTCCATCTCCACCTCTCCTCTCCCTCATAATCATCAAAGATTGTTTCTTTTTGTGTGTAAAGTTCTTCATGAGTTTTCTTAGCAGTGGTCTCATACAATATATGTCCTCTTGTAATTGACTTATTGCATTCTGACTAATGCCCTCCAGATTCACCTATGTTGTGAGATGTTTTGCAGATTCATCATTGTTCTTTATCGTTGTGTAGTACTCCATTGTGTGTACGTATTGTAATTTGTTTATCCATTCATCTGTTTTGGGGCATCCAGGTTGTTTCCAATTTTTTGCTATTGTGAACAACACTGCAATGAACATAGACATTCATGTGACGGGTCTTATTTCTCCAGGACATACTCCTAGCAGTGGGACTGCTGGATCATATGGCGTTGTATTTCTAGCTTCCTAAGGAAGCACCATATCATTTTTCCAAAATGGTTGTATCATTTTGCATTCCCACCAGCGGTGCATAAGGGTTTCAATCTCCCCCCAGCCTCTCCAACATTTGTTATTTTGTTTTTTTGGTCCGTGCCTGTGATGTCAGGGTGACATGGTATCTCATTGTGGTTTTCATTTGCACACCTTTAATGTCTATTTATCAGGAACATTTACTCATGTGTCTGTTAGCCACTTGAATGTTTTCTTTGGTGAAGCATCCGCTCATTTCCTTTGCCCATTTTTAATTGTATTATTTATCTTTTTTGTTGTAGAAGTGTTGGGTTTTCCTGTAGATTTTAGAAATTAGACCTTTGTCAAATTTGTCATGGCTGAACATTTTTTCCCAATCCATAGGTTCTCTTTTTACTCTTTTGGTGAAATCTTTTGATGAGCCTAAGTGTTTAATTTTTAGAAGATCCCAATTATCTAGTTTAACTTCTGGAGTTTGTGTGTTGTTGGTTATGGTTTGTATCCTTTTAATGCTGTGTATTAGGGCCTGTAGCATTGATCCTATTTTTTCTTCTAACATCTTTAACGTTTTTGGCTTTATATTTAGCTCTGTGATCCATTCTGAACTTGTTTTTGTGTATGGTTTAAGGTATGGATCCTGTTCTGCTTTTTTGCAGGTGAACATCCAGTTTTGCCATCAAAATTTGTTAAAAAGACTGTTTTTCCCCATTAGATGGACTTTGGGCTCTTGTCAAAGATCAGATGACCCTAGGTGGATGGATTCACATCTGGATTCTCAATTCTGTTCCATTAGTCCATGTGTCTGTTGTTGTACCAGTACCAGGCTGTTTTGACTGCAATAGCTGTTTAGCTGGTTCTGAGTTTGGAGAGTGTGAGTCCTCCTACTTTATTCTTCTTCTGCAATAGTGCTTTACTTATCTGAGGCCTCTTCCCTTTCCATATAAAGTTAACAATTAGTTTTTCCATCATTGTAAATAACGCTTTTGGTATTTGGACTGGGATTGCATCGTATTTATAAATTGCTTTGGGTAGAATTGACATTTTCACAATGTTGAGTTTACCTATCCATGAGCATGGTATGTTTTTCCATTTATGTGGATTTCTTTTGGTTTCTTGCAGTAGTGTTTTGTAGTTTTCTTTGTATAGGTCTTTTACATCCCTGGTTAGATGTATTCCTAAGTATTTTATTTTTTTAGGGGCTATTTTTTTTTATTATAAATAGTATTGTTTTCCTGATTTCCTTTTCATTGTTCTCTTTATTAGTGTGCAGGAATCCAACTGATTTTTGTATGTCTATCTTGTACTCTGCTACTCTGCTGAGTCTTCCAGTAGTTTTCTCGTGGAGTCTTTTGGGTTTCTATGTATAGTGTCGTATCATCAACAAATAGGGACAGTTTTACTTCTTCATTACCAATTTGGATGCCCTTTATTTCTTTTTTCTGCCTTATCGCTCTAGCTAGGACTTTCAGCACAATGTTAAATAAGAGTGGTGATAAAGGACATCCTTGTCTTGTTTCTCTTCTCAAGGGGTATGTTTTCAGCCTCTCCCCATTGAGAATGATGTTGGCTATTGGTTTTGTATAGATGCCCTTTATTATGTTGAGAAGTTTCCCCTCTATACCTATTTGAGAACCTTTATCAGGAATGGGTGTTGGACTTTGTCGAATGTCTTTTCTGCATCAATTGAGATGATTGTGTGATTATTTTATTTAGGTAGTGGATTTTTTTTATTGGTTTTCTAAAGTTGAATAATCCTTGCTTACCTGAGATGAATCCCACTTGGTTTTGGTGTATTCTTTTTTTGATATGATGTTCAATTGTATTGGCTAGAATTTTGTGCAAAGTTTTTGCATATATATTCACGAGAGATATTGGTCTATAATTTTCTATTTTTGTGGCATCTTTGCCTGGTTTTGGTATCACGGTAATGCTGGCTTCATAGAGTGAATTTGAAAGTATCACTTCTTTTTCTATTTTCTGGAATAATTTGAGTAGTACTGGTTTAAGCTCTTCTTTCAATATTTGGTAGAATTCTCCAGTGAAGCCATCTGGGCCAAGGCTTTTTTTTTTTGGTTGGAGTTTATTATTATTATTACATTTTCAATCTCTTCCTTTGTTATGGGTCTGTTCAGATTTTCAACATCTGTTTGGGTTAGTTTGGGTAGGTAGTGTGTTTCTAGAAATTTGTTCATTTCCTCTACATTTTCAAATTTGTTGGAGTATAGTTTATCATAGTACTCTTATGATTTTTTTTTTTATTTCAGTTGGATTGTTGTAATGTCCCCCATTTCATTTCTTACTTAGGTTATTTCTGCCCTCTCCTCAACGAGAGTTTATTATTTATAAAAATAAAAAGACAAGGATGACTAGAACAGCACACATCATAATCATACAAGGTTCCCTGAAATTAGGCTTCCTTCCACAAGGTGACGTTAGATCACATTCAAGCATGTCCCAATTCATGTCTTGGGTGAAGAGTACCTATGTTCCTCTCTCACAGGGTTAAACCCTAATTAGACAGCTGTGTCTATGTTCAAATAGCATGTACAGAGAAACAGGTAGGGGAAGGGGTAATGAAAGAGAAGTAATAAAAGCTAAAAGAGGCTAATAAAAATGAAAACCACCTTGTAGGCAATGGACATCATTTATTGCCCCTATTCAGAATAAGCTAGATTTATGGCACCAGAGAATAGCCTTTCCTCCTTTACCCCACTAAGATAGCTTAAAGATTTCTGAGTTTCTTCAGAGAGCAATCATCTCTCCCTGAAGCATATACTTTAATGTCCATTATCAGCCATTGTGTCCATTAGCAGCTAAGGAGACAATGAAAAAGATATGGCATACCTGCACACCCAGCAGTTAATGAGGTCATACTAGAGTAGTGTGGGCCCTAAGCCTAATCACTTCTGAATAGTGTCTTATAAAAAAGAGCATAATAGATGCAGAAACACATACACAGAGGGAATACAGACACCCTGTGAGGACTGTCTAAAAAAAAAAAAGGAAAACCAGGGATTGCCAGTAGTCACCCAAAACTAGGAGAGAAACTCATAGAAGAAATCAATGCTGTTAAGACCCTGATTTGGACTTTTAGCCTGAAGAATTGTTAAAAATGTTTTCTATTATTTAAACCACCCACTTGTGATAGTTCTGTATGGCTAGTAAACTAAGACACCTAAATGATAATGTTAATTTCTATAAAGTCATCAGTGATGAGCATATCTCATTCTTCATTTGTCTTATCTCAGATGTCTTCACCCTTTTTTCTCCAACTTTTCTGACACAGAGACTGTAACAATTGTAAATATGTTCTATCTATAGCAATAATATTTTATGTTTTTAACCTTAAGTGACATGCTGACTAGCAATATGCTGACTTCTGGTGACTGCACCAAATATTAGCTGAAGATGATGGATGTAGAGAACTTGGAAGAGTTAAATTCACTTGGTTCCATAGATCATACAAATCAGGAAAGCATCAGAGGATAATAGTTTGTTAAGAGGAAACTAGTGCTTTCTTCTTGCCAATGTTACTGGGATTAGAACATACCTGTGATGAGCATCACACAGTAGGGAAGGTTTACAATAATTCCATGAGGGTCATCCAGATAACCATGGTCTATGCACTTGCCTTTAGCCAAAAAATATTTTTGTGTGTCCTCCATGTGCAAGGAACAGTACTCAGGACTGCCTTCAAACAATAAAAATAAATCCATTGAGTCATTATTTATTTATTTTTTTCAGGGAGACAGAATATCAGCAACATGTTAAAGGTGAATAGATTATTTTAAGAGAAATAAATATAAGAAATACAGAAAAAAATGCTAATTTTAAGAGACTTTTAAATAACAATGAAATGATTCATCATATACAAAAATCTCTAATACTCATAATCTATTGTAAGTATTTATAATCAAAGGTATAATTTACTGTGGGAAAATAAATATTTACTTTGAAAGTTACATCTTTTATGTGGTTTCCACTGTCTATGTTCAAGAAAGTTAAATCCTTCAATTAACTGTTACACTAAGAATGTTAGATGTCAGAAGACTTGGTTGATCCAGAATATAGTGTATTAAAAATGGATCAATTTAAAGCACTACACTAAGGCAGATATTTATACTTTAATCAATTTTACATTAATTTAACAAATATTTTAAACGTTGTGGTTTGTTTACCCTCTCTTAAGTCTAATGATATTTATACTTTATGTTTTATTTTCATGATGGAAGATATAAAAGACCTCTGTGAGCTTACTGAAAATTTTGAAATTCCTATACATTTTAATATGTATGGTATGTTGCAAATTAAAAAAAAATATGTGATGGGAAAATGTAATTATTTTTCCTTGACTGTGGATGTGATGTTAAGTGTTAAAAGAAATTTTTAAACATAATTCATCTTGATTTGTGCTCTGATGTTTACAATTTTATCATATTATAAGAAGAGCTGTTTATGTTTGCTCTAACTCTAGTCTGTTCTCTGCATTTAGAATGCACCAATTGGCTGAGGGGTGGGCAGCCACCCCCAAGGTTTAGCCTGCATATATTCAGGTACCTCTTTGATTTCTGAGATTTTCCTACATCATTTATGAAGTTTACTGGTGCGTAATAGTCACTGCTTATATGCCTCACCCTTTCCTTCAAGACCCATTGCATTTTGAAATTACGTGGAATCAGACTCAAATTGGCTTTATAGTACCTTCTGTTCTGGTAGAAAAATCAACATCTTATTACAGAGATTATTTTAGAGCTTCCTTTGCAATGCATTGTTTTAGATATCTGTTAGAAGTCCAAGCAGAAATATCAAGTATAGTATTCAGGAGAACACTCTGGCCTAGAAATCTAAAGTTAGATGTCAACAATATATAACTCAGCATACTATTCCATGTAACTGCATAAGATAATACATTAGAGAAAATAATACAGTTTATACCTTATGTATGGTCAAGGTGCTCACTTGTCTATGAGAAGAAATTTGGAGAACAGCTGCCTGGCCAGCGGACTGGAAAAGATCCATATTTGTGCCCATTCCAAAAAAAAAAAAAAGAAAACTGACCCAAAAGAATGCAGATATTATCAAACAATTTCATTAATATCATACACAAATAAAATTTTGCTGAAAATTATTCAAAAATGGTTGCAGCAGTAAATCGATAGAGGACTGTTAGAAATTCAATCTTGATTCAGAAGAGGATGTGAAATGGGGGTTATCATTGCTGATGTGAGATGGATCATGGATGAAAGCACAGAATACCAGAGCAATGTTTATCTGTGTTTTATTGACTATGTAAAGGCATTCGACTATGTGGATCACAACAAATTATGGATAACTTTACGAAGATTGGGATTCCAAGAACACTTAATTGTGCTCATGCAGCGTCTGTACATAGATCAAGTGGCAGATGTTCAGCCAGAAAAAGGGGATATTCTGTAGTTTAAAGTCAGGAAAGGTGTTTGTCAGGGTTGTATCCTTTCACCATACATATTCAATCCGTATGCTGAGCAAATAATCTGAGAAGCTGGACTATATGAAGAAGAATGTGGCATCAGGGTAGAAGGAAGATTCATTAACAACCTGCAATATGCAGATGACAGAACTTTGCTTGCTGAAAGTGAAGAAGCACTTACTGATGAAGATCAAAGACCACATAAAATTAGAATCACGATGTGAAGGCAGCCACAAGTGGCCTAACCAAGTTGATACATATTTTTTGGTGACACAATTCAGTCCATGACAAAGGCTAAGGTGCTTCTGACCCAAGTCATGGTATTTTCAATTGCCTCACATGCATGTAAAAGCTGGACAATGAAAAAGGAAGACTGAAGAAGAATTGATGCCTTTGAATTATGATGTTGGTGAAGAATATTGAATATAACATGGACTGCCGGAAGAATGAACAAACCTGTCTTGGAAGAAGTTTAGCCAGAATTCTCATTAGGAGCAAGGATGGCATGACTTAATCTTACATAATTTGGACATGTTATCAGGAGGGATCATTCCCTGGAGAAGGACAGCGTGCTTGGTAAGGTGGGTGGCCAGTGAAAAAGATGAAGACCTTTGACAAGATGAATTGACACAGTGGCTGCAACATTGGGCTCAAACAGCAACAACTGTGAAGATGGCACAGGACCGGGCAGTGTTTTGTTCTGTTGTACATAAAGTCACTAAGAGTCAGAAACTACTCAGTGGTACCTGAAAACAACAACATGTTCTTATTTACCTTCTATTTGCATGATCTGTACAGTATTGAAAGTGTTGTATTGAAGTATTATTGCTATCTGTTACTCTTTTCAGTTCTTTCAATATTTATTTCATATATTTTGAATCACTAATGTTAGTTGCATAAAAAAAGTTGCATACATATTAATAATTGTTTTATCTTCTTGATGGATTGATTCTTTTATTGTTATGTAATGTTCTTCTTCATCTCTTATGACAGATTTTGATTTAAAATCTGTTTTATATGATATCAGTGTAGCCACCTCTAAGCTTTTTTGGTTACTACTTGCATGGAATATTGTTCTCCATCTTTCCATTTTTAGTCTATGCCCTTGAGCCTAAGGTGTGTTCTTTGTAGGCAGCATAAGGATGGATCATGGGGTCTTTACTATTTTCTTTTGTTGTTTGTTCACTTTTTTTCAATCCATTCTGCCCATCTCTGTCTTCTGAATGGAAAGTTTAAGCCATTTACATTAAAGGTAATTATTGAGAATGAAGGACCTACTTCATTCATTTTGCTAATTGCATTTTTTGTGTCTTATATCTTCTTAGTTCCATAATTCCCGTATTTTTGTTTTGTGTGTGTGTGTTTAATTGCTTTTTATGTCGAGGCTTTTTTATTTCTTTCTTACCATCTGTGCATGTTTTTAAAATGTTTTCTTAGTGATTACCACAAAAATTACATTTAACAACTTACATTCACACCATCTTATTTTAGCTCAATACCAACATATACAAAAAATAAGTAACATACAACAGTAACATTCTTTTCCTACTTTGCTCTTCTCTTCCCATCTCTGTTGTTGGGGCTTCTATAACATCATTTTACAGCCTGTGTTTTTCAGATTGATTTTGTACTTATGTCTTACACATTTTCTGTTACAATGCTTGGAGAATACTACTAAATTGGCCCACTGGAGATACCAGAGAACTGGCCCTTTTATTTCCCCATCCTATTACCTTTATTGGCTATCTCTCTCTTTTTTTTTTTTTTTTTTAACCTTTCCCATATGTGCTTCGAGTATCTGTCTGGTGACCTTTTCTTTCCATCTGAAAAACTCTCTTTAGTTATTCTTGCAAAGCAAGTCTGCTGGCAAGAAATTCCCACAATTTTTGACTATCAGGGAATTTCTTGATTTTGACCTTATTTTTAAAGGACAACATTGCTGGGTAAAGAATTCTTAGTTGACAGTTCTTTCTTTTCAGTACTTTACATACTTGTGCCTCCTGGCCTCCAGAGTTTCTGAGGAGAAATCTGCACTTAATCTTATTGAGAACCATAATATCTCTTAAGGTACAATGTTCCACTCATCTAGCATTAAGAGAGCCCCTTTCCTATTGATAACATGTAGCAGAGTTATCAGAAAGAAAAAAATTCTAGAGACCATTCTGTTCAAACGAATGTTCAAATGAAATTATAAAAATAATGTAAAAAGTCCAATCTAAATTCAACATACATCACATGGTGATGAATTATCTTAACATCAGTTAAAGATTACTTTTTATTTTTGTTTAATTTTATGCTCTTTACTTTCATGTCTTCTACAAGAATTTTGAAACTCTAGTTTTGAGAATTTCCTTCTTACTTTATTGACATTTTTTTATCTGAACAGTTGTATTTGATTTAACCAACAGTACAAAGTATACTTTTCTAAATCCAGCCCAACACACTATAAACAGATTGAGTGGGTTAACAGGAGATCTTAATGTTCTTGGGTTAGGTCCAGCTTTAGTTAGAGCAAAGGGTGGTCATGAAGACTTTGAAATCTTCTGTGTTCTGTTCTTGCTGAACCTGTGCTTCTTTGGCTCTAGAAAGACTAGAAAAGTGCTTGCATGGCCTATTGATTTAAGTCACTGGATTAATTTAAAAGTTACTCTAGAAGAACTCCAGCTTCATAGGCATGAGATAACCAGTTATCAAACATATTGCTGGATCTTACCAAGCCTGTTTTTAATGTGGAAGTTTTCCAACTTTCAGTGACTAAAGAAACTCTCATGGAAAAGCTCAACTCCCTTCTCCATAGGTCTTCTTTTGAACTGCCAAAGCTTTCATGGTGGGACATGCAAGGAAAATTGCATGAACTATCCAAGAGTTTTATGAGGACAACCAAAAAATTTGTGACAGTGCTATAGTGATTGAAAAGGTATTAAGCAAGCTGCATGCAGCTACATTTGATTTTTCTTTTAGCTGTCCCTTGAATCTTGTGGAGAGTTGGTGGCTGAGCTTCTCAATATTTCATTTGTATGGACTTTTCAGTTTTTCTATGCGAACACCATTAAGAGATTGTGTGCTGGGCTTTCCATCTTCCTCTTGTGTTCTTGGCACCACTGCAGGATTGACAGACAAGATGCTTTTTGTGCAGGGGCTGAAGAATTGGTTATTGTACATAACAAATGACATAGCATATTTACATTCTGTTTTTTCCAGAACGGGATGAATATTACAGCCAAGCTTTAGGTAAGAGAAATTCACATTTAAAAGTTTTTTCTTTCTTTTTTTTAAATATGAGAAATACACTTATTTATCTGACTGATCATTCATTCTTTTATCTTAGTTTTAGATTTAAGTTTTATATGAGTGAGTCCATATAATATATTGAAGAAAGAATATTCTCCATATTTATACCTAAATCTTCTTGCAGCTACTATTTTGGAAGATTTGGAAAATCCAAATCTGGGTGGTATGCTGAATTTCCTTGACCATGGAATATTTCTCCCTTACTTAGTTTTCTTTTTACATGCCCTGTGTTCTTCTGACTGGGATCAAATTTCTTCTTTCTTGAACTTTCTGTTTGTATCCTCCAAACTGGGTTCCTGGAGGTAGATGCCATGTGATGAACATGAAACTAGAAAACAATCAAAGTTTTATATCTTGGTTTTATATGCTGCTATCTCACAAGGGGGATTTAGGAAGATTTTTCTCTAAAGTAACATGTTTTCTGATTTTTTACCTTTTCTCCCTGTCTTGTGGTTGTTGTCTTATCCAAAAATTCTCTTCAGGTCAACTAGTGTACTTTGACCCTGAGTACAACTTTTCTCTGTATTTCAAGCAGATTCTCTTAGCCCTCATTGTGTCTACCTTCCTATACTCTGGATTAGTGAAATGGAAATATCCATTATATTTTTTTAGTTTTTTCAAAAGATTGAAACTCTTTATTCTTAGTGTTCATTTAATTTTGTTTAATATTGCAAATAGCCATAAAAAAGAAATTATCATTATTACGATTTTATGCTTGTCTACTTTCCCAGTTCAGAGGTCTATGTATTTTGGATTTCTTACATTGCATTTTTTCTCTACAGCTCTTTTAAAAGCAAAATCACACTTGTCAGCAACTTTGTCCGTGGGCGTTGCTACTGGCATCTTAACAATCACTACCCTTTCTGTGAATTTCTCCTTACATAAATTTAGGGTATTAGTATTAAAGTTTACATTTTAATCTGGCCCAGGTTATTTATCTAGCATTTTCTTTAAGTCACAACATTTTCTGGTGAGGGAAATCATTTTTACTTGATGTATTAATAGTTCCACTTTGGCTTTAAGTGATTGTTGTATGTTTTTTTTAGAGGAGCTTCAAAAATGAGATATTTTCATTCAATGTTCATGTATACCTGTAAAATTATTTGATAAACCATGAAAATCAAATATTTAAAAGAAGTACAGTATGCTTATTGAGAACAAAATGAAGTTTATTTCATCTCAGTAAAAAATAGCTGCCCCTCAATTCATATCAGTTAAAACATGTTTTTGAGCAAGGACATCATTAAATTCAAATGATTAATGATTTGAATCAAATCAGCTATGTTCTAACAAAGTAGTTCTTTAAGCACATGTTTTATGAACTCTTAATATGTCCTAAGCAGCATGTCAGACACTTTGTGTGTGTGTGTGTGTACATATGTATATATGAATAAGAAATTAAACTTAAGGAAATTATCCCTCTTTCTTACTCTGTCTTTCTCTCTCAATACATACATACAAATATATGCACACATACACACACACAAATATGCTATGCATTTAGGCAGATGGGTTTATGTCTTGTGAATGTGTGTTTATGAATATACACGTAAGTATTAGTAAGCATTCTCCAGAGAAAAAGAACCAATTGGAGATGATAACTGACAGATGATAAATAGATAGATGATGGATAGATAGACAGGTAGATAGATGATTGATAGATAGGTAGATACAAAGAAAAAAAAGATTTTTTTTAAAGGAATTAACTCATGTGATTGTGGGAGCTGACAAACACAAAATCCATAGTTCAGACAACAGTCTGGAAATTCTGTCCATCTTATGTCCAAAATTGGTAGGCCAAATTGAATGCTGGGAACTACAGCAGGATATCTTGCAGAATGTCACAGCTTTAAGGCAGAAAGCCTTGCTCTTATAGAAGCCTCAGTTTTTTCTTTTAGGGCCTTTAGCTAATTGAATCAGGCCAATTCTCCTTATGAAATATAATGTCCTTTATTCAGAGTCAACTGATTGTCAGTGCTAACCACATAAGTAAAGTACTTTCGTAACAACTTCCGCCCTGGTGTTTGACCAGCCAACTGGACATTATAGCCTTGCCAACTTCCCACATAAAATTAATCATCTCATTCCAACTCTTGTCAAATTGGCACTCATACACATCTGCTTATATAAGATGTAATCTCCATATTAAAAATATAACAAAGTCATACCTCTGTCTATCATAATACAACAACTCTGGGAACAATAAAAAATGCACCAACCATTTTTCCAAAAAAGCATGCAGTGACCATGGTGGTGTTTACTCTTCTTGATATTCTGTAACTTAAAAACCATGATATAAAGTTATAATTTTAAATGCTATGATGTAAAATTAATATATCTTATTATATGTGATAATAGGATAAGAAAGGAAAGAAAATGAAGAGATTTGTTGTATATGTGTGTCTGTGTATATGTGCATACGCGCGCACACACAAACATCTTTGCAAGAAAGAAATACTCACAACATTTACAATCCTCATTTCTGCCACTGTTTACCTGATTATAGCTGGTATTTATAGTTACCTTCTTCCACTACCTAGTCTATAATCCCTTTGTCCTTAGCAATCTTATCAACTGGTAGTGGTTATTTGCCTGGTGAGATAAGCTACGCTTTCATTCTTGAAAGGTCTGGACCATCAGTAATCCTGTCTGAATTGCGTTGTTGTAGTTTTCAACTGACAAAAGTACAGGAAGTGATAGTAATAAGACATGTCCTAAGAAATTCCTGCAGTCCAGGCTTCTTAACTCCATTTTGTAGTGGCAGTCCAATCTCCTCTTGTTAATCAGGTTCAATCACCCCAGCTAGTACAGTAACTTCCTTCTTTGCTTGTTGATTCAGAGACATGAGGAATCCAAAGTGACTGATTGGGATTCTTAACTTTCACTTTAATGGAATAATTTTTGTGTCTCCTAGTTGAAATATTCCTCATGTTGAAATTAAGCCCATTAGGAAGGAATCATATTGTGGGGATAAAAAAAACTCCACTGCTGTCGAGTTGATTCCTACTCATAGTGACCCTGTAAGACAGAGTAGAACTGCCTCATAGGGTTTCCAAGGAGTGGCTGGTAGATTCAAACTTCCAACCTTCTGAATAGCAGCCAAGCTCTTTAACCACTGCACTACCAGGGCTCCAATTGTGGGGGTAGGAAGCAAAAATTTTGCTAATACATCTTTAGAGGTAATAGTGAGTGTGCTGCTCCCACATCCAATCCTGGATTTCTAGACCCGTGAATCCCAATTGAGGAATAAATTTAATTATGTATTGGATGTAGATTTAGAGCATATATAGCCTCCTAGAGAACATTTTCGCAGCCCAAAAAGGTATTGTCACTTAGCTGGCACTGTAACTGAGTCTTCAAAAGGCCATCTTACTGTTCTTTCAAGTCAGCTGTTTCAGGATAGTAAACCTGTTGCCACAGAGTTGATTCTTACTCATAGCGACCCTACCGGACAGAGTGGAACTGCCCCATAGAGTTTCCAAGGAGCGCCTGGCAGATTTGAACGGCTGACCTTTTGGTTAGCAGCTGTAGCTCTTAACCACTATGCCGCCAGGGTTTCTTCAGGATAATAGTACATGGTAAAAGCAGTGAATTTCATGCACTCTGGCCCATTGCCACACTTCATTTGCCCTAAGATGAGTTAGTTGATCAGAGGTACTATATAATGACTGTGAATAAGGAATTATGGAGCCTACCGATTGTAGTTTTGCCAGAAGTATTGCATGCAGGAAAGGCAAAATTGTATCCACAGTATGTGTCTATCTCATAAGAACAAAATGCTCTTTCTTCCTTGATGTAAGTGTTCCACCAGGTTGCTGGCTGGTCACCCCAGGGAATGTTGCCATTTTGGGAATTCAGTGTTAGTGTCTGCTGCTGGCAGTTTGGACAATCATCAGTGGCTGTACCATAGTCAGCCCTGATGAGTGAAATTCCATGTTGCTGAGCTCGTACATAACCTCCATTCCTGCCACCATTGCCACAGTTTCCACATAAATAGATCAATGTCATTAGTTACATTTTTCACATTGTGTCAACATTCTCATTAGTTGTGTTCTGGTTGTTCCATGTCCAGTACTCTAGATTCCCTGCCTCTTATGTTGTTATCTTTGCTTTGGAATAAATAGTGACCCTTTGGACTCCTACAGCTTTTTGTTTGTTTGTTTTTAGTAGAGCACAGATCTAACAGGTAGCATCCTTAATTTTGTGTGTCACTACGCTTTTCTGTTAAAAGGTGATTTCAGGGGCTAATGTTGGTTCAAGGTTTGAAGAGCATCTCAGGGCGATAGTTTCAGGGAGTTCTCTGGTCTTGGTGGTCCAGTTAATCTGGCCATTTTTATGAATTTAAGTTTTGTTCTGCATATATAGAAGGTGTTATGAAAGCAAATATGAAGGAAAATGATCCCAACTAGGAAGTTCTGAGAAAAAACAAAGAGTAAAGAAGAGGAAGTAATTTTGATAAGTATTTCAGAGTCAATAGCATATACAAAACTTTATGAGTAGGTAAGCAGTGCATTTTTACATAGGGAGGGAGTCAGTGCATTCAGAATTGGAAATGAGAAGTTTGGGAGGTAAAAGACCATGCTAGGTCTTGTAGATTAGGCTAAGTGTTTTGCTCTTAACCTAAAGAACAATGGGACGACATTAAATGGTCTTATACGCTGGAGTAATGTAATTAGGTCTGTGTTTTGCAAACACCTCTTCAAATGTAGAATGAACAATAGAAAAAGGAGGGTGGGGAGGGAGTAAAGCACAATGATTACGTGACAGTCCAGTAAAAAATGACCCTTTTCATGTTATAGAAATGTTCAAGAATATGTATATATTTGCATATATGTATATGTCTATAAGTATATATATGACTAAATAAACATTTATAATTATATCTACATTTGTATGTAAATTTTGAGGAGAGCTCTGGAAAAATACCCACCAAACTGTTGACAGATATGCAAAATGGAACTGTAGAGCTATGGCATTACATTTTTTACCCCTTATTTTATTGAAATTTTTATAAAGAAAATATATACAAAACACATTTAAGAATTTCCTCTTATATCTGAAGGTGAAAATAAATGATATATTGACCCCAAAATATATTTTGTTCCCCTGTGTTCTATCCCCATCCTCATTTCTACTCTAATCTCTAGTAAAGAACATATCAAATAAGATTGGCATATTTCAAATAAAGATATTATATATTACACATTTAAAAAAAAAATTCGTTATTGACCAGTCATGTAAATATATTAATTGAAAGCAAATGGCAGTCACTGTAGACACAAGAGTTATCAGAGAATTTGAGATGAAAACTGTTCGAGATTCAAATGACTTTTCAGAAAATAAATAATTTTACACAGAATTATTGAAGACCCTTTTGGAATGATTGAGTTTGGTATTCGACTCTTGTTCTCTAGTGTGTGCATAATCCCCACTTCATTGCTTATTCATACCTAATTTCCCAAAATGCATTTTTAATCTTGTTCCTTATTTAGAAGTCCAGGGAATGAATCATGGAATGGACTGAAGTTCTGGGGTAGAGAGAAACCCATGCAAATAGTGAAGATGACTCATTTACTCATTAATTCATAATAACATAGCTGAAAAATGTAAATTTGTGTATTTTAAAACCACATTAAATTGTTTCTGTGTCAAATCAATGCGCTATAATAGGTGAATCAAATCCTACATGTCTGACATCCACACGTTATCTACCCAATTTGCTATATATGCATGAATCATACTTTTAAACCTATTTTTCTTTACTCTTCTTTTTTCTACTGTAGTTATCCATTTTGTTATATTTTACATAACATTGCTGTTTTAATTTATTCTGATTAAAAATTAAAAGCATAAGTTAGTAAATTAGAACACAACATGAAAGTGACTATTTATGTACCCAAACTCAAAAGTTGAAATAATTTTAGGCCGTTCCCTTTCCTTCCTGTTTAAATTTAATTAGTTCCAGTTCTACAGATTCCCTCTTCAGACATGTTATATTTTTTCTTCCTTTTCATCTCACTTTCATTGTCTTAACTGAAGCAGTCACTTCCTAACTGATCTGCTTGTTTCTAGTCTTATTTCTATCAATTTGTTTTCTCATTGCTGAAACTAAATAGTATTTCAGAAAAAAAATTTGCCACATTTCTCTACATAAAATCCTTCAAACTATATCTCTAGAGTCTGAGATATAAATCACAATCCTCCTTATTATTTGCAAAATGTTCTTGGTTAGTCTTCTGCATTTTCTCTTTCAGCTGGACTTTACAAAAAAATTATGAAGCATCCCATGATTGTTGCTGTTTTTAGTTGCCATCAAGTTGATTGTTACTCATGGTGACCACATGCGTGCAGAGTAGAATTGCTTCATAGAGTTTTCAAGGCCACGACCTTTTGGAAGCAGATTGATAGGCCTGTCTTTTGAGGTGCCTCTCATGAGTTCCAACTGCCATCCTTTTGGCTAGTAATTAAGTCCTTACCATTTGTGCCACTCAGGGACTTGAGGATATTGAATTGGGCCTATATTGAGTTTAGAAATTAATTGAGGGAAAACTGAGCTCTTAAACATCTAGAGTCTTTCAACACAGAGAAAATTTTATTCAAGTCTTTCTCTTATACCAAACAGCAATGTCATCATTCTTCTGCTGTAGATCTTACAATGTTTTTTTTTCAGGGATTATTCATTATACTGTACAGTTTTCTTTTTTTTTTTTTTTCTTTGTAGTTATCACTAGGGTAATTGTCACCTATAGATATTTTTGTATCTCCAAGTTTAGTAACCTAACTGAAATCTCTTACTGATTCTACCAGCATTTAAATTAAGAGATTTAATTTGACAATCACAAGGTCAATAAATACAGTTTTTTTTTTTTTCTTTCAATATTTCTTCTCCTTTTTTGGGGGGAGGTGGGGGGTGGCCTATCCCACTGACTGAGTCCTCCAGTATGATGATGGGTAATAATTGTGGTAGCCAGAACTCTTCCCTTGTTAACAATTTTAAAAGAAGTATTTCTGATGCCCTATCATTATGACAGTTTAGATTTATTGCTAAAAAAAAAAAAAATTTCTTTTTTATGGTAGTCATCTCTTATTTTACAAAGTGTCATCCATTTTCTTTTTTGCTGGTATCTATAATCTAAATTTTCCCTGAAATAATTTCCCACTAACTTGCTCTAAGCATGAGAAGTTCAAAATGAAGCATATGACCCAGAAATAAGCTGGTTGCTGGGTCAGGGAGGCACGTGACCTAATTAGAGTTAACAAATTGCACTGAGACTTTTTCTTTGTGTTCTGGGACAGAAGCAGGTGTTTGTTTCTTCTAGACTTGATTCTAAAAATACGTGGGCAGAAATGGCTGCAGCCATCATTTACTCATGGCTAAAGGCCAAGCTGCCAAAGGCAAAACTAGAAAGACAAGTGAAAATTCCATGGTAACTGCTCTTAGCCATGGGTCAAGCAGTGACTGATCTACCTCTAGATCTTTTTTTTTTTTTAATCTATTTCCCTTTCCAGTAGTTAAGAACTGTTTTAGAATCTCTTTTACTGTAAAACATTAGTGATAGAATATGACTCTGCCTCTCCTTCTTTCTCATCTCTCTGTATACTAGAATGTTTTCTTTGGGAAGAAAGAAAATGAAGACTTGATGAAAAGAAGGAAAATGTTTACTTGCCTCTCATAAATTTAAAAATGCTTTTAGCTATTATTTGTCATTTGGCTATTCGGAACTTAGAATTTTCCTTACACAAGATACTCCAAGTATATTTAATTTTTTTTAAACATAGTTCTTATAAACCTTCACTGTTGAGCTGATTCTGACTCATAGTGAGCCTATAAGACAGAGTAGAACTGTCCCATAGGGTTTCCAAGGAGCAGCTGGTGGATTCAAACTACCCACCTTTTGGTTAGCTGCCAAGCTCTTAACAACTATACCACCAGGGCTCCATAAGTCTTATACATATTCAACTCATTAAGGAGAAAGCCAGTTTAAAAAAAAAAAAAAATTTAAGAAGTTGTCTATAAGAATTAAAAAAAAAAAAAAGTTAGGATTAGTAGTGCTAGATTAGACACAAAACTGATTAATATCCCACAGAAAAATAAATTGATCATTTTCAGAGTTATCTTTTCTACCCAGAAGAAATCTGCAGTTTAACATTTAACTTCACTGTATTTGGACTCAAGAGTAAATAAACTCAATAGCAAATAACAAAGTAAAACACAGGTCCATTCTCCTAGAGAATTAAATAATTCTTAGATGCATTTGTTCAATGATGCACCAATATAACATCAAAAACGCTTACTAAATTTCTTTTGATTTCTAAATTTGGTCTAACAATGTTTAACAGTCTTTTTATCTAAATCAATTATTTTCATCAACTCTTTTATGGCTTCTTTTGTACTATAGCATAGTCACTTTAATAAGGTACGTGAAGCACACTAGAGTACTATCTGACGAGTGCAGGTTTAGCAGGAGAAAGATATTTCCTTACCGCAAAAGAGAACGAAGCAACCATATGACCAGCAATTTTACTTCTAGATATATATCCAAGAGAAATGAAAACATGTACACACAAAAATTAGTAGATGAATGTTCTAAGCAGCACTATTCACAGTAGCTAAAAGTGGAAACAACCCAAATGTTCACTGACCAATGAATGAGTAAACAAAATGTAGTATATCCGTACAATAAAATATTCTTCAGCAATAAAAAAAGCAACAAATTATGAATACATGGCAGAACGTGGATGAGCCTTCAAAATATTCAGCTAAGTGAAAGAAGCTAGCACAAAGCTATTGTATGAATCTTTTTATATAAATAAGCAAATCCATAGAGACAGAATGTAGATTAGTGGTTGCCAAGGGCAAGGGGAAGTGGGGAAAGGTGAATTACTGCCAATGGATACCAGATTTCTTTTGGGGATAATCAAAATTTTCTAAAATTAGAAAGTGGTGATGGTTGCACAATTCTGTGATTTCTCTACTACCAAGAATATTGTGAAGAAAAACTTCAAACACTTTCTTTTACATACCTTGCATATATTTGGGATATATATCCAATAGTGGTATTGAAGAAGCACTGGTGGCACAGTGTTTAAAGTGCTCAACTTCCAACTGAAAGGTCAGCCGTTCGAACCATCAGCCACTCCAAAGTAGAAATATGGAGAAAGATGTGGCAGTCTGCTCCTATAAAGATTACAGCCTTGGACACCCAATAGGGCAGCTCTACTTTGCCCTGTAAAGTCACAATGAGTCGGAATGGACTCGATAGCAGTGAGTTTGGTTTTTGGGTTTTTTTTGGAGTGGGATTGTACCATAAGTATATGCATACTTAATTTCGTTATGCATTTATCTCTTTCCTGAGTATCCATACCAATTTATAATATTTTAGGAGTGCTTGAGTAATCCAATCTTCCATATCATATCTAACTCTTGATATTATTCTACTTTCTAATATTTGTAAATTTAATAGAAGTGGTATTCCATTGTTGTATTTCATTTGTAATATCAATGAAAAGCAAATGTGAACATTTTTTCAGACACCAGTTATTTTTATGAACTGCCAATTCAGATGTTGAAGAGGTTTTTTTTTTTCCTTTCTTTTACTTTTTTGTGAAGATGTACAAATTCTTCCCATGATTTAGAATCTCCAGATATTAATCCTTATTTTAGCTATTGCAAATATCTTCTCCTACAACTTTAGGAGCCCTGGTGGCATAGTGGTTAAGAGCTTGGCTGCTAATCAAAAAGTCAGCAGTTCAAATCCACCAGCAGCAACTTGGAAACTATGGAGCAGTTCTACTCCGTCCTATAGGGTATCCATGAGAGAGAACCGAGTTGACAACACTTAACAAGAGCAATAACACCTTCATGTATCTGATTTCTATTTTTAGCATATGTTACTAAATTTGGTGTAGTAAAATCTATTCTTTACACCTTATATTTTGTACCTTTTCATGCCCTGTTCAAAATATCTTCCTAATTTTTAAGGTTATAAACATATTTTCCTGTATTTGTTTTTCAAATACAAGTATAATCCTTATTTTACCAAGCATGACTCTAATCCATTTAGATTTTATTTTAATACGTGGCATGAAGTAAGGACTCATGACCCTTTTTTTTGCCTCAATACTGAATATACTTTTATAAAAAAAAATACTTTTATACCAACATCTAATAAATAATCTACTCAGTGTGAATTTTCTCATTCATTGTCTCTGTGACTTCTGCACCGTCTTTATCAAATAGCAAGTTTCACGTACTCAAAGTTCTCTTTCTAGACTCCTTACTATGTTCTGTTCTTCACTTTTTCTGTTTGGAGGTCAGTAGTATTCATTTAGCATTATATATTATTATCTGGTTGAGGGAGTTCCCCAAATTTCCTTTTGATTTTCAAAGTTTATTAATTTTAAGTAAAAGTATTTTTCCATGTAAACATAATTCCCATTTGTCAAGAAAATGCTGCTGTAATTGCAAATTAATTTTAAAAAAGTTATAGGTTTACATGTTAAGTCAATCCATTCACAAACATGGTATGTCTTTCTATCTACTTGGATTTTGTTTTACACCATATATAATTACTAGAATTAAACCCCCACATGTCTGTCAGTTTGTCATACTGTGGAGGCTTGCATGTTGCTGTGATGCTGGAAGCTATGCCACCAGTATTCAGATACTTGCAGGGTCACCCATGGAGGACAGATTTCAGCTGAGCTTCCAGACTAAGACAGACTAGGAAGAAGGACCTGGCAGTCTACTTTTGAAAAGCATTAGCCAGTGAAAATCTTATGAATAGCAGCGGAACATTCTCTGATATAGTGCTGGAAGATGAGTCCCCCAGGTTGGAAGGCAATCAAAAGATGACTGGGGAAGAGCTGCCTCCTCAAATTAGAGTTGACCTTTTTTTTTTAATGACGTGGATGGACTAAAGCTTTTGGGACCTTCATTTGCTGATGTGGCAGGACTCAAAATGAGAAGAAAGAGCTGCAAACATCCATTAATAATCAGAACCTGGAATGTATGAAGTAGGAATCTAGGAAAATTGGAAAGCGTCAAAAATGAAATGGAACATATAAACATCGATATCCTAGGTATTAGTGAGCTGAAATGGACTGGTATTGGCCATTTTGAATCAGACAATCATATAGTCTACTACGCTGGGAATGACAAGTTGAAGAGGGATGGTGTTGCATTTATCATCAAAAAGAACGTTTCAAGATCTATCCTGAAGTACAACACTGTCAGTGATAGGATAATATCCATACGCAACTAGGAAGACCAGTTAATATGACTATTATTCAAATTTATGCACCAACCACTAGGGCCGAGGATGACGAAATAGAAGATTTTTATCAGCTGCTACAGTCTGAAATTGATTGAACATGCAATCAAGATGCATTGATAATTACTGGCGATTGGAATGTGAAAGTTGGAGACAAAGAAGAAGGATCAGTAGTCGGAAAATATGGCCTTGGTGACAGAAACAATGCCGGAGATCGAATGATAGAACTTTGCAAGACCAATGACTTCTTCATTGCAAACACCTTCTTTCACCAACATAAATGGCAACTATACACATGCACCTTGCCAGATGGAATAAAGGAATCAAATCAACTACATCTGTGGAAAGAGATGATGGAAAAGCTCAATATCATCAGTCAAAACAAGGCCAGGGGTCAACTGTGGAACAGACCATCTATTGCTCATATGCAAGTTCAAGCTGAAACTAAAGAAAATCAGAGCAGGTCTATGAGAGCCAAAATATGACTTTGAGTATATTCCACCTGAATTTAGAGACCATCTCAAGAATAGATTTAATGCATCGAACACTAGTGACCGAAGACCAAAAGAGTTGTGCAAGGACATCATCCATGAAGAAAGCAAGAGGTCATTGAAAAGACAGGAATGAAAGAAAAGACCAAGATGGGTGCCAGAGAAGACTCTGAAACTTGCTCTTGAGCTTCGAGCAGCTAAAGCAAAAGGAAGAATTGATGAAGTAAAAGAACTGAACAGAAGATTTCAAAGGGCCTCTCGAGAAGACAAAGTAAAATATTATAATGACATGTGCAAAGAACTGGAGATGGAAAACCAAAAGCGAAGAACACGCTCGGCGTTTCTCAAGCTGAAAGAGCTGAAGAAAAAATTCAAGCCTCAGTTGCAATAGTGAAGGATTCCATATGGAAAATATTAAACACGCAGGAAGCATCAAAAGAAGATGGAAGGAATACACAGAGTCATTATACCAAAAAGAATTAGTCGATATTCAACCATTTCAAGAGGTGGCATATGATCAGGAACCAATGATACTGAAGGAAGAAGTCCAAGCTGCTCTGAAGGCGTTGGCAAAAAACAAGGCTCCAGGAATTGATGGAATATCAATTGAGATGTTTCAACAAACAGATGCAGTGCTGCAGGTATTCACTCATCTATGCCAAGAAATATGGAAGACAGCTTCCTGGCCAACTGACTGGAAGAGATCCATATATGTGTCTATTCCCAAGAAAGGTGATCCAACCGAATGTGGAAATTACAGAACAATATCACTAATATCACACGCAAGCAAAATTTTGCTGAAGATCATTCAAAAACAGCTGTAGCAGTATATCAACAGGGAACTGCCAGAAATTCAGGCTGGTTTCAGAAGAGGATGTGCAACCAGGGATATCATTGCTGATGTCAGATGGATCCTGGCTGAAAGCAGAGAATACCAGAAGGATGTTTACCTGTGTTTTATTGACTATGCAAAGACATTCGACTGTGTGGATCATAACAAACTATGGATAACATTGCAAAGAATGGGAATTCCAGAAAGCTTTATTGTCAACCCCACAATATGCATTACATATATTTCTGTATTACTTAATTGGTCAGTAAGCTATATGGCTACTCTATTTCTAAATGTGTTTTTGACAGCTTAGAGAAAGTGCAAACACAACCAAAATAAAAGAAAATTTAAATTTAGGAAACAAAAGTAAATATTCCATGAGTATGTCAATACATTTACTGTGGGTTCATCATAAAAGCTGATGATAATTTCTTAGCATCCAAGGCTTAACTCGGTGGTAACCAAACATGTTCTTCATTTGGGGTATTGTGGAGAAGTTGTTGGAAAGAAGTAGAGAATGCTGAATACGGCCATTGGCTGTACAATCAACAAGTTAATTTAGCAGTCTGGCACTGCCATTTACTGCTGTGCAATCTTGAACAAAGCACTTACTCTCTCTGAGTCAGCTTTCTTATCTGCAAGTGTATACATATTTCTAAGAATAATCATGATACTTAAGTTATGATACATGTAAAGAACTCAGTGTTACAAAAATGATCAAGGCAACATAAATGTATCATATATTTTATGTATAATTATTAAACATATTTCATTGAATCTAATACATCCTTGATTGTAAGGCACATTATTTTACACACCTCTAAAAAAGAAAAAAAATTCTACCAATTAAACCATGATGCAGTACTTTATCATTTTGAATTTTTTATATTTACTGAAAGAGTTCTTTGAGACCTTAGACATAGATTCTAATTATAGGTCTTCCTTTTATATACATTAAAAGGATAGTATAAGTGAAATAAATTGGCTATGATATTCCTAAAACACCTTCACATTCTAAGTCCAGTTTTCTGAATCACTTCTCAATGAGTCATTGATAACCACAGCTTTCTGCCCAATATCATCTTCTTGTACATGAGTAAGAGCTGACTTGACAGCAACTAAGAACAACAACCATGAAAAATATCAGGAAGCAGGGAGTTTATAGTGGAGGAAAAATCAGGAAAAGGAGCAGAATGTTTGCACAACTTGAAGAATGAAATCAATGTCACTGAATTGTACATGTAGAAGTTGTTGAATTGGTGTATGTTCTGCTGTGTACATTCTCAACAACAGCAACAAAAAAATGAGATAAGCTATATTTAAAAAAACTCAGCACATAGCAGGAGATAACAGTCAGTAAATAATTTGTAAACATGCACACACAAACATATACCTCAAAATTTCTAGAACATTCCATAAGGGAACCTCAAAACTGTATAGACCACTCAGGAAGGGAACTTCCAATTACCTCACTTTTTTTAATATAATTTTTATTGTGCTTTAAATGAAAGTTTAAAAACCAAGTCAGTCTCTCACACAAAAACCCATATACACCCGGCTACACACTCCCAACCACTCTCCCCGCAATGAGACAGCCTGCTCTCTCCCTTTCGTGTCCATTTCACCAGCCTCTAACCCCCTCCACCCTTCCATCTCCCCTCCAGGCAGGGGATGCCAACATAGTCTCAAGCGTCCACCTGATCCAAGAAGCTCACTCCTCCCCAGCATCCCTCTCCAACCCACTGTCCAGTCTAATCCATGTCTGAAGAGTTCGCTTCGGGAATGGTTCCTATCCTGGGCCAACAGAAGGTCTGGGGGCCATGACCACCGTGGTCCTTCCAGTCTCAGTCAGACCATTAAGTCTGGACTTATGAGAATTTGGTGTCTGCTTCCCACTGTTCTCCCGCTCCCCCTGGGGTTCCAATTACCTTATTTTTAATGTGCCTAAAAAAAAAAAAAATTCTTTTTCTTTAATAGCTAATGAGGAGCCCTGGTGGTGCAGTGGTTAAATGTTCAGCTGCTAATCAAAAGGTCAACAGTTCAAATCCACCGGTTGCTCCCCTACAGGGCAGTTCTACTCTCTCCTTTAGGGTAACTGTGAGTCAGAATTGACTTGCCAGCAACAGGATTAACAGCTAGTGATGTTGGGTCATATTTCACCCTCTAAAACCATTGAACATAAAAGAAGACAGAGCTGTTCTACTAATTCAGCACATTCAGATGACTTATGTGACTTTTATTTTTGTGATAATAAACTTATGTATTACAAAGAGTTTTCTCGTTACAGGACCTGAAAGAGTTTGTCCAGAGCTCTGGAAAAGATGGTGCTGTGGTGTTTACTCTGGGGTCAATGGTCACAAACCTCACAGAACAAAAGTCTAACATGATTGCATTAGCTCTTCCCCAGATTCCACAGTAGGTCAGATAACCTCATTTTTTTTTTTTTTGGAAGGTAGCATTTCAATAAATGCTAGAGAAGCTCTTGGTTGTATCAATGCCAGTTGAGTTGAACTTTAAAGGAAAAAATAAAGTATATGTATGTAGAAGAAAGTAGCTAAAAACATTTTATTGCTATCTTTCTTTAAATCTAACATTATTATCAGGAAAACGTGTCACAATACTCTCTCTTTTTTTCAAAATAACAGGCTTAAGCCAAAGTCATCCAGTGATCTTGAATAATCTGTTATGTTTATGCCTGCATTTTAAGGCTTCTGTATAATCTAAGCTTATTTTGCTGTTGTTTATTTCTTTGTTTTTTAAATCTGAAGTATACTTACATGGTACAACTAACGCGACAGAGATTAAATGAAAACATCTTCAAAAATATGGTCTATATTCATAGGATTCCTTGAGACTTTATCTCATTATGATTAATGATTTTGGGCCAGACCCCTGGGTGAGCCTGGAACTGACACCTTAGATTACTGGGATATTCCAAGATAATGATTGTTCAATTAAAAAAAAAAAAAAAAAAACAGTTGCTAGCAATACAGTAAATATGTGTATAGTCTACATTATTTTTTGTTTGTTTGTTAAAACATTCTAGGTTAAAACTAAGTAATATTGTTGTTAACAAGCCAGGGACTCTTTTCCTTTCTAATTTTAGTTAAAATAGACAATTACATGTAAGTTCAAGTTCAAAATGATGATGATAATGCTTGTATTCATAACCAAATTGCTTTCTAACATTATTTGTGGAAGCAGTGTCAATTTAAATATTAAATTTGAAAATAACGTCATAAAAGTACTGAAAGTTTTATTGCTTTAAAAGGCAATGTGTATGTTACTGTCAAGTATGTAGCATAAATTTAAAACACCAGCAAATTCTTGACAAAGTGTATGTAAGTATACATACATCTCCTCTGAAACATGTTAAGAAAATCTCCTTTACCAGGATGGCCTAGTAACGCCAATATGTTATGACTTTGGTAACGGATCATCTTTTTCTCTGTATGTACTAAGTGAGGGCTGTTCTGATGATGATGGACTATCTAATAAGTCTATCACAAGCATTTGAAAACCATAGTTGTTGTAATTTTCTTTCAAGACACAACAATTGTTCTCTATTCACCTGGAGCAAAAGAAGAAGAAGGAGAGCCAGGAACTGGAGGAGGATATGGAATGTGTGGCTAATTGCCTCCATGAGCAACTGCCTTCTTTGCCATGAGACCAGAAGAACTGGATGGTGCTCAGTTACCATTACTGAACATTTTGACCAAAAGTCCTATAGAAGAATCATGATCAAAAGGGGTGAAGTGTAGAACAGAATTCAAAATTCTCACAGGCTCCAGACTTTCTGAAGCCATGGAAGCAAGATGAACCTCTGAAACTATTGCCCTTAAACTAAAAATATCCCCCCGAAGTCTTCTTAAAACGAAACAATAATTTATCTTAACTAGTAAAAAGTCTGCCTTGAGCATTATACTTTTTTAAGAACCACCTATATTCGACCAAAGCAAAAACAGCAACTCAAAAGATTAGATAGGAACCTTAGGGGACAATGAGTTTATGTTAATGGGGGAGGAACAGCTCAGAAAAGGAGGGTGAGAATGGTTGCACAACTTAAAGAATGTAATCAATGTCACTGAATTGCACATGTAGAAATTGTTGAGTTAGTGTATGTTTTACAGTGTATATGCTCAACAACAATAAAACAAATAAAATTTTAAAAAAAGCATTATCTAATTAACCAGGAACTCTCTTTACTTATCTGTTATACGGTAACATTGAACTAGATTAATTCTAAGTAATCTCCTCATTCTAATGAAGTAAAGACATTCATTCTAATAGGTTCTGCGGAGATACACAGGAAAGAAACCAGATACATGAGGATCCAATACCAGGATCTATGAATGGATTCCAGAAAATGATCTTGGTAAGATCAAAAAGAAGCAAAACTGAACACAGCTGAATGAGGCAATCTTGCTAGCCTGTTATGTCAATATTCTCCCATTGAAACCCTGCACATATACCTTCCCTACCTTATTAGGTTTATTACCTTTTCCTACACAGTAGTTTCTCCCTTCTTTTTTTTATTAATTTATTCCTTGATTAATTCTTCACTTCAGCAAATTTTTTACCTGGCAACTACTTCACGTCATTTAATCTCAGCACAAACCTTCTCAGAGAACCTCTTAATTTGAAACAACTAATTGCTGCTTTCCCTGAAAGCCTATACGAACCAACTTATGGCCTCATGGGCATAGCAAGTTGTGTAGAAGATGCCACCTAAATCAGTTATTTACACAACTGTCATGCTATTGGATCCCTGGATGTTGTAAACAGTTAACGTGCTCAACTGCTAACCAAAAGGTTGGAGGTTTGAGTCCACCTAGAGGTACCTCAGAAGAAAATCCTGGCAATTTACTTCTGAAAAATTGACCATTGAAAGCCCTACAGATCACAGTTCTATTCTGCCACACGTGAGGTCATGATGATGTACTGGAAGGCAACTGGTTTAGTTTGGACATGTTATCTGTTTCTGGAACTCTCACAACTTAGAATAATGGTACATTTTTTCTTCTTAGGTCATCCCCAAACCAGAGCTTTTATCACTCACTGTGGAACGAATGGGGTCTCTGAAGCTACTTACCATTGGGTCCCTGTGGTGGACATTCCCACGTTTGCTGATCAGCTTGGTAATATTGCTTGAATAAAGGCCAAAGGGGCAGCCGTTGAGGTGAAATTGAATATGATGATCAGTTCAGATTTGCTTAATGCTTTGAAGGAAGTTATCAACAACCCTTTGTGAATATAGAACATATTCTTGTCTAAGAATTGTCTAGCATTTTAAAAGGAGTATGTTGTTTCATTCAATTTTAACATAGCTTATGTGTTGCATTTTTAAATAAGCACCATCACATAGCTAACATCAAATACAATTTTCTTACAGTTTTAAACCTCTATGAAGGCATTCTGAATCACCTACAGTTAATGGCTAAGAGATTAAAACCTCAAAGAAATATCTAAATTTCATAAGGAAAGCATGCTACTGCTAAAGAGAAATGAATCTTCATTTTTTATTAATTACTATTTTTAAGGACTAAAACATTACAGATATTTCCATTAGAAATAATTAAGGTAATATAACAAAAATATAGATATAAAAATTAAAAATCACTAAACTCTTCCCATACACCTGTATTCAATCTTAACAGTTCAGAAATAGTACTTCAGGTATTTCCTTTTGATAGTTTACAAATGATAAAGGTAGAGATCATTTTTATAAAAATTAGATCATAGATTTTAATAAAAAGTAAATTTAAAACAAGAAAAATAAAAGTAAAATTGAAAGAATTACTAGACTTTAGATAAGTATTTCTTTAATATCAGAGAAATCACTTACTAAAAATTGCATATAAATCTAAGAACAAATATCAACATTAAAAGATTAGAATTATTTTTAACACATTTCAATTCATCCTGGAATGGATTTTTGCTACAAAGTCACTTTGCAACTATTTCGTCCATGTCTCTTAAACCTCAGATCTTATTTTTGTTGAATATATTATCATTATCACAGTGTTGAGTTTACAAGGCACACATCTTGTCTGTAACCGCAATTTCCAATGTTGTTTAGTCTTAGTTTTATATTTATATAGATTTAATGTCATTAGACATGCTTTCCTACAGCCTTACCATTCCTGAGGGTTTTTTTCTTTTTTTTTTCCATTAATTTCTTACCTGACAAGTATTTTCTATATGTGTTGTTGCTTTCATTGTTGTTGTTGCCTTCTTTTGCTAAGATATATTCAGAGTTGTTTCCTTAAGTTCTTGCATATTAGGGAAGGCCTGCCTTGTTCTTTTAAAACCAAAAAACAGTTTGGTTTTTATAATACTCTTAGATGTAAAAACCGCTTGTAGGCAGTGTCTGACCTCCTTCAACCCCACAAGGGGAAGGAGAACGAAGACCAACAACAGTGCAAGCCTGACTCTCATGAGATGCAGGCCAGACAGGCACTCTCTGTCCTCCATCTTTACCAATTCTGACACCAACCTTCCCTCACATACCACTCTCTACTTCTCTGCTGGGTTCAATAATTCATTGCAATGGCCTCATAGAACTCACAGACCATACTTACAATCATGGGGTTTATTAAGAAAGTAAGAGTTACAATTTAGGCTCAGGAACACTCAGGATACAGTTTTCTATTAGGACAGCCTGTTCCCAGTTGTACTTACAGGCATGCCTCTTCCTGGCCCTTGTTCCCTGTCCAAAGGTACTCACCTTTCTCTCTCTAGAGGCTGGCAAGTCCGCGGCCATCTCCTGATGCCAGGTTTCTGCTGCTGGGTCTTTCCTTCCTTGGTGGTGGTGGGCTCCTCCTCTCTGCTCTGGAATTGGCTCTCTTTTAAGACAAAACTGAACAATCCACTTGGTAGGCCACAATTACCCTATCACACAATCACCTGGCTGGGAGTTACAAGACCAGGGCTAGAAAGGCTATATACAAAAATAATCGCACCACATTAGCTCACAACTCTCTGCTTCAGAAGTTTCTAGAAATTGTTTCTTCCTCTTTAATATTGCTATAGTCTCCTTAAATGACAACGACACTTCAGTGTGGGAGAGTAAAACTATCACCTCCTTCATAAATTCAGGGAAGTCCTTCTAGGTCAGCCATCCAAAATTTTAAACCAAAACCCTGTCCTGGACTTTTGTTTCTTATGTGAAATTAGAGGAGGTTAGTGTTCTTGCTATTGCCACTGTCTCATCTCACAACTGGCGCTTGCATCCCTCCATAGATTGAAGCAAAGAATCCAACAACTGTCCCCTCTCAGATTCTACTTCTCCATAGGATCCCATTAGGCTTTGGTTTTGGTCTGAAATATCAGAACCATGATAATCACAGACTGAAACCATTACCTTCTACTGTTGAAGACCAGCTTATTATTAACACGAACAACTCTAGGCCATTACTGAGGAGCCCCTTTACCACAGGCTGGCCTCTCAACAATGCCTTCTGTCACTATTTTTTTCCTAATACTATCCTTGGCAAATGAGATCAAAACTGCATTCTCAGCCTATATATTGCACATTGCTATTTTTGAATATTTGTTTATACTATTCCAATTAGAAAAATTGTTTCTCTCCCACCTCCAATTACTATTTAGAGTATTAAACATCCAGCAAATTCTAGCTTCTAAGCCACCATACCTAGAAATAGTTCAGAAGGAAAGGAACTTCGGTATAAATTTCTGTGCACTTAGTAATGCCATTTATATGGCACAATTTATTATATAATTATACCAAATTTTAATAATAAATAATATAATTTTAGATATATCATGTTCTCAACTTAACGAATTGCTTAAGTTGTATTCTATGTGATCTTTAGCTATAAGCAGAATACATGAAGTTCTCAAGAATTCACTACCATCAACCTATGAAGCCGCTGGATAGAGCCACCTTCTGGAATGGGTTTGTCATGCAACCACAAAGGAGCCAAGCACCTTTGTCCAGCCACTCACAACCTCACCTGGTTCCAGTATTACTCTTTGGGTGTTATTGGGTTCCTATTGGTCTGTGTGATAGCTGTTATATTCCCGGCTACAAAGTGCTACTTGTTTTGTTGCCAGAAGTTTGGTAAGACAGAAAAAAAGAAAAAGAGGGAGTAATTTTCTTTACAGAAAAGACTAGAAATCTTGATAGGTGGGCACATCCAGATTAATCCAGGCCATTGCTGTAGGCAGATTTCTCAGTTCTTGCCCATTTCTTATCTTATCAAATTGAAGTTCAAAAACTCTCCCAAGTGAATTTGTAACGTGATTTAGTACTGAGGTTCAAATTAATCTACTCTATAAAATGAACAAATAAATACACGGAAATTTCTACTCTTTAAATCTTAGTGCTTTATTTTATTCAGCAAAATTAAGGCCTTAGGGATAGAATGATTAATTCTGTTTTTTTTTTTGTCGGCCATTTTATTAAAAATTTCCAAGTATTCAGTATGTTTTTGGGTTTGGAATTTTTTAAATTATTATGTATTCTTTAAAGGAACCAAACAAGAAACAAAATAGAGCACCTAATAGCCAGAGTTTCCTTTCCATTTATGAATACCAAGAAATTCTCAGAGTTTCTACTCCTTTTACTCTGAAGGGTGTTTTATGTTATCTATTTCCTTCTGTGAAACAGGTCAGGCTTTTTTCTCCTTGAAATACAAAATGCTTATATTTTACCTTTCATTTGAAAATTACTAATGGTAGTATCTAATTTGTATTGTAACACTTTGAAGCTTCAGGGAACCAGTTGTTTTGACTAGTATAATTGATGTTATGGTGAGACAAAAGTAAATGATTGGAATTTAATAACAGCTATTTTTTTTTGTATTTTTGTATTTAATAATTTTTATTGTGCTTTAAGTGAAAGTTTACAAGTCATGTCACACTCTCACATATACACTTATATACACCTTACTACATACTCCCATTTACTCTCCCTGTAATGAGTCAGCCCACTTCCTCCTTCCAATCTCTCCTTTCATGACCATTTTGTCAGTTTCTAACCTTCTCTACCCTCCCATCTCCCCTCCAGACAGGAGATGCCAACACAGTCTCAAGTGTCCACCTGATACAAGTAGCTCGCTCCTCATCAGCATCTGTCTCCAACCCATTGTCTAGTCCATTCCATGTCTGATGAGTTGTCTTCGGGGATGGTTCCTATCCTGGGCCAACAGATTGGGGGACCATGACCACCGGGATTCTTCTAGTCTCAGTCAGACCATTAAGTCTGGTCTTTTTATGACAATTTGGGGTCTACATCCCACTGTTCTTCTGCTCCCTCAGGGATTCTCTGTTGTGCTCCCTGTCAGGGCAGTCATCAGTTGTGGCCGAGCACCATCTAGTTCTTCTGGTCTCAGGGTGACATAAGTCTCTAGTTCATGTGGTCCTTTCTGTCTCTTGGGCTCATAATTATCTTGCGACCTTGGTGTTCTTCATTCTCCTTTGATCCAGGTGGGTTGAGACCAATTGATGCATCTTAGATGGCCGCTTGTTAGCATTTAAGACCGAAGATGCCACACTTCAAAGTGGGATACAGAATGTTTACTTAATAGAATTTATTTTGCCAATTGACTTAGATGTCCCCTAGAGCCATGGTCCCCAAACCCCCACCCTTGCTCCGCTGACCTTCAAAGAATTCAATTTATCCAGGAAACTTCTTTGCTTTTGGTTTAGTCCAGTTGTGCGGACCTTCCCTGTATTGAGTATTGTCCTTCCCTTCACCGAAAGTAGTTCTTATCTACTAACTAATCAGTAAATAACTCTTCCACCCTCCCTCCCTCCCCCCTCTCGTAACCACAAAAGAATGTGTTCTTCTGAGTTTATACCATTTCTCAAGATCTTATAATAGTGGTCTTATACAACATTTGTCCTTTTGCCTCTAATTTCACTCAGCATAACACCTTCCAGGTGCCTCCATGTTATGAAAAGTTTCACAGATTCATCACTGCTCTTTATCGATCAGTAGTATTCCATTGTGTGAATATACTGTAATTTATTTATCCATTCATCCATTGATGGACACCTTGGTTGCTTCCAGCTTTTTGCTATTGTAAACTGCTGCAATAAACTTGGGTGTGCATACATCTGTTCATGTAAAGGCTCTTATTTCTCTAGGATATATTCCAAGGAGTGGGGTTTCTGGGTTGTATGGTAGTTCTATTTTTAACTTTTTAAGGAAATGCCAGATTGACTTCCAAAGTGGTTGTACCATTTTACATTCCCACCAGCAGTGTATAAGAGTTCCAATCTCTCCACAGCCTCTCCAACATTTATTGTGCTTTTTGGATTAATGCCAGGCTTGTTGGAGTGAGATGGAATCTCATCGTAGTTTTAATTTACATTTCTCTAATGGTTAATGATCAAGAGCATTTTCTCATGTATGTTAGCCACCTGAATATCTTCTTTAGTGAAGTGCGTGTTCACATCCTTTGCCCAATTTTTAATTGGGTTGTTTGTCTTTTTGTGGTTGAGCTTTAACAGAATCATATAGATTTTAGAGATCAGGCACTGGTTGGAGATGTCATAGCTGAAATTTTTTTCCCAGTCTGTAGGTGGCCTTTTTACTCTTTTGGTGAAGTCTTTAGATGAGCATATAGGTGTTTGATATTTAGGAGCTCCCAGTTATCTGGTTTCTCTTCGTCATTTTTAGTAATGTTTTATATTCTGTTTATGCCCTGTATTAGGGCTCCTAGGGTTGTCCCAATTTTTTCTTCCATGATCTTTATCATTTTAGTCTTTATGTTTAGGCCTTTGATCCACTTGGAGTAAGTTTTTGTGCATGGTGTGAGGTATGAGTCCTGTTTCATTTTTTTGCAAATAGATATCCAGTTATGCCAGCACCATTTGTTAAAAAGACTATCTTTTCCCCAATTAACTGACACTGGGCCTTTGTCAAATATCAGCTGCTCATATGTGGATGGATTTATATCTGGGTTCTCAATTCTGTTCCATGGGTCTATGTGTCTGTTGTTGTACCAGTACCAGGCTGTTTTGACTACTGTGGCTGTATAATATATTCTAAAATCAGGTAGAGTGAGGCCTCCCACTTTCTTCTTCTTTTTCAGTAATGCTTTACTTATCTGAGACTTCTTTCCCTTCCATATGAAGTTGGTGATTTGTTCCTCTATCACATTAAAAAATGTCATTGGAATTTGGATAGGAAGTGCATTGTATGTATAGGTGGCTTTTGGTAGAATAGACATTTTTACTATGTTAAGTCTTTTTCCTATCCATGAGCAAGGTATGTTTTTCCAGTTAAGTAGGTCCTTTTTAGTTTCTTGCACTAGTATTTTGTAGTTTTCATTGTATAGGTCTTTTACGTCTTTGGTAAGATTTATTCCTAAGCATTTTATCTTCTTGAGGGCTACTGTGAATGGTATTGATTTGGTGATTTCCTCTTCGACGATCTTTTTGTTGATGTAGAGGAATCCAAGTGATTTTTGTATGTTTATCTTGTAACCTGAGACTCTGCTGAACTCTTCTATTAGTTTCAGTAGTTTTCTGGAGGATTCCTTAGGGTTTTCTGTGTATAAGATCATGTCATCTGCAAAGAGAGATAATTTTACCTCTTCTTTGCCAACCCGGATGCCCTTTATTTCTTTGTCTAGCCTACTTGCTCTGGCTAGGACCTCTAGCACAATGCTGAATAAGAACGGTAATAAAGGGCATCCTTGTTTGGTTCCTGTTCTCAAGGGAAATGCTTTCAGGCTCTCTCCTTTTAGAATGATGTTGGCTGTTGCCTTTGTATAAAAAAAAAAAAAAAAAATTTTTTTTTTTTTTTTTTGTAAAGATGCCCTTTATTATGTTGAGGAATTTTCCTTCAATTCCTATTTTGCTAAGAATTTTTGTCATGAACGGGTGTTGGATATTGTCAAATGTCTTTTCTGCATCAATTGATAAGATCGTGTGGTTTTTGTCTTTTGTTTTATTTATATGGTGGATTACATTAATGTTTTTTCTAATATTGAACCAAACTTGCATACCTGGTATAAATCCCACTTGGTAGGGGTAGATTAGTTTTTTTATATGTTGTTGAATTCTATTGGCTAGAATTTTGTTGAGGATTTTTGCATCTATGTTCATGACGGGTATAGGTGTGTAATTTTCTTTTTTTGTGGTGTCTACCTGGTTTTGGTATCAGGGATATGGGGGCTTCATAGAATGAGTTAGGTAGTACTCCATCATTTTCTATGCTTTGAAATACCTTTAGTAGTAGTGGTGTTAACTCTTCTCTGAAAGTTTGGTAGAACTCTGCAGTGAAGCCTTCCGGGCCAGGGCTTTTATTGGTTGGGAATTTTTTGATTACCTTTTCAATGTCTTTTTTTGTTATGGGTCTATTTAGTTGTTCTACTTCTGATTGTGTTAGTTTAGGTAGGTAGTGTTTTTCTAGGAATTCATCCATTTCTTCTAGGTTTGCAAATTTGTTAGAGTACAATTTTTCGTAATAATATGTTTCTTTTAACTTTAGTTGGGTCTGTTGTGTTATGGCCCATCTCATTTCTTATTCGGGTTATTTGTTTCCTTTTCTTTATTTCTTTAGTCTGTCTGGCCAATGGTTTATCAATTTTGTTCATTTTTCAAAGAAGCAGCTTTTGGCTTTGTTAATTCTTTCAATTGTTTTTCTGTTCTCTAATTCATTTAGTTCAGCTCTAATTTTTATTATTTGTTTTCTTCTGGTGCCTGATGGATTCTTTTGTTGCTCACTTTCTATTTGTTCAGGTTGTCGGGACAGTTCTCTGATTTTGGCTCTTTCTTCTTTTTGTATGTGTGCATTTATCAATATAAATTGACCTCTGAGCACTGCTTTTGCTGTGTCTCAGAGGTTTTGATAGGAAGTGTTTTCATTCTCATTGCATCCTATGAATTTCTTTATTCCCTCCTTAATGTCTTCTATACTAGACAGTTCTACTCTGTCCTATAGGGTCACTATGAGTCGGATTCGACTCAATGGCACTGGGTTTTACTGGGTTTAATGTCTTCTATAACCCAGTCTTTTTGAGCATGGTATTGCTCAGTTTCCAAGTACTTAAGTTCTTTTCCCTGATTTTCCTGTTATTGATTTCCACTTTTATGGCCTTGTGGTCTGAGAAGATGCTTTGTAATATTTTGATGTCTTGGATTCTGCAAATGTTTGTTTTATGACCTAATATGTGATCTATTCTAGAGAATGTTCCATGTGCACTAGAAAAAAAAGTATACTTTGCAGTTGTTGGGTGGAGTGTTCTGTATAAGTGTATGATGTCAAGTTGGTTCATTGTAGCAATTAGGCATTCCGTGTCTCTATTGAGCTTCTTACTGGAAGTCATATCCTTCTCCGAAAGTGGTGTGTTGAAGTCTCCTACTATAATTGTGGAGGTGTCTATCTCACTTTTCATTTCTGTTAAAGTTTGTTTTATGTATCTTGCAGCCCTGTCATTGGGTACATAAATATTTAATATGGTTATATCTTCCTGATCAATTGTCCCCTTTAATCATTATGTAGTGTCCTTCTTTATCCTTTGTGGTGGATTTAAGTTTAAAGTCCATTTTGTCGGAAATTAATATTGCTACTCCTCTTCTTTTTTGCTTATTGTTTGCTTGATATATTTTTTTCCATCCTTTGAGTTTTAGTTTGTTTGTGTCTCTAAGTCTAAGGTGTTTCTCTTGTAGGCAGCATATAGATGGATCGTGTTTCTTTATCCAGTCTGAGACTCTCTGTCTCTTTACTGGTGCATTTAGTCCATTTACATTCAGCGTAATTATAGATAAGTATGAGTTTTGTTTTTTTTTTTGATGCCTTTTTGTGTGTGCTGTTCACAATTTCTTTTTTCCACTTGCTTTTTGTGCTGAGAAGTTTTTCTTTGTAAATTGTGTGTTCCTCATTTTCATAGCAGTTGACTTTATGTTTGCTGAGTCGTTATGTTTTCCTTGGTTTTTATTTTGAATTATGGAATTGTTAGACCTCTTTGTGTTTACCTTAATATTTACCCCTATTTTTCTAAGTAAAAACCTAACTTGTATCGTCCTATATCGCCTTGTTTTCCTCTCCATATGGAAGACCTGTGCCTCTTGCATTTAGTCCCTGTTTTCGGTTATTGTGATCTTTTACATAATGACTTCAATGATTCCCTGTTTTGAGCATTTTTTTCTTTTTTAGAATTAATCTTAATTTGTTTTTATGATTTCCCTATTTGAGTTGATATCAGGATGTTCTGTTCTGTGACCTTGTGTTGTGTCGGTATCTGATATTATTGATTTTCTGACCAAACAATTTCCTTTAGTAATTCTTGCAGCTTTGGTTTGGTTTTTGCAAATTCTCTAAGCTTGTGTTTTACCTGTAAATGTTTTAATTTCACGTTCATATTTGAGAGAGAGTTTTGCTGGATATATGATCCTTGGCTGGCAGTTTTTCTCCTTCAGTGCTCCATATATGTCATCCCATTGCCTTCTTGACTTCATGGTTTCTGCTGAGTAGTCTGAACTTATTCTCATTGATTCTCCTTTGTAGGAGAGTTTTCTTTTATCCCTGGCTGCTTTTCAAATTGTCTCTTTATCTTTGGTTTTGGCAAGTTTGATGATAATATGTCTTGGTGATTTTCTTTTTGGATCAATCTTATACAGGGTTTGATGAGCATCTTGGATGGATATCCTTTCATCTTTCATGATGTCAGGGAAGTTTTCTGCCAACAGATCGTCAACTATTCTCTCTGTCTTTTCTGTTATCCCTCCCTGTTCTGGAACTCCAACACACACAAGTTATTCTTCTTGATGGAGTCCCACATGATTCTTAAGGTTTCTTCATGTTTTTTAATTCCTTTATCTGATTTTTCTTCAAGTATATTGGTGTCAATTGCCTTATAATCCACCTCCCCTACTCTGCATTCCAATTGCTTGATTCTGCTCCTCTGACTTCCTATTGAGTTGTCTAATTCTGTAATTTTTCTGCTAATCTTTTGGATTTCTGAATGCTGTCTCTCTATGGATTCTTGCAGCTTATTAATTTTTCCACTATGTTCTTGAATAATCTTTTTGATTTCTTCTAGTGCTTTATCAGTGTGTTCCTTGGCTTTTTCTGTAGATTGCCTTATTTCATTTCTGAGGTCATCCCTGATATCTTGAATCATTCTGTATATTAGTTTTTTATATTCTACATCTGGCAATTTCAGGTTTGTATCTTCATTTGTGAAAGATTTTGATTCTTTAATTTGGGGAGTTGTAGAAGCCATCACGGTCTGCTTCTTTATGTGGTTTGATATCGACTGCTGTCTCTAAGCCATCTATAAGATGTAATGATTTATTTTATATTTGCTCACTGAGTCTTATCTTGTTTTGTTAGCCTTCAGTATACCCAAATGCACTACTAGATTGAGCTGCCTTGATTGTTGTAGCCTTTGAATCACTTATGTCCTAATACCAGCTCGTTTGGGCTGTTGCCAGATATATAAGCCTAAGAGTCCATTCACTATTCTTGAATAGAAACTGATTTTGGGTCACCAAGTGTGTGGTGTAGACTGTTGTCTGTTCACTTAGAGGAGTAGTGGTGATAGTTGTGTGCACCAGATTCTAGTAGCAGCAGGGGGTCACACTCTGGGGGGGCAGGATGCTGACAGCCTTCCCTCACATGCCAGTGAGGTAGGTGTGTCTCTATTCCTAACGCACTTTGGTGGGTGGGCTCTGCACCTGTACCTTAGACACCCAATGCATGTACCTCTAAAGATTGGTAGGTGTCAGTATCCTCAGACTTCTTTGGCATGTGGCTAGGTGGTTTGGGTGGAGCTTCAGCCCTCAGTTCCCTGTTGTGGGTCAGTGAGGGCTCTGTTTAATAGGTAGAGTTATCTGACCTGGAAAACTTGTCTTTCTAGTGATCGGCTAAAACAATTACAGTCAGATCTCTATCAGAATTGCCTCTGCATTGTAATAGCCACCTTGTTCCCTGTAGGGATGAAAGCCCAAGACTGTGGATCTCATATGCTTGTCTGGAGCTGGTTCTGTATTTTTATTCCAGTTAAGGGAAGTCAGGGAAGGATTTTTGGTCCCTGGGTTTTTAGTAGTTGCTTCTAAAAATTTTCTCTCTGGGTAGGAGAATGGGTTAGGAGAAGATAAAAAAAAAAAAAAAAATCTGCAGAGCATTTCACTCCTTGGCTCAGGAAATTCCAATGTTAATGTAGCCACCTGGGGCAGGGAGGGGAGGGATCAGAAAGACAGCAGAGAGTAGCACCCAGCAATATAGATAAAGTTACTTATCTTGCTTGGTGATTACTGTTTTATCTGAGATTCCCAAGGGTTGTGTAACTTGTGTGTGGTGGTTGAGTCAAGATTGCCCCCAAGAGTCATGCCCGGCGTCCCGTGCTTGTGCTGTCTCAGAAGCCATGGTCAGCTCCTCTGCTCCCAGTCCAAAACCCAGTGCCAAGGTTCCCTGGCTGGGACGCCACACTCCAGGCTCCAAATCCAGTCACTGCCTCCTGGTGACTTCTCCTGTCAGCCGCATCACTGCGCTGCCTGCATGTGCTGGCTGGGCCTCCCCCGAGGTCACTTCAAGGGGCTCGGGCTGCTTCCCATGTTTGTGCCATCTCAGGAAGCCACGCTCAGCTCCCCTGTGCCCAGTCCAAAGCCTGGCGCCAAGGTTTTCTGACTGGGATGCTGGCTTCAGGCTCCAAAAACAGTCACTCCTTCACCATGGTTGCTCTTTCTCTCTTTAACCATTTCAGTGTGCAGCTTTCTTGCACTGGCTGAGTCTCTACTGAGGTTTCCCCAGAGGGCTAGGGGTTAGGGCTGTGTTCCGTGCCTTCCCTGCCTCAGCAAACTGCAATCAGCTCCGCCACTAGGCACCAAGGAACTGCGAGAGCTCAAGACTGCAGAATGGGACGCCGGTTCCTGAGGTGGTCGCTGCTTCAAGGCGCAGCTTTTCTGTCCCCTGTCACTCAGGTCAACTCTTTAGATCTGTGTTTGATGGTCAGGGTTCGTAGATTGTTATGTATGTGATCAATTCACTTGTTTTTCCTAGTCTTTGTTGCAAGAAGGATCTGAGTTAACTTCTACCTAGTCAGCCCTCTTGGCCCCACCCAATACCAGCTCTTTTAAGGCAACTTTTTAAAAATGTTTAGTTCTTTCTTAAAATAATTTTACTTATGTATTCCTATCTGGAGAGAACAGCTTAAACCACTTAGCTACATTGCAGATCCTTTGGGAGTAAAGATTAGGAACTCAGGGAGTGTGCCCATTTTTTCCTTTTCCTTTGCCATCATTTTCCCTGGTCTTCTCATGACCTGTATTGTAAACTCTACACAGGACACAAGTGTTTATATCTTCAGTAAACACAAAGATAAGAGTTGAATTTTCTTAGAAGAATTTCTTTTCTGCCATTTTCTGAGAAGACTGTGCTCCGTTGGTGTCCCCAGGTGGCAGAAAAGGTTAAGTGTTCAACTACTATCCAAAAGGATGGTGGTTTGAACCTACCTACGGTGCCTCAGATGACAGGCCTAGTGGTCTACTTCTGAAAAGTCACGGCCTTGAAAACCCTAAGGAGCAGTTCTACTCTGCGTATGTGGGGTCATCATGAGTGGCAACTGACTCAACAGCAACAAACAATAACTTGTTCTGATATGCTAGCCAAATTTATGCCCTTAAACTGAAAGAATTATTCAATCCAATGTGGTGGTGTTATGTATTAAGCAAGTTTAGTAAATGATTTTTCACAGATCTTTATATTTATAAACCAAACCTAATGGACAAAAATTATAGCTCCATCATAAAACGATATAAATCATTTGGAGGATTCTCTTTTTTACAGGAATGATAGCGTGAATAAGAGCAAGGTAAACTATTATTACATGGGAAATTAAGTATAAAAGTATGTCAAAGGGATTTTCCTCAATTTTATGAGGCCTTGAAATAATTCTATGATTATCAATCTTTAAGATATATAGTTTAAAAAAATCAAGCACTAATGCTGCTTGGTTTAAGGTCTAATTAATATAATCAAAGCTGTAATTTAACCATTATAAAGTGATAAATTATTTAATATAGCAATGAGATAATTGATTTTTTTTTCCTATGATAATTTTTAAGGTCATAGTTTAATTCTTGGCCATTTTATATTGAAGTCAGGATATCCTTGATTTAAAGGAGTGAAAGTAGACCCAAGATTTGAATACCTTGTTAACAATTTCTGAGTTTTTCAAAAGAGCCTCCTTGAGAAATAAATGAATATATTCTATCTTGCAGAAACAAAGGCATTTCTTAAGGACAATATTAACCTATTTAAATAATATATATATCATTATACTCAATACATTAACATTCTGATAATTTTATGTATGTAGCAAAAAGCCTTTGTAGCATATTATTATTATTTTCTTTTCAAGCTTTAATAAAAACACATTTTTCAGGAGTTTTCAGGAGTTGAAGTGACCTTTGCTGGATTTCCTAGCCAGTTAAAACTGCAACATATTTTAATACTTAAAAAAAAAATGCTATTTACAATTAATGAGTTACTGTATTATTTGTTAAAAAAAACGCAAGTTTCTTCTGATCATAATGTGACAGAAAATGCTAATAGAAAAATGCAAATGTTTTGTACGTGCATATGGTCTAAACATGTATACACAGAGAAGTCATATCTATATGTTAAAAACAAAAAGTAATTCATACAGTTCTATGCTTGATTTTTAAAACTGCTTGTGTTTTTGCAATGTAGGAATTTTTGTTTCTGTTTTCTATGCTGTATATATTTTCCCCAAAATAATAATTACTTGCAGGCCCAGATCTTCCATAATTTGTGTTATGTTAAACTCTTATACAGCTGGGACTGAGAAGAATGTGCTGCTCTGGGAACAAAGAAGTATAAGTACCTCATGCCACTCTCAATCATTACTTGCTTTCTACTTCTCACTGTTATTTTTCTCCCCAGGTTCTTTGCTCCTGACTCTCACTCTAGTTCTAGTGTTCTGAAGTCTGGCTCTAAACCCAGCCAAACAGTTCTTACCAATCGTTTCCCTTTGGGATGATCCTTTAAGCCACTCAGATAAAATTATCTCTTACATATACCAGCAACATATATGACACTATGAAATCCAGGCACCTATCTTTCACCCTTAAAACAGATTGTTGAATCTTCAGATCATGACTCCTTCATGGAGGGAAACCACCCAATGGTCCTGAAGAAATTTTGCTTTGATTAACTTGCGTCTTTTTCATTCCTTTCTGTTTGTTCGGAACTCCCAGAATGACATAAGATCTAGATACACAGGTATGATCCAAACCACTGCCGTCAAGTCGATTCTGGCTCAGAGCAACCCTATACAGTTTCCAAGGCTGTAAATCTCTAGGGAAGCAGACTGTCACATCTTCCTTTCAAAGACCCGCTGTTGGTTTTGAATCACTGACCTTTCAGTTAGCAGTGGATGGCTTTAACCACTCTGCAACCAGCAGCAGGCATGATAGAGGATCCTAAAACTCATAAAGAACAGTAAGGAGTAAAGTAGGTCTTTCTTTCGCTGTTGCTGGCAAATTGCTATTTTGTGATTAACTCCTGGGAACCTGGGAAAAGATTCACTTTCCAAATGTAATAATGGTATCATATTTGGGTGAGAGATAAAAGGACCACCTCCATTTATATTACTCCTGCATGATCCCTTTGTAGTTAGTGACAAGCTTCCATTTCAGAGCTTCACAAAGCCCAATATTATACCTCTGGAGAATCCACAAAATTAGAAATATGAGTTCACCCATTAATTTTCTTTATAAGACCACAGTTCTATTTACCAACAAAAAAGTTGGGGTGAAAAGAAAAAGGTGATAATGGTACTGCTACTCTGAAAGCCCCCAAGAGTCATGAATTTAGTGCATTATCTACCAGAATTGACTAGAGAGAGCAATGGCCCCAATCCTGACCATCCCAGAAGGATCATGAATGTGGACTTGACAATGGACCTGTCCATATCCCTAGGTCCATAAAATAGCTTGCTCTGAGGTATTATTCATGATGATTTTTTTTTTCCTTACTGGAAAATACAATGTATTCTCAACGTACACATTCTAAGTTCTTCCTCTGAGCATTTCTTATGGCATCTCTTTTCTAATTATTAAGCACCTTTGTGATATAGCAGTTTATCTCAGAATATATCAGAAATTGATTCCATTTTCAACTGCATGTCCACATGTGATTTCTAAACTAGAGTAAATTACACAGAGTCCATATACCACAGTGCTTGCATTCTGGTGAAAGAGAAATATCTGAATATTCTAAATGCTATTATACAATCATTTTAAATTGACACTAATCTCCAGAGGCTTAAAACACAACTCTGGTACACAGAAGAACGAGGGCTCGTGAAAGTCAAATAATAGGTAAAGATTTGTCCTCAGTTCTTCTTACAATGGATCCAATAGGATCAAGTAATCACCCTGTGCTATTTTCCTGGTTCCAAAATGTAGATACACTTAATGACTGAAAGAATTTCCATTTGAATTCCCTTTCCTGAGTCATGACAGCTCTGTGGTTATCTCTGGGATGCCTGGAAGCCTGGTACTGACTCTGGGTCAAGATAGGGGTGAATTACTATTTAATTATTAATAAGGTTCAGTTTAAAGTTTGAACCCTTCCACCTTCCTCGTCAGCATTCAAGGCCAGTTTCTTTATTAATAGCTTATACCTGGAGTAACCTTTTAGATAGCTTGGCTTAGTTACATGACCAGGTGAGCATACAGGGCCCAACTGGTCACTTTTATCTCATACAATGAAGCAAAATTCATCATATAAAGCTTGATGTTTCACAATTCTGAGACAAAGCATGTCCTGTGCAAATAAGAAAAGACTGTGGGAGTTGTGCCTGGTAGTGTCTTGGACCCCTGATGCTCACCTTCTCTCTCTTTCTCCTGCTATACCTTCATAAGGTATAATTTGCTATATATTAAAAGCATAATATGAATATTCTATGTGGAGCCTTCTGTGTCCTTTCAATTACTTAGCCTGGAGCTCTTTACAAATGGGTCAGTATAGGTCACTAGAATTGTCCACTCCTTACCGCCCACCAAGATATTAAATACAAAGCAATGCAATATTTCTGAGTTATTTTCAGACATTAGTTCCACCATCAAATACCTGGAATATACACGGGTGATGATTCCTACCACAGCTCCATTTAACACACTTGTTTGGCCAGTATTAAAAATTGGAGAGTTTATAGAAATAAATTAGTTTATCATAAACTTATCAGACAGTGATGCTAATCACAGACTCAAGCTCAAATGTAAAGCAAATCAGTACAACCCCTGGCATCAGGTACTCAGCCATTAATCTGGAAAATGCTTCCCCATCTCATCCCCAGCAGAAAATAAGTAAGTATATTGTTTAAATGTGGCCATGTATACCAATGTATGATATTCAGAGTTTGAGGGAATTTGTGACCCATGTAAATGCTTACCAGATGACATTCCACTGCAAAAGAAGCTCTTAATGACTAGGTAGACAAGATGACCTATTTTGTGGATTTCACTCAGCTTCTTTCCTTAGCCTCCCATTTTCTTGCAAAATAAGCCTATGTTCAAAATGGCCATGGGACCAGGGATGGGCTACACAGCATGTACTTCCCCTCATTAGGTCTAAACTAGCTATTATCATTGCAAATGTATAAATGTCCAAAGCTAAGACCAGTAGCCCACAATATAGTGCCATTCCCTGAGTGAATCAGCCAGCCAGTGGGTGTTAAATTGATACTTCGGACTCCTCCCAAAAGGGAGGAGGCAGTATTTGGTCATCGTGGGGTGATACACATATTCCGAGTGTGTAGTTGCCCTTCCCTGTCCCCAGTTTTCCTGCTTGAACTACTACATATTACTGAATGCCTTTTTCTAATACTATGAAGTACCGGATACATCATCTCTGACTTGGGGGAACTTTTTATATCAAAGCATGAAAATGGGCTCACTGGTTTTAACATGTGTGTTGCCTTTGAGTTTTTCATTTTAGTTACAATTCCAATTTTACTCATGTTGCAGCACAATCACAATTCATTGAGATATAGCATGAAAAAGCAGAACTAAGTAACCACATACGCCACTTAGTAAGCATTTATAAGTTGAACCACTTATTTTCTTAAGAAGCTAAGTAGCTAAGTAAACAGACAAACAACTACCACAACAAAAAGACAGGACATAGGTATAAGACTTGAATGTCTGACATCAGGTGTCCTCTGCTCACTGGGGTGTCTTGGAGAGACACAGGAAGCCAATCACATGGATTGCTTTCTGAGAAGCAGCTTAGTGGTTGTGTTGCAGGTTGGGATTTTATACTATTTGCATACCGGATATTGTATACATGCCTCACATTCCCTTGGTTCAAACACGTTTTAAATTGATTCACGTAATTCAGTTTTGCATCATTATCCTCAGCTGCCCCTGTGCTTCCATATTTTAACTGCTCTGTGGGAGATGGCAAGGTTTTTTCAGGATTGTCAAATTTATTTGGGGTGAGATAAATCAGTAAATGAGTTTAAGACCAAATAAGTGTACATCTAAGCAATCTCCCACACAAAGCAATAGCAAGCAGATGATTATGAGCCGAGTGAGTCATTCTTTAAAATATTTGCAATATGTAAATTTATACATACTGAAATATGTCCAATCACTTAAAACAATTGACTTGACAGATTTGTGGACTGCTCAATTAAGAGCTAAAAGATGGCATCTTCTGGAGGCCTGTCCTATAGGAAGTGGTGTACACTTTAATGTAGGAGACAGGATAGGGTGCCATTGCTCCCATAATTAAAACATTAATCTGGGTCAAGGAGTAGAAGTAGGCTCTAATACAAAAAACAAACCCTGCAGGGATTTTATTTCTTGTCTCCTTAGGGCTCATTGGTTTTGGAGATACTATGCATTCACCAGGACACAATCCTATCTTTCTGTGAAACTGGAAGCTGAGGTTATCTCCTGTCCTCTGCCTGAACCAACAGAGAAGGGAAATTTGGATTCTGTTTAACAATGAACAAAGAGCACTAAATTTGGAATCCAGGAGATTTACTGGGATTTCTCTTACTATTACCATGCCAAATAGCATTGTCCAATGGGAAGCTGTAGCAACTCAGTAAAGATAGTGCCACTAAGAACTTGGGTCTGATAACCACTTCCTCCTCTTGCCCTTTTAGGCCTTGGATAGATTACAGCTCCCACAATTGCTTACTGCAGAATTCTGCATTATCCCTTGCTGATTCCTCTAAACCCTGCTCACAACACAGCATGACCTCTGTACTCTGCTCCTAATTTATTCCCTGTTCTTTATAAGGAGATGTTTATTTAAACTAGACTCAAATTATCTAGTTTGAGAGAGTCATGTGTTTTCTACTAGGGCTAATAGAAGCACTTTAACTTGTCAAGTTAAAGAGTTTCTCAGGTTATTTTACTACCTAATCAAGATTTAAAGTATAATTTAATTGTACATGCAAAAGTAACATATGATTAAAAGTAAAAATAATTTCAGAAATTAATAAGAGATAGAGAACTACTGCTTCTGGTAGTGATGGGGTAACTGAGGTAGAACTTACCCTCCAGAGCTAAACAACTAGAAAACTAGACACAATATAAGAAATAGCCATTTTTCAGGCCCTGACCAACAGACTATGATCCCTGAAAAGGGGAACAAATGAGAAAAGAGCAATGATTATCCTAGTTTCCATCTAGAGCGTATTCCAGAGCATGCAACAGGGAGAAAAGCAGAAGCAGAATACAGAACCATCTTGTGTTGCAGAGACAGTGGTCAAAGCTAGATAAGGCTGAGGTGGCTGCAATTTGTGGGGTAGAGTACCAAAAAGAAAAGAATTACACGAAGAAAGAGCTTGGGAAATATGCATAGTATTCTCCTTGAGTGTGTTTCTGGATAGGTAAAACCACCCCAAGCTACTCAAAGAATGACCAGAGATTCATAAACTGAACAATTCCCACAGCTTACATAGGACTGGGAGATATTTAAGTTCCTAACAGCAAGAGTGGACACTCTTCTTTGAATACACAGGGAAATCACTAGGAAGGTCACTCCGTAGTAGTAGGTATAAACAAACAGATTAAAGGCCACTTCAAACCCTAAAACCTTAAAAGCAAGCCTTGGTTTTAAAAGAAATAAGCTGATCCACAAGTAACTGATTTGCCTGACAGAGCAAAGCATGACACTGAGCAATATTAGGTTTGTGTAAGAGAGAAGGAAAAATAAGAAAACATACGTGTATCTGCTTATCTTTACAAAAAGAACCACAGAATGATAAAGCAGAAAATAAGGAAGCTGATTATATACAAGGAGTGAGAGAGAAACTATGCGGAAGAGATATGAGATAGAGTGACCGACCTTTCTCTGAGTATACCTTTTTGTACATATATATGGTAGAAGTAAGCAAATCTGGGTAAGAGGTATTTGTTCTGTGTATTATTTTTAGTCTCAAACCTTGAAAAAGATTATGAACAATTGCAAGCCAATTAATTTGACAATTTAGATGGTATGGACAAATTCTCTGGAAAATAAATTTATAAAAACTGGCATAAAAAAGGATAGAAAATCTGAATATCCTCTATATATTAAAGCAATTGAGCATAAATATATATTTTTAATTTAAATATTTAAACACATGTAGGTCCAAATGTTTCACTGGTAAAACCAATCTTATACAAATTCTTCCAGAGAAGAGTAACAGGGGGACTGCACCCTAAGTTATCAAGACTAGAATAACCTACATAGAGAACATGAAAGGGCTTTACAAGAAAAGAAATTTAGAGATCCAGTATCTTCCATGCAAATTGATTCAAACCTTCCTAGTGAGATATTAGGAAATTGACTACACCGGTATCTAAAAATGGAACTTACTAGGCTTAATTAAGAATATATTGTATAATCCCACTTAAAAGAAATCTAAAATGGACAAATCTGTAGAGATCAAAGTTTATTATTGATTATGAGTGGTAGGAGGGAGGGAGAAAAAGAGAGTCATTGCTTAAGGGGCACTGAACTTCTGTTAAGGGTGATGGAAAATTTTGGAAACCAATAGTGGTGATGGTTGCACAACACAATGAACATAACTAGTGTCACTAGGTCGAGACTGTAAAAAAAATGTTAAAATAACAAATGTTTTGTTATACATACACTTACCACAACAGCAGCAAAAAAAAAAGAATAAAAACAAAAAGATTATCTACCAGAAAAACAAAACAAAATCCTACAACCATCATGATACATAATGGTGAATTACTGAATGACTTCCCTTGAGATTACAAATGAGACATGGATGCCCACTATCATTATTTAGTATAGCACTGAAGTTCCCATAGGACTAGAAACAAAGAAATATGATTCTATTTTTTTGGACAACATGAATATACAGATAAAATATCAAAATGAATTCACAGAAAGCTATTTTTAGAAATAATTTGTGAGTTTAGCAAACCCACATGATGTAAGGTCAATAAGTTAAAAAAAAAAAAAAAGGCTTTACGTTCACATACCAGAAACAAAAAGTAAAACTGTAAAAATTGTGTAATTTATGATAGCATAAAAACATCAAAATTGTAATAATAAATTTAAAAGAATAGGTATAAAACCTCTTTACTGAAAACAACAAAACATTATTAAGAGAAATTAAAGAAGGCCCAAATAAATGGAGGGATATACCATCTTTATAGACCTGAAGATCCAACATTATAAAGATGTTAAGGCTTACCAATTTATAGATTCAACATAATCTCAGTCAAAATCTCAGCAAATATTTTTCATGTAAATCCTTGTGTGCATTTCTCTGTGTGTGTGTATTTCTGTGTGTGTGTGTGTGTGCATTGACAAGCTGATTCTAAAATATATACACAAAAATTCAAATGGACGATAAAACTTAAAAATGTGAAAAATTTACTCTAGCAAATATCAAAATCTTTAAGAAGTTATAGCTATTATGACTGTGTGGTATCAGTGTAAAGGCAAATATTTAAACGAAACAGAATAGTGAGTCATGAAAAAAAACTGTACATTTTTGGTCAGCTGATTTCCCTTATAAAGTAGCCATGCAAATTAATGGCTAAAGAGGGATTTTTAATAAATGTTTCTGGACCAATTGGATATCCATAAGGTAAACAGCTAATATCAATCTCTACATCAATGTCAAGTCATATATTAATTACAGATGGTTTGTAGATAAAACTATGAAAGATAAAATAAAAAAATCTTTAGAAAAAAACAAAAGAGAAAATCTTCATGACCTTGAATCTAGAAAAGGTTTATTAAACAGGATCTCAAAACGCTAAACAGATACATCATGTTTATGCATCAGCCATATCATGATATACCATGTTCATCCATCATAAAATTCATTATTTTTAGCACATAACTCCCCCTAAAATTGATTTATATATTTAGTAAAATCCCAATCAGAAAGCAACAAGTTGAATATAAAATTCATGCTAAAGTCAAAGCCTCTAGAATGAAAAAAGAGAACTTGGAAATGAAAAGAAAATCCGTATAGAAATTATATTACCTGATTTTAAGATTCACTAGAAAGTTATAGTAATTAAGATAGGGTGGTTTTTACATGAGGATAGATAATGCAACAAAACAGAATCCCTGGTTCAGGGAGAGATGCATAAACCAAGACATACATGGTCAATAGATTTTTGATAAATATACCAAAGTTTTTCAATGTGATAAGAGCTATCACTCCAATAATTGGTGCTAGAAAGCTAGATAACTACATGGGGAAAATCTTACCTCATACTATACACAAAAATTAACTCAAAATGATTTCTATACTAAATATAAAAATTGTGAATGTTAAAAAAGAAAATATAGGGAAAATCTTTGTGAGTTTTGAAAGGTATTTTACCATGAATTATACCCATAAAAAAGGTGAAAATGCCAAATTTTACTTTAAATGCATTTTACCACCAAAAATAAAAATAACTATCATCCTGTGGTAAGTCATTCTAGTGTTTTAATATCCTTATCAGGAAGTCTTCCTACTATCTGTCATTAAATCTCTTCTGCTATATTATGTTAATGTTTCTTTTGTCTCTGGATGAAATTTTAGTTTCTTATTTAGCTAATCCCATCATGGTGGTTAAATGTGAAGAAAAAGTATCTTTACACTTATATTGTAACCCAGCAATTTCCATGAAAAACATTTTGATAATAGCAAAAAGTAAGAGGTGATCCATACATCCACCAATAGTTGAATAGATAAACAAATTGTAGTATATTCATAAAAATGGACTATCATTCAGAAATAAAGATAAATGGACTATTGATACAAGCAACAACATGGAGGAATATCAAAGTCCTATGTTTAGTGACAGAGGCCTAACACAAAAGAAAGCAAACTATTTAATTCCACTTATAGGCATCTCAGAAAAAAGTATAAATCTGACTTATAGTGACAGAAAGTAAATCAGCCATTGTTTGAGTCTAGGAGGACAGAATAGATTTACTGGGAAAAGAAAGAACTTTTCAGGTAATAGAAATGTTTCATATCTTGACTGTGGTGGTATTTAGAAAGGACCAGGAAAGGGAGGCCTAACAGAACAAAAAATATATTTGACAAGACCCACCTTACTCCAGCTAAACATATTGAAAAACTGACCTGTCCCCTGTGATGTCATTTGGGCTGAGCATGTATAGAATGCATATGCTGAAAACTACAACATGCTGATGAAATAAATTTAAAAAAATCCAAATAAATGGATATCATTACTGAAGTCTGATGGATCTTGGCTGAAAGTAGAAAATACCAGAAAGATATTTACTTGTGTTTCATAAACTAAACAAAGCCATTCAACTGCATGGGTTGTAAGAAACTACAGATAACATTGTGAAGAATGGGAATTCCAGAGCACTTAGTTGTGCTCATGTGGAACCTGTACATAGACTAAGAGCAGACATTCAAACAGGGCAAGGGGATAATGTGTGGTTTAATATCAGGAATGGTGTGCAGCAAGGTTGTAGCCATTCACCATACTTATTCAATCTGTATGCTGAGAAACTCTGCAATTTAAAATTGATCAAGCATGCAATCAAGATGCACTGATTTTTACTGGAGATTGAAATGCGAAAGTTGGAAACAAAGAATCAGCAGTTGGAAAATATGGCATCAGTAATAGAAATGACACCAGAGATCACATGATAGAATTTTGCAAGACCAGTAACTTCTTAATTGCAAATACCTTTTTTCAACAGCATAGGTGGCAACTACATATGTGAACCTCACCAGACAGAATACACAAGAATAAAAATTGACTATATCTGTGGAAAGAGGCAATAGAGAAGCTCGATATCATCAGTCAGAAAAAAGCCAGAGGCCAACCGTAGAACAGCCCATCAATTGCTCCTATGCAAGTTTAAGTTGAAGCTGAAGATAATTAGAGCAAGTCCATGAAAGCCAAAATACAACCTTGAGTATACTCCACCTGCATTTGGAGACCATCTCAAGAATACATTTGAGGCATTGAACACTAATGACTGAAGACCACATGAGTTGTGGGACAACATTAAGGACATCATACATGAAGAAAGCAAAAGATCATTAAAAAGATAGGAAAGAAAGAAAAGACCAAAATGAATGTCAGAAAAGACTCTGAAACTTGTTCTTGAACACAGAGTAGCTAAAACAGATGGAAGTAAGTGATGAAGTAAAAGAGCTGAACAGAAGATTTCAAAGGGTGGTTGGAGAAGATAAAATAAAGTATTATAATGAAATGTACAAAGGCCTGGAGTTAGAAAACCAAAAGCAAAAAAAATACACTCAGCATTTTTCAAGCTGAAAGAACTAAAGAAAAATTTCAAGCCTCAAGTTGCAATATTGGAGGATTCTATGCGTAAAATATTGAACAACACAGGAAGCATCAAAAGAAGATGTAAAGAATACACAGTCACTGTGCCAAAAGGAATTGGTCTGTGTTTGACCATTTCAGGAGGTAGCATAGGATCAGGAGCTAATGGTATTAAAGGATGAAGTCCAAGCTATGTTGAAGCAACTGGTAAAAAACAAGCCTCTGGGATCTGAAGGAATATGAATTGAGATGTTTCAACAAACCGATGCAACACTGGAAACGCTCAATTGTTACAAGAAATATGAAAGACAGCTACCTGGTCAAGTGACTGAGAGAGATTCACGCTTGTGTGCATTCCAAAGAAAGGTGATGCAACAGAATTCATAAATTGTTGAACAATGTCATTAATATAACATTCAAGTAAAGTTTTGCTGAAGATAATTTAAAAACAGTTGCAGCAGTGCATCAGCAGGGAACTGCCAGAAATTCGAGAGACAATCAGAAGAGAAGGGGAACACAGGATATTGCTGATGTCAAATGGATCTTGGCTGAAAGGAAAGAATACCAGGAAGTTGTTTACCTGCATTTTATTGACCATGTAAAGACACCTGACCGTGTGAATGATAACAAGTTATGGATAGAATTGCAGAGAGTGGGAATTCCAGAACACTTAATTGTGCTCATGAGGAGCCTGTATATAGACCAAAAGGCAGTTGTTCAAACAGAACAAGGGCATAGTGAGTGGTTTAAAGTTGGGAAAGATGTGTGTCAGGGTCATATCCTTCCAACATGATTATTCAGTCTGAATGATGAAAAAATAATCTGAGAAGCTGGACTATAGAAGAAGAACCAGCACCAGGTTTGGAGGAAGACTCATTAACAACCTGCAATATGCACATGACACAACCTTGCTTGCTGAATGTGAAGAGGATTTGAGACACTGATGAAGATCAAAGACTCAGCCTTCAGTCTGGATTAGTCAAAACAAAAATCTTCACAACTGGATCCAAGAACAACATCGCGATAAACTGAGAAAAGATTGAAGTTGTCAAGGATTTAATTTTACTTGGACACACAGTCCATGCCCATGGAAACAGCAGTCAAGAAATCGAACAACGTATTGAATTGGGCAAATCTGCTGCAAAAAAACTGTTTAAGGGGTTAAGAGCCAGCATTTCACTTAAGGGCTAGGGTGCACCTGACCCAGGCCCTGGTATTTTCAATCGCTTCTTATGGATATGAAAGCTGGACAATGAATAAGGAAGGCTGAATTGATGTCTTTGAATTATGATGTTAGCAAAGAATATTGAGTATACAATGGACTGCCCAAAGAACAAACAAATCTGTCTTGGAAGTAGTACAGTCAGAATGCTTCTTGGAAGTGAAGATGATGAGACCTTATCTCATGTGCCTTGAACATGTTATCAGGACGGACCAGTCCTTGGAGAAGAATATCATGCTTGGTATGATAATGGGTCCACAAAAAAGAGGAAGAAGCTCAATGAAATAGATTTACACAGTGATTTCAACAATGGGCTCAAACGTAGCAACAATTGTGAGGGCTATGCAGGACCAAGCAGTGTTTTGTTCTATTGTACACAGGGTTGCTATGAGTAGGAATCAACTCTATGGCACCTAACAACAACAAACAAATAAATGGATAGACATACCAGGTTCATGGATTGAAAGTCACAACATAGTAAAGATGTAAATCCTCCACAAATTTATGTATAAGCTTAATGTAACACTTTTTTTTTTTTAATAATTTATTTTATTTTTTTTTGGTGTTCAAATTATATACAGCAAAACGTACATCAATTCAACAATTTCTACATGTACAATTCAGTGACATTGATTGTATTCAATTTGTGCAACCGTTCTCACCTTCTTTTTGCAAATTATTTCTCTACCATTGACATAAACTCACTGCCCTCTCAGCTTTCTATTTAACATTTTGAGTTGCTGCTGTCAACCTGATCCCATAGATAGTACCAAAAACAAAACAAAAGAAAAACAACAGCCTGTCAACCCTACAGGGCAGAGTAGAATTGCCCCTTAATGTTTCTAAGGAGCGACTGGTGGATTCAAACTGCTGACTGTTTGGTTAGTAGCCAAGCTCTTAATCACTGCACTACCAGGGCTCCATATAGATAGTAAAAAAAAGACACTAATTCTTTAAGTTAGGATCTCTAATGTTAGGATCAAAGAAATTTTAGAAGTTGAAGAGACTTATGAGATTACCTGTATAGACACCCTCAAACTTGAAGAAACTGAGACTCCGCTAAAACCACTCTGGTAAAAGTCTCCAGCAACCTCCTCATTATCTAATCTGGGACCCTATCTTTAATGTTTCCCTCACTGCTGTCCTTGCAGGACTGTCCACTCCCTTTTTCTCTAAATTCTCTTTCCTTGTCTTCGGCAATACTGTTCAACCTTCTCTCTTATCTTCTCAATCTGGCCCTCTCAATATTCTTTATGGTTCTTCTTTTCTGCTGATGTTCTCTAGTATCCTGTCCTTGGCTTCTTTTTTTCCTGCTTTAAATACTTCCCATGGTAGAGATTGTTCTTGAAAATGGAGTTTTCTTCCATTCATGTGGTGATGGTTTCCAAATCTTTATCTCCAGCCCAGGCCTCTCCTATGCTCCAAACTTATTGAATTCTCCTTTGGGCTATAATATAGACACCTTCACCTCAACATGTTCAGAACAGAACCCCTTTTCAATCTAATTTTGGTTGAAGTGAATACTTGTTCTAGAATGGTATTTACAGGATACGGTCATTGCTTTTAAAAGTTTATTAAAGAATCTGAATTCAACATTTTTTCAAATCTCTTAATGGAAACTATTTTTCTGAGCAAGAGAATTCCTAATGTGCATTACTCATTTATTCTTTTTTTCTAAATTTTATTAAAATACCAGTAGAAATTTTTGTAGATACAGTGAACTTAAAAAAAAAAATCATAATCAGAGAAAAAATCCTGAAAAAGCACCATTTTCATTTATTAGTAATGGAGAAGGTAACATCACTACAGATTCTATAAATATAATAAAGGAAATCAAGAATAACTTTATGCCAATATATTTCACAACTTAGGTAAAATGAAAAGAACCCTTGAAAGATACAAACTAGATCATTAAATATATATATATCCGGAAACCCTGGTGGTGTAGTGGTTAAGTGCTATGGCTGCTAACAAAAGGGTTGGCAATTCGAATCCACCAGGTGCTCCTTGGAAACTCTATGGGCAGTTCTACTCTGTTCTATAGGGTCGCTATGAGTTGGAATCGACTCGACGGCACTGGGTTTGGGTTATATATATAAACTTATGGATCAATATCTTTTGAAGAAATTTATAGTTTAAAATATTTCCATAAAGACATTGAACTTGTAGTTTAAAAGTTCTTTGTGAGGAAAACTCCAGTCCCCAGGTAGCTTCATTTGGAAATTCTACCAAACTTTGAAATACAAAATAATATTAATTCTACATAAACTCTTTCTAAAAAAGCAAAATAAAAAAATTTCCCAGCTATTAAGCCTGTATACAAAGATATATATGACAAAAAAGAAAACTAAAGATCAATATCCCATGTAAATATCGATGTAATATTTTTTAATCTAGCAAATATAATGCAAAACTATGCAACAAAGGAAACACTCACTCATTTACATCAAAAAATTTGGAAAAGAGCTACCAGGCCAACTGACAAAGAGATCCATATTTGTATCCATTCCGAAAAAGGATAATCAAATGGAATGCAGAAATTATAGAACAATATTATTAATATATTCAAGTAAAATTTTGCTGGAGATTATTCAAAAATAGCTGCAACCACACATCAACAGGGAAATGCCAGAAATTCAAGCTGAATTCAGAAGAGAACATAGAACAAGGGATATCATTGCTTATAGCAGATGGGTCTTGGCTTAAAGCAAAGAATACAAGAAGGATGTTTACCTGTGTTTATTGTGATGAGAAGGCATTCGATTATGTGGATCATAAAAAATCATTTATAATATTATGAAGAATGGAAATTTCAGAACACTTAATTGTGCTCCATGAAAAACCTGTACATAGGCCAAAAGGCAGTTATTGAAAAAGAACAAGGGACTACTGCATGGTTTAAAATTGGAAAAGGTGTGAGGCAGGGTTGTATCCTTTCACCATACTTATTCAATCTGTATACTGAGAAAATGATCTGAAAAACTGGACTATATGAAGAAGAATACAGCATCAGACTAGAAGAAGATGAATTTACAACTTGTGATATCCAGATTACACAGCCTTGCTTGAAGAAAGCAAAGAGGACTGGAAGCACTTACTGATGAAGAACAAAGACTACAACTTTCACTATAGATATCACCTGAATGTAAAGAAAACAAAAATCCTTACAACAAAACCAATAAGCAACATAGTGATAAATGGAGAGAAAACTGAAGATGTTAAGGACTCCATTCTACTTGGATCAACAATCAATGCCATGGAAGCGAGAGCCAATCAGCAAATCTATTACAAAATACCTTTTTAAAAATCTTAAAAAGCAAAGGAAGAAAGGGCCAAAATCAAAGAATTATCCCCACAATTTGAACAAACAGAAAGAGCAACAAAAGAAATCCTCAGGCACCAGAAGAACACAAATAATAAAAATTAGAGCAGAACTAAATGAAATAGAAAACAGAAAAGCCACTGAAAGAATTAACAAGACCAAAAGCTAGTTCTCCGAAAAAATTACAAAATTGATAAACCATTGGCCAAACTGACAAATGAAAAACAGAAGAGGAAGCAAATAAGCTGAATAAGAAATGAAATGGGTGATATCACAACAGACCCAATTGAAATTAAAAGAGTCATGTCCGATTACCAAGAAAATTTGTACTCTAACAAATTTGAAAACCTAGAAGAAATGGATGAATTCTTAGAAAAACACTACCTACCTAAACTAACACAAACAGAAGTAGAACAACTAAATAGACCCATAATAAGAGAAGAGATTGAAAAGGTAATCAAAAAACTCCCAACAAAGAAAAGCCCTGGCCCAGACAGCTTCACTGCAGAGTTCTACCAAACTTTCAGAGAAGAGTTAACACCACTACTACTAAAGGTATTTCAGAGCATAGAAAAGGACAGAACACTCCCAAACTCATTCTATGAAGCCACCATATCCCTGATACAAAAACCAGGCAAAAACACCACAAAAAAAGAAAATTACAGACCTATATCCCTCAAGAACACAGATGCAAAAATCCTCAACAAAATTCTAGCCAATGGAATTCCAAAACATCAAAAAAAAAAAATCATCATGACCAAGTGGGATTCATACCAGGTAAGCAGGGATGGTCCAGCATTAGAAAAACAATTAATGTAATACATCACATAAATAAAACAAAAGACAAGAATCACATGATTTTATCAATTGATGCAGAAAAGGCATTTAGCAAAGTCTAACACCAATTCATGATAAAAACTCTCAACAAAATAGGAATAGAAGGAAAATTCCTCAACATAATAAAGGGCATTCATACAAAGCCAATAGCCAACATCATCACAAATGGAGAAAGCCTGAAAGCATTACCCTTTAGATCGGGAACCAGACAGGTATGTCCTCCATCACCACTCTTTTTCAACATTGTGCTGGAGGTCCTAGCCAGAGCAATTAGGTTAGATAAAGAAATAAAGGGCATCCGGATTGGCAAGAAAGAAGTAAAAGTATCTCTATTTGCAGACGACATGATCTTATACACAGAAAGCCATAAGGAATCCTCAAGAAAACTACTGAAACCAAAAGAAGAGTTCAGCAGAGTATCGGGATGCAAGATAAACGTAAAAAATCAGTTGGATTCTTCTACACCTATAAAAAGAATATAGAAGATGAAATCACCAAATTAATATCATTTACAGTAGCCGCCAAGAAGATAAAATACTTAGGAATAAATCTTACTAGAGATATAAAAGACTTATACAAAGAAAACTACAAAACACTTTTGCAAGAAACCAAGAGACCTACCTACATAAGTGGAAAAACATACCCTGCTCATGGATAGGAAGACTTAATATTATAAAAATGTCTATTCTTCCAAAAGCGATCTATACATTTAATGCAATTTCGATCTAAATTACAATGACATTCTTTAATGATATGGAGAAACAAATCAACAACTTCAAATGGAAGGGAAAGAGGCCCCAGATAAGTAAAGCATAACTGAAAAAGAAGAACAAAGTGGGAGCCCTTACTCTACCTGATTTTAGAACCTATTATACCACCACAGTAGTCAAAACAGCTTGGTGCTGGTACAACTACAGATACATAGACCAATGGAACAGAATTGAGAACCCAGACATAAATCCATCCACGCATGAGCAGGTGATATTTGACAAAGTCCCCAAAACTGTTAAATGGGGAAAAGACAGTCTTTTTAGCAAATGGTGCTGACATACCTGGATATCCAGCTACAAAAAAATGAGACAGGAACCATATGTCACTCCATGCACAAAAAGGAACTCAAAATGGATCAAAGACTTAAATATAAAATCTAAAATTTTAAAGATCGTGGAAGAAAAAATAGGGACAACGTTAGGAGCCCTAATACATGGCATAAACAAAACACAAAATGTTACTAAAAATGCAGAAAAGAAACTAGATAACTGGGAGTTCCTAAAAATAAAACACCTATGCTCATCCAAAGACTTCACCAAAAGAGTAAAAAGATTACCTACAAACTGGGAAAAAGTTTTTAGCTATGACATTTCCAGTCAGCACCTGATCTCTAAAATCTACATGATACTACAAAAAGACAAATAATGCAATTTAAAAAATGGGCCAAAGATATGAACAGACCCTTCACCAAAGAAGACAATCAGGTAGCTAACAGATACAGTAAAAGTTGGAGAGGCTGTGGAGAGACTGGAACACTTATACACTGCTGGTGGGAAGGTAAAATGGTACAACCATATTGGAAATCGATTTGGCGCTTCATTCAAAAGCTAGAAATAGAACTACCATACAATCCAGCAATCCCACTCCTTGAAACATATCCTAGAGAAATAAGATTCTTTACACCCATGTTCATTGCAGCAGTGTTTACAATAGCAAAAAGATGGAAGCAACCAAGGTGCCTATCAACAGATGAATGGATAAATAAACTATGGTATATTCACACAGTGGAATACTTTGCATCCATAAAGAACAGTAATGAATCTGTAAAACATTTTATGACATGGAGGAACCTGGAAGGCATTATGCTGAGTGAAATTAGTTGCAAAAGGACAAATATTGTATAAGATCACTATTATAAGAACTTGAGAAATAGTTTAAACAGAGAAGAAAATATTCTTTGACGGTTATGAGAGGGGAGATGGAGGGTGGACATGGGAATTCACTAATTAGATAGTAGATAAGAACTACTTTAGGTGACGGGAAAGACAGCACACAATACAGGGGAGGTCAGCACAATTGGACTAAACCAAAAGCAAAGAAGTTTCCTGAATAAACTGAATGCTAAAATCTATTAAGAAAACATTCTGCATCCCACTTTGGAAAGTGGTGTCTGGGGTCTTAAATGCTAGCAAGTGGCCATCTAAGATGCATCAATTGATCTCAACCCACCTGAATCAAAGGAGAATGAAGAACACCAAGGACCCAAGGTAATTACGAGCCCAAGAGACAGAAAGGGCCACATAAACCTCAGACTAACTCAGCCTGAGATCAGAAGAGCTAGATGTTGCCCGTCTAAAACCGATGACTGCCCTGACAAGGAACACAACAGGGAATCCCTGAGGGAGCAGGAGAGTAGTGGGATGCAGACCCTAAATTCTTGTAAAAACACTAGAGTTAATGGTCTGACTGAGACTAGAAGGACCCCAGCGGTCATGGCCCCCAGACCTTCTGTTGGTCCAGGACAGGAACCATTCTCAAAGCCAAAGCCAACTCTTCAGACAGGATTTGGACTGGACAATGGGTTGGAGAGGGATGCTGGTGAGGAGTGAGCTTCTTGAATCAGTGGACACTTGAGACTATGATGGCATCTCCTCCCTGGAGGGGAGATGAGAGGGTCCAGAGGGTTAGAAGCTGGTGAAATGGACACAAAAAGAGAGAGTGGAGGGAGGGAGGGGAGTGGGTTGTCTCATTACAGGGAGAGCAATTGTGAGTATGTAGCAAGGTGTATATAAGTTTTTGTGTGAGAGACTGACTTGATTTATAAACTTTCACTTAAAGCACAATAAAAATTAAAAAAAAAAATCTTAAAAAGCAAAACTGTCACCTTGAGGGCTAAGGTGCACCTGACTTAAACCATGATCTTGTCAGTTGCCTCATATGCAGGAAAAAAGAAGAATGAAGAAGAAATGAAGCATTTAAATTATGGCATTGGCAAAGTATTTTGTATATACCATGGACTGACACAAGAATAAACAAAACTGTTTTGAAGGAATTACAGCCAGAATTCTCCTTAGGAGTGAGGATGGTGAGACTTAATCTCACATACTTTGGACATGTTTTCAGGAGGGACCAGTCCCTGGAGAACGACAACTTGCTTGATAAAGTAGAGGGTCATCAAAAAAAAGGAAGACACTCTATGAAATAAATTGACACAGTGCCTGCAACAATAGACTCAAATATGCCTACTATTGTGAGGATGATACAGGACTGGGCAACATTTTGCTCTGTTACACATGAAGTTGCTGTGTGTCAGACCCATCTTTTTTTTTTTTAATTTTTATTGTGCTTTAAGTGAAAGTTTACAAATCAAGTCAGTCTCTCACACAAAAACCCATATACACCTTGCTACATATTCCCAATTACTCTCCCCCTAATGAGACAGGCCGCTCCCTCCCTCCTCTCTCTCTTTTCTTGTCCTTTTCACCAGCTTCTTACCCCCTCTACCCTCTCATATCCCCTCCAGGGATGAGATGCCAATGTAGTCTCAAGCATCCGCCTGATCCAAGAGCTCATTTCTCACCAGCATCCCTCTCCAGCCCATTGTCCAGTACAATCTATGTCTGAAGAGTTGGCTTCGGGAATGGTTCCTGTCTTGGGCCAACAGAAAGTCTGGGGGCCATGACCACTGGGGTCCTTCTAGTTTCAGTCCGACCATTAAATCCAGTGTTTTTGTGAGAATTTGGGGTCTGCATCCCACTGCTCTCCTGCACCCTCAGGAGTTCTCTGTTGTGTTCCCTGTCAGAGCAGTCATCAGTTGTAGCCAGGCACCATCTAGTTCTTATGGTCCCAGGATGATGTAGTCTCTAGTTCATGTGGCCCTTTCTGTCTCTTGGGCTCGTAATTACCTTGTGCCCTTGATGTTCTTCATTCTCCTTTGCTCCAGGTGGGTTGAGACTCATCGATGCATCTTAGGTGGCTGCTTGCTAGCATTTAAGACCCCAAACGCCACTCTTCAAAGTGTGATGCAGAATGTTTTCTTAATAGATTTTATTATGCCAATTGACTTAGAAGTCCCCTGAAGCCATGGTCCCGAGACCCCTGCCCCTGCTACGCTGGCCTTCGAAGTGTTCAGTTTATTCCGGAAACTTCTTTGCTTTTGGTTTAGTCCAGTTGTGCTGACCTCCCTTGTATTGTGTGCTGTCTTTCCCTTCACCTATTGTAGTTCTTATCTATTATCTAATTAATGAATACCCCAACCCATCCTCCCTCCCACCCACCTCTTGTAACCACAAAAGAATGTTTTCTTCTCTGTTTAAACTATTTCTCAAGTTCTTATCATAGTGGTCTTATATAATATTTGTCTTTTTGCAACTGACTAATTTCACTCAGCATAATGTCTTCCAGGTGCCTCCACGTTATGAAATGTTTCACAGATTCCTTACTGTTCTTTATCAATGTGTAGTATTCCATTGCGTGAATATACCATAATTTATTTATCCATTCATCTGTTGATGGACACATTGGTTGCTTCTATCTTTTTGCTTTTGTAAACAGTGCTGCAATTGTCAGAGCCATCTTGATGACAACTAGAAACATCAACAAAATGAAAATTCAGAGAACCTAGAATAAATAACGAAAACAGCTTTGAAGGAGAACAAAGTTAAAGAAATTATACTACATAAATTCAGGCCTTATTATACATTTGAAGTAATCAAATCAGTATGATATTGGTGTCAAGGTAAAAGACCAGTGAAATAGAAGACAGTCAAGAAATAGGCTCAAGCATTTATGATCTACTAACTTTAAGAAAGTTCAAAGGCAATTCAATTGAGAAAGAATAGTATATTCAACAAATGTTACTGAAACAATTGGATATTCACATGCATAATATGGATTTTGAATCATACCTTGCAAAATGTATATAAGTTAACTCATAATGGACCATAAACATAAATGTAAAACTATAAAACTACTGGAAAAAAAGAAGAAAAAATGCTTTATGATCTTAGGTTTGGCAAAAATTTCTTGGGTTAGGCAACAGTAAGGAGATTAAAAACATTTTCTAAATTAAGCTTTTCATAGCTGACTTGAAAAAAATGATGTGACTGTGGTTCAATAGGTGGTGGGTAGAATTTGGCTCACAGTTTGCTGACTCCTGCTGTAACGGAAAATAATTTCATAACTGACTTTTACAACGCTAACCCTTAAGACTGGCTACATAATTTGTAGGGTCCAATGTGAAATTAAAATGTAGATTCTTTTGTTCAAAAATTATTAAAAATTTCAAGATAGCAACAGCAGAGCATTAAACCAAATATGAGTCCTTCGAAAGTCCAGGGCTCTTTGTGAGTGCATAGGTCACATATCCATGAAGACACCCCTTCTGAGCATTTCACGTATAAAAAGACCTTTTTAGATGCATGAAGACTTTTTCATACGTGAACAAACACTGTTTCTTTAACAATGAGGAAATTGTGAGTTTTGCCTTGATTTTACATGTGTTCTGGTTGTTCGATGACCCAGTTATTTGGAAGGTTCACTCCTTTACAAGCCAGCAAGGGAAAACAAAAACTTCACTAAAGTTGCTAAAGTTTTTGTTCTTTTTTAAAAAATAGTTTTAACGGTAAGAGAGTGCTACAAGATCTGAAGGTAAATCTTTGTCCAAGAATGCCAACCCCTCTACCTTAGTAGACTTTCTGAGAAGCTTTTCAAATAAAATAGAGTGACTGAGGTAGAATTTGAATATTAGCCATGTTTGAATGGAAAATTAATTGAGACAAAATTTGATTATTGTGTATGAACAGAAAGTAAAAGAGAAAGGAGTCTCTACAGCCAGACAATAGATGAAGGCAGGGAAAATGCAATAGGGTTAATGGAATCTATAGGGTTGGAAATGCAGAAGGCCAGCTTAGGAAATTTCAAATAAATAACAAACAAGAATAAGTAGTTTTGTAGGGTTGCTATGAGTCAAAATTGACCCCACGGCAATGGGTTTGGTTTTAGTTTGGTTATCATTTAATTTGGCACCTCTGTAGACATAAGATTTTCTTCTATAGATGGAGTCATTCTGCATATAAGGTCATCTCCCCTGAGTCTAGTGATAGCTCTTGGGAGGTTTGTGGAGATTCATTAAACACACTACACAAACTCAAGTTCATCTATTTGCTTTCCACATGTACTGATTCATCGTAATTGAATTTTATTCATTTAGAAATAAAATAGTTATATTTTAACTTGTTTTCATTGTGCTTTAGGTGAAAGGTTACAGTACAAATTAGTTTCTCATTCAAAAATGTATAAACAATTTGTTTTGTGACATTGGTTGCAATCTGCACACCATGTCAGCACTCTCCCACATTCCCTTTCCATTTGTCCAGTTTTCCTGTCCCTTCCTGCCTTCTCCTCTTTGCTTTTGGGCAGGTGTTGCCCATTTGGTCTCCTATACTTGTTTGAACTAAGAAGTATGTTCTTCATCTGAGTTATTGTTTGTTTTATAGGACTGTCTAATCTTTGACTGAAAAGTGGACTTCAGGAGTGGCTTTAGTTCTGACTCAGCAGGGTGTACAAGGGCCATTGTTTCAGGGCATATTTTAACTTCCTGATAGCCTTCTTCTTGGCTAAGTAAGAGTTCAATTTCTTTGACTTTGATCTAGAGGAGTTACATTTTAACTTCATAACTTGATTCTTCTTTGATATAAACAAGGGATATAACAGGAGGTAAGAGAAGTTTTAAGGGAGATTGCCTTTAACCATACCATCTCAGGATTGGGCTTTAGTACTCATGCTGTTACAGCTCTGTTGCTTTTTTAATACTTTATTTTATTTGTTATTGTATTATTGTTGAAAATGGACACAGCAAAATCTACCACAATTCAGAAACCAAAAGAGACTTACTTAAGTGGAAAAACATACCTTGCTCGCAAATAGGAAGAATTAACATTATAAAAATGTCTATTCTACCAAAAGCAATCTATACATTTAATGCAATTCTGATCCAAATCCCAAAGACATTCTTTAATGAGATGGGGAAACAAATCACCAACTTCATATGGAAGGGAAAGAGGCTCCAGATAAATAAGACATTACTGAAAAAGAAGAACAAAGTGGGAGACCTTACTTTACCTGATTTTAGAACTTATTATACTGCCACAATAGTCAAAACAGCCTGGTACTGGTACAACAACAGGCACATAGACCAATGGAACAGAATTGAGAATCCAGACATAATGCCATCCACACATGAGCAGTTGATATTTGACAAGGCCTCAAAATAGTTAAATGGGAAAAAGACAGACTTTTTAACAAATGGTGCTGGCATAACTGGATATCCATCTGCAAAACAATGAAACAAGACCCATACCTCACTCCATGCACAAAAACTAACTCAAAATGAATCAAAGACCTAAATATAAAATCTAAAACGATAAAGGGAATGGAAGAAAAAAATAAGGACAACATTAGGAGCCCTAATACATGGCATAAACAGTATATAAAACATTATAAAGAATGTAAGAGAAAAACTCATCCAAAGACTTCACCAAAAGAGTAAAAAGACTACCTACAGACTGGGAAAAAGTTTTTAGCTATAACATTTCTGATCAGTGCCTGATCTCTAAAATCTACATGATACTGTAAAAACTCAAGTGCAAAAAGACAAATAACCCAATTCAAAAATGGGCAAAAGATATGAATAGACACTTCACTAAACAAGACATTCAGGTAGCTAACAGATATATGAGGAAATATTCACGATCATTAGCCATTAGAGAAACGCAGATCAAAACTACAATGAGATTCCATCTCACTCCAACAAGGCTGGCATTAATCCAAAAAACGCAAAATAATAAATGTTGGAGAGGCTGAGGAGAGATTGGAACTCTTATACACGGCTGGTGGGAATGTAAAATGGTACAACCACTTTGGAAATCAATTTCGTGCTTCCTTAAAAAGCTAGAAATAGAACTACCATACGATCCAGCAATCCCACTCCTTGGAATATATCCTAGAGAAATAAGAGCCTTTACACAAACAGATATATGCACACCCATGTTTATTGCAGCACTGTTTACAATAGCAAAAAATGGAAGCAACCAAGGTGCCCATCAACGGATGAATGGATAAATAAATTATGGTATATTCACACAATGGAATACTACGCATAGATAAACAACAGTGATAAATCTGTGAAACATTTCATAACATGGAGAAACCTGGAAGGCATTATGCTGAGTGAAATTAGTCAGTTGCAAAAGGACAAATATTGTATAAGACCACTATTACAAGAACTTGCGAAATAGTATAAACTGAGAAGAAAACATTCTTTTGTGGTTACGAGAGGGTGGAGGGAGGGAGGGTGGGAGAGGGGCATCCACTAATTAGATAGTAGATAAAAACTACTTTAGGTGACGGGAAAGACAGCACACAATACAGGGGAGGTCAGCACAATTGGACTAAACCAAAAGCAAGGAACTTTCCTGAATAAACTGAATGCTTTGAAGGCCAGCATAGCAGGGGCAGGGATCTGGGAACCATGGTTTCAGGGGACATCTAAGTCAATTGGCATAATCAAATCTATTAAGAAAACATTCTGCATCCCACTTTGAAGAGTGGCGTGTGGGGTCTTAAACACTAGCAAGCAGCCATCTAAGATGCATCAGTTGGTCTCAACCCACCTGGATCAATGGAGAATGAAGAACATCAAGGACACAAGGTGATTATGAGCCCAAGAGACAGAAAGGGCCACTTGAGCCAGAGACTACATCATCCTGAGACCAGAAGAACTAGATGGTGCCCTGCTACAACCGATGACTGCCCTGACAGGGAACACAACAGAGAACCCCTAAGGGAGCAGGAGAGCAGTGGGATGCAGATCTCAAATTCTCATAAGAGCAGACTTAATGGTCTGACTGAGACTAGACAGACCCTGGTGATCATGGCCCCCAGAGCTTCTGTTGGCCCAGGACAGGAACCATTCCTGAAGCCAACTCTTCAGACATGGATTGGACTGGACAATGGATTGGAGAGGGATGCTGGTGAGGAGTGAGCTTCTTGGATCAGGTGGACAGTTGAGACTATGTTGGCATCTCCTGCCTGGAGGGGAGATGAGAGGGTGGAGGGGGTTAGAAGCTAGCCAAATGGACATGAAAAGAGAGAGTGGAGGGAGAGAGCTGGCTGTCTCATTAGGAGGAGTGTAATTGAGAGTGTGTAGCAAGGTGTATATGGGTTTTTGTGTGAGAGACTGACTTGATTTGTAAATTTTCACTTGAAGCACAGTAAAAATTATATATGTAAAAAAATCTACCACAATTCAACAATTCTTACATGTACAATTTCGATTACATTCTTCAAGTTGTGGAACCGTTCTTACCCTCTTTTTCTGAGTTTTTCCTCACCATTAACATGAACTTACTGCCCCCTATATTTCTTCTCTAACCTTTTGTTTGAGTTGGTGTTGTCAGTTTGATCCCATATAGATAGTTTTTTAAAAGAACACAATGTTCAAGGCAGACGTTCTTTGTAATTAAGCTAAACTGTTTGTTTTAAAGAAGACTTCAGGGTGAGGGAGGAACAACTCGGAAGTGGAGGATGAGAGTGGTTGCACAACTCAAAGACAGTGACAAATATTACTGAATTGTACATGTAGAAACTGTTGAAGGTTTTGCTGTGTATATTCTCAATGACAAAAACAAAATAAATATTCAAAAAAATGGGAAAAAGCAAAAGAATTAGTGAAATTAAACAATTTTATTTGTAAGAAACTAAGCACTAATGAGTAAATACTGGATTTCAAGTTTTTCCAACAGTGAAGGAGCAGAGATGGATGAAATAAAGAGGAAAATGAAATATGCTAAAGTTTTTGTTAATTTCATAAGATTTTATGAAATGCTTAATCTTAGTTGCAAAAAGAAATCCATAATTTTAAATTACATATGTTCATATTGATTGATAAAGACTAGAAGAATAAAAATACAATGTTAAATTGTATAACAGAGGAAAAAAAATACTTATCAAGTTAAAAACTCTATGAAAGAAACAAAAAGTCTCAAAGGTAAATCTCTACTTAAAAAACTTAGCAAGACAAAAATGGTTAAAATTCTCCACCTAAATAATACATACTGATAGAATTAAAAAATATATGCTTTTATACTAGCAAAAAAAAAGTAATGCAGGAAAATTGACAAGACTGGAATTCAAAGTGATATATTAGGTAAATACTAAGAAAACTAATATGAAAATATTAATATTATATAAAACAGAATTGAAGGGAAAGTATGTAAATAAATGATACAACTAAATAATGAGGTGAAATCCTCATGAACTGCCTAACAAATAAGACGACTAAACATATTCAAAACAGAAAGCGATAGAATTTTTCGTAAATCTTAAACAATCCTGCACTTGAACATAATTATATCAGATATGTGCAAAGGACACAATAAAAAAAAGTATTCAGAATGAAGATTTGTATAACCTATTGAATACACTCGGTAAACATATATACAATGTTCTACAATGAATGAACTTAGAGCATCTATTATTCTCCAAGCATCCATAGAATTTTTTTTCCAAACATCAGAAATGCATTTAGATAAAACCAAAATTTTATCAGTTCCAAAAGGAATGAAAATTTAATAAAATATCACACAGATCAAATCTGTCAACATGAGTGTTTTAGGGAAAAGATACGAGTGGTATTCTTTGTAATTTTGGAATAGGGAAGGGCTTCTGCAAGAAAACCAAAATCTAAGGTCAATAAAAAAATATTAAATTTGAATACATAACAATTAAATATTTTGGAATGGCACAAAAAAACCCTCTCTGTCACACATACACACACACGTGTACAAACAAGTCACACAAATTCAATGTATAAATTCCAGATTGACAAAAAAAATTATTTGCTTCACAAATGAAAAAGGGCAACTTTCTTTTATTTACATATGTTAATATAAGCTATACAAAAACAAACAATCCAATAAAAATAAAGTCAATAATATGAGCAGGAAACTTCCAAAAAGAAAAATACAAATGGACATGTCACACAAACACACAGTTTTAAAAATTTAAATCTAAAGAGGAAATGTATACAATTTTTTTTAATCTCAGAGGTTATTATATAAAGCTTATACATTAATCTGACCTGAGAAAATGTGAGACGGGAGAACTCTCCCAACCAATAAAAGATAAGGAAAATCACTACACCAGTCTTTGAACAACTTGGCATTAACTATGTTAAGTACACAACTTTGATTCAGAAATCAAATATAGTGCTAGTAAAATTTTTCTACAGACGTACTTAATAATATATGCAACATTTCACTTTGCTTGAACTCACAATGAATGCCCATGGAAGCAGCAGTCAAGAAATCAAACGACATATTCAGTTGGGCAAATCTGCTGCAAGATTTCTTGAAAGTGTTTAAGAGTGAGCACATCGTTTTGAGAACTAAAGAGCACCTGATCCAAGCAATGGTGTTTGCAATTGCCTCATATGCATGTGAAAGCTGGACAATGAATAAGGAAGACAGAAAAAGAACTGATGCATTTGAATTATGGTGTTGGTGAAGAGTATTGGATAGATATACATACCATGGACTGCCAAAAGAATGAACAAATCTGTCTTGTAAGTACAGCCAGAATGCTCATTTGAAGTGAGGATGGTGAGACTTTGTTTCACATACTTTGGACATGTTATTAAGAGTGACTAGTTCCTGGAGAAGGGCATCTGGCTTGGTAAGGAGAAGTGAAAAAGAGGACGATCCTCAACAAGATGGAGTGACACAGTGGCTGAAACAAGGGGTTCAAGCATAACATCGATTGTGAGAATGACCCAGGACCAGGCAGCATTTCATTCTGTTTTACATAGGGTTGCTGTGAGTCAGAACTGACTCCATGGCACCTAATAATAATAATAACAATGGCTAGTGATAACAAGCATTTCCTCATGTGTCTGTTAGCCACCTGAATGTCCTCTTTGGTAAATTATCTGTTCATATTCTTTGCTCATTTTTAATTGGATTATTTGTCCTTTTGCTGTAAAAGTGTTGGATTTGCCTGTAGATTTTAGAGATTAGAACTTTGTGAGCTATATCATAGCCAAAAAATTTTCCCCAGTCTATAGGTTCTCTTTTTATTCTTTTGATGAAGTCCTTTTATGATGCTAAGTGTTTAATTTTTAGAAGAACTAATTTATCTAGCTTATCTCTTGGTGTTCGTGTATTAATTATGGTTTGTATCCTGTTTATTCCATACATGAGGGCCTCTAGTGCTGACCCTATTTTTTTCTCCATGATCTTTATAATTCGTAGTTTTATATTTAGGTCTTTAACTCATTTTGAAGTAGTTTTTGTGTTTGGTGTGAGGTAGGGGCTCTGTTTCATGGACATCCAGTTTTGACAGCACTGTTTGTTAAAAAGACTATTTTTCCCCCATGGATTTTGGGCCCTTTGATCAGGTCACCATAGGTAGATGGACTTACATGTGGGCTCTCAGTTCTGTTCCATTGGCCAATGCATCTGTTGTTGTACTAGTAAAAGGCTGTTATGACTACCATAGCTGTATAATAGGTTCCGAAGGCAAATAATGCAAATCCTTCTACTTTGTTCTTTTTCAATACAGCCCTTTACTTATGTGGGGTCTCTTTCCTTTCCATATAAAGTTGATAATTAGTTTTTCCATCCCTTTAAAGAATGCTGTTGGTATTTGGATCTGGATTGCTTTGTATTTATAGATTGCTTTGGGTAGAATTGACATTTTCACAATGTCAAGTCCACCTATTCATGGGCATGGTATGTTTTTCCATTTATGTAGATCTGTTTTGGTTTCTTGCAGTAGTGTTTTGTCGTTTTCTTTAAACAGGTTCTTCAGGCCCCTGGTTAGATTTATTCCTAAGTATTTTATTTTTTTAAAGGCTAAGAGGAAATAGTCTCTTATAAAAAAATGTAAATGAAGTGGAACTTGAAGGATTCCTATGTTTAGACAGAGGGGAAAAAGATGAAATAATATCTGTGATCAGAAGAACAAAGAAAGGGAAATGAGATGGAGCTCATATAAATGTATAAAATATGGAGGAGGAAATAAAAAGGTCTATTTGACATAATGCTGCCCACTTATACTGTAAAGTTTCTATGAAAAAGAATTTTCTCTAAGCCTAGAGGCAGCATTTACAAAGATACTGGTATTTATTATACATACATACAAATATAAAATCATCTATCCTTTTTTTTATTCTTTTGTTTTCTAAAACCTCTCCCGTCGGCATGCAAACCACTTGAACTTTGACCTGTGGCAGTTACATTTTAACTTAATTGATTCTTTCTTGTGTATACATAAGAGCCAGATCACAAGGTAAGAGAATTTTTTAAGGAAGAATTGGATTTTACCAGGATGCTTAAAAACTGGGCTTCAGTTCTTGTGCTTATACAGCTATGTTATTATTTTAGCTGTGGGTCCTGTGGAAAGGTGCTAGTGTGGCCAATGGGATACAGTCACTGGATGAATGTAAAGGCTATACTGGACGAACTTGTTCAGAGGGGCCATGAAGTGACTGTGCTGACATCTTCAGCTGCCACCCTTGTGGATCCTAACAAATCATCTGCTATTAATTTTGAGGTTTATCTATCATCTTTTACTAAAGATGAATTAGATTCTTATTTTATGGAATGGATCACAAAATGGGCATTTGAATTACCAAGGAGTACATTGTGGGCATATGGTCCAAAGATGCAAAAAACGTATTACGAATATTCTGATACTATTCAAAAGCTCTGTGAAGATGCAATTTCAAACAAGAAACTTATAAAGAAACTGAAAGAATTAAAATTTGACGTCATTCTTGGAGATGCCATTTCTCCTTGTTGTGAGCTGCTGGCTGAGCTACTTAACCTACCTTTCATCTACACTCTTCGATTTACTACAGGCAATACATATGAAAAACTCTGCGGAGGACTTCCATACCCTCCTTCCTATGTACCTGTTGTCGTATCAGAACTTAGTGACAAAATGACATTCATGGAGAGAGTGACAAATATGTTGTATCTCCTACATTTTGACTTTTTCTTTGAGACTTTTAACAAGAAGAAGTGGGATCAGTTTTACAGCGAAGCTTTAGGTAAGTTAGTGGTTCATTTATTATATTTTCTTACCTCCAGTAGGTGGAAAGAAATTTTGCTTTTTTGTATGTTTTAGAGTAAATATGTAGGAGTATAGGCTCAAAAGAAATGCATATTTTATTTGAGGCAGTGGTGAAATGGAAATATAAAAGTTTCTTCGTCAAAATATATCAGTGATTATACAGAGCTTTTACAGGCAAAGTAAACTAGAACTCATTGACACTGGATGCTTTACTGTGGCATTGAAACACTGTATTAATATTCTTAGGGCTTTTTTACGTAAAGAGTTATATATGCACTGTGTTTATCACAAATCATAAGTGTACCAGTTATTTATTGCTGCAGTGATAGCCATCCTAAAACTCAGGGTTTACAAAAACAATCTTATTATTTGCCCACGATTCTCTGGGTCAGCAATTTGGGCTAGGATCAGTGAAATGTTTCTCCTTTGGGGCATGTCTGGGCTCACTCATTCAACTACAGCTAGCTCTCAGCTTGGTGGGACAAGAGGGCAATAGAAAACCTCATTCACATGTCTCAGGACCGGCAGATTATCAAGGCACTTTGATTCTCTCCTCCATGTTGTCTCTTCAGTGGGCAAAGATTGGGCTTTTTCATAGAGTAGCAGAATCCAAAAGAGCATGCATGAAGATCTAGGCCTAGATTCAGAGGTCATACAATCTCACATTTGCTACCTGATACTGGTAAAAGCAGGTGACAAGACTAGCCCAAATTCAAGGAGTAGAAAAATCGACTCCACCTACTAAAGAAGGAGGAGCGTCTGGGTGGTGTAAACAGGTCAGCACTCTACTACTACTTAAAAAGTTAGTAGTTTCAACTCACTGGGAGACACCATGAAAAGACAGGCTCGGTGATATGCTTCCTATAAGTCACAGACTTGAAAGCCCTGTGGAGCAGCTATCCTCTGTATGTATAGGAAAACAATGAGTTAGAATCCACATGACAGCAACTACCATGACAACTAATGAAGGAGTTGCAAAGAATGTGTGGATATTTTTAGTATACCACAATGAGATATTTCATTAACCATCCTGATAACGTTAAGTAAAAATCAGTCATGAGGAAACATACTTTCTGAAACCGGCTGTAATAAAAAATCACACGGCCATTTTATGTAACTCTGTTTACTTATCTTTAAAATTAAACATTTCTATGAGATTGTATTTAAGGTTCCTTTCAGCTTTCAAAATCAAAGTCTCTGATATTTGTCTTGCAAACTCAATTTCCTATTATTATATCTGTAGTATTTCTTTTATGTTACCATCTAATATCTCTTTTAAGAAGGGAATTACATAGTTCTGGATGACTATTCTCTGTGCATTATCTAAACAATCTGTTAAATAAACTTAAAACATTGAGGATTAATATTAGAATGACCAGTCTCTGGTGTCTGATTCTATATGCCTGCTTACCATCTGTTAGAAAAATGAAGCAAAATGTCCTGGTCTAGTGCATTTTCATATATGAATGATTTCTAATTAAGATTCTGTAAACAATTTATTCAATAACATGTATTTATTGAGCTCCTCCTATGTTCCTTGTTTTGAGTGGGGCACAAGAAAATTAGTAAACATTAAGAGCTTACTGTCTTCCAGACACTCTTCTAAGTCTTTTATATGTGTTAACTCAGGGAAGACACACAAAAACTCTTTTTATAGGCATTATTATTCCCCAAATTTTACAGATGTGGAAACTGAAGTAAAGAAAGTATATGTAAGTCACTCGAGGTCTCGTGGGAAGGAAGTGATGGAGATGGAGATTGAGGCACAGCAGTCTAGTAGCTGCACATAACACTTTGCATATTGCTTTAACTGAAAGAAAAGAGAGATAGTCTTTAAAACTCTACTTTCCCTTTAGAGAGACATTGTGTTAAGCACTGAGTATGCTCATAAAAGAAGTTCAGTTTAGTTTTTCTTAAGCTGGGTGTCCTTTTAACAGCTGCATGTCACATCACAGCTGACATGTGTAACTAAATTGCCCAAATTTACCTTCTCCAAGAGAAATCTTTCCTCACCACCATTTGCTAATATATGTAAAACATCCTTTTCTTTGGCTACTACTGGAAAAAAAAAATGGAACTTTAAGACAAATAGCTCTTTTAAGTGGAACTTGACCATTCTTAGCACAAATGTAATATTAACAGTGGTTAAGAAGGTATGTAACATTAACTTAATATTATTAAGAGAATAAGGATCCTAGTTATAAAAACATTAACCAATGACTATATGTGTTGTATGAAGTTATAATTGTCAGTGATAGAAAGCATGAAGCCGGAATCAAAGTCTCTAAGATAAAGCTGTTAAAAATTAATCATGAATTGTAGGTCATAGAAAATAAGCTCTTAGAACTGGATGGGATCCATAGTAAGGACATGGATGGTAAAGTGAAGGAAAACAGGGCATCATACGGCAAGTAATCAAAGGAGAAAGCAAAATGATGGATGTAGTGAGGGGGTAGGTGGGTGGTTCTGTAGAAAATAAATGACTAAACAAATAAACTAAATCCACAAAAAATTTAGGAGACCTTTAAGTAAATAAAAGAACAGATGTACAAGAGACTGATGCAAATAGACTTTTACAACCAAGTCAGCTTTCCAATCAGAACCATAAGTTTTATTTCATTCCTTGGGAAAACTCCCATAACAGCTTTGCTAATTTCAGTCTAGGGATAGAAATTGAGAAAGGAGATTCCATGGCCAAGTTATAAACTCATAAAAGGAGAAATTTACAGCTTTTTGCAGATGAATCTCCTTTTGCTTAGTAAGGCTTATCTTCATTTTTTTTGTAACATTTTTTAATTTTTCTGGAGATGGAAGGTGCAAACTTGGGCAAGAAAATATATTTGATGGATTGAAAGATAGGGTTTTTTTTTTAAAGTTCAGTTATTTTCAGATAGTTATCAGAAACCAAGCTCTTTAAATTATGTCGGAATAATCAATATATGTCAGATTATTTCAAGTTTCCTGGAAGGGAAGAAATCAATGACATGGAGGTAAAAGTGAAAGACATCATCTTCATTTAGAGTTTAATATTCATCATGTACTTTAGTGATCACGAATGTCCCAGAAGTTTGCTTCAACGATAAACTTTCTTCAGTAAAATAAACAAGAGAGAGTAAGTTTCTCAGCTATGGAAGAAAATGTTTGTTGATTCCTAATGAACTCTCCATCATTAGTGCCTAGAAGTCTCTTTACTCATGTCATCAATTAAGGAGAATACCCGGTCCACTGGGGTTCCTCTGCCTGCCTTTCCTTGTACCCTTAAAGGAAATTCATCCTTCCACTGGTAATCTGTTTGTTCTCTGGAGGTTGTACACCAGATGCAGGCTGGTGTGGACAATGCAAATTCCTCACACTGATAATCCATATTTCATGTGGAGGATTACTAAGAATTACCTCTTCTAGAAAACAATTTCATATTCAACCACTATCATGGACCTTGGGATGTTTCTTCAGTTTCATGGAGCAGAGAAGTGGCTCCTGAAATGAGGCCATGTTCCATATTAAGCTATTGGTATTACATGGGTCAGCCCTGGAGGTTGCGAATGATCAGTTAGTAAAGAAAATAAAATATGTTGAATGTGCAAGGGACTAAAGTAAAATTGTCACAAATATCATAAAAGAGTCATGCTAGTACTATGTAGACAGAAAATAAAAATGAATTGTTAGAATGTAATGGTCGTCACGTACTCAGACAACTATAGAGAAATACTGGCCTAGAAATAAAAATCTATCAGTTAGGGGGAACTCGTAATACAAGAGAATAAAAAAAAAAAAAAAGAACCTTTAATGAACGTTTGAACCTATATCGTATAACACAGAGGTGGAGTTTCAGATTAGATATATAAGTCTCTCGCTTGCATGGATTTTCTTCCTTCCTTCCTTCCTTTTTTTTTTTTTTTGGTTCGTATGTCTGTTTTAATTTTTAACACCAACATATTTTGAACATCTTGATATACAGAGACCTGAGATTTTATTCCCAGGTCTTGTAAGAAAAGTGAATATGAGTGGCAATATTTATGAATTTATAAATTTCCCTGTCCCTATTTTATTTTTCAGGAAAACCCACTACATTGTGTGAATTGATGGGGAAAGCTGATAAGTGGCTGATACGAACATATTGGGATTTTGAATTTCCTCGCCCATTCTTACCTAATTTTGAATTTGTGGGAGGACTCCACTGTAAACCTGCCAAACCTTTGCCTAAGGTAAAACTTTGGTCTCAAAAAGTGTTTTCCACTCTCAGTTCAGAAGTCTTGTGGAAAAGACACTTGAAAACGTATAAAATTTCATCACACCATTCCCTCATACATCATGTTTTTCATGTATTATTATCACCACAAGTCTGTGGGTTACATTATAATTGTGGAGAAGGTCGAGAGAAAGCTCAGATCACGTGCATATAGCCATTTTAAAAGAATTTTGCACTGCCCAACATATAAGGATAATTTGCTCAACATAGAGTATTCTGTGTCAAAGTTTAGATGCTGAATTCTCTACTCACGACTGGAGAGGGAGCAATGAAGAAGAGAGACAGAGTCCCAGCTCTCAGGAAGCTCACAGACTAGATGACAAGATAAGCCATAAATATTAAACAAGTATATGGGTTTTTACGCATTCTTATACAATAAAGCACAAATAATATTATGATAGGAAAGACTGAGGTAGTTCTCTCCTATTTTAATTGAGAAAATTGCAAAGTATTCAAAGAAACAAAGTCTAATAATATTATATCAAAAATGAAAATATGTGTCTATATTCAAAGTCCATGCTAGAGATAAAATGGGATTTGGGGCTGTAATTCATGATACTATGAGCGGCAGCACATGCAGAAAGACTCCAATTCTACCTGCCTTAGCCATCTTGTGCTGTTACAACAGAAATACCACAAGTGGATGGCTTTAACAAAGAGAAGTTTATTCTCTCACAGCCAGATGTCCAAATTCAGGGCACCAGCCCTGAGGAAGCCTTTCTCTCTCTGCCGGCTCTGGAGGAAGGTCTTTGTCATCAGTCTTCCCTGGGAGCATCTCAGCTCAGGGACCCTGGGTCTAAAGGACACACTTTGCTCCCAGCCCTGCTTTCTTGGCAGTATGAGATTTCCACTCTCTGCTAGCCTCCCTTTCATCTCTTGAGAGATAAAAGGTAGTGCAGGCTACACTTTGGGGAAACTCCCTTTACATTGGATCAGGGGTGTGATCTGGTATGGGTGTTACAATCCCACCCTAATCCTCTCTAACATAAAATTACAACCACAAAATAGAGGACAACCACACAATAGGGGGAATCACGGCCCAGCCAAACTGACACATACGTTTTTCAGGGGACATAATTCAGTCCGTGACATTACCCAAACCTGTAATACCATCTGTATAAAAATCAGTGTGCACGGGGAAAAAGACAGGCAAAATTAAAGGCAAAAAAGGTTTTATTTCATTTTATCTAAATTTGTGCCTATAGTCCAAAGTGTAGCATTTTCTACTAAAATGTAGTTTCATGTGTATCTTTGGCTCAGGCATAAGGCAGCTTTTGTTCCCCTACATGTGAACCTTACAAGAGCTTGTCATCAGAGAGCCAGGTTCTAAGATGAATGCATGTGTGCAGAGAGGAGAGCAGGATGAGGGTAAGCACTTGACACCACATAACGGCAAGGCAGGGCAAAGTGCTAGATCCTTGTGAATGGCATTTGCGGACACACTTTCTGATAAAGAGAAAGGTGCACGAATTTGGAGAAAGTAGAAAGAGAATTTCTGATCCCTCATGGTATAATCGATTAGGTAATTTGCAACATAAATACAAATATACAACTGGTTCTGTGCCACTTTCCAGCTATGTGACTGTGGACAAGTTACTTAACTTCCTATGCCTCAGCATCCTTATCTCTAAAATAAGGATGATAATAGCTCCTATCTCATTGGACTGGTGTGAGAATGAAATGGCCTACTTTGTGTAAAGCCCTTACGGAAGAACATAGTTATGCTAAACAAATATTAACTATTGTGATTACAATTTGTATTACTGCTCCCATCAACAAAAGGATTTAAAAGGATTTGTAAAGACAGTAGACTCGGAAAGATTAAAAAAGGGAAAAGAGTTAGCAAGAAATAAAGTAAGGCAAAAATAAAGGCCAGATCTGGTCATAGGTTTTACATTAAGCAAGAGATAATAAAATTTCTAGAAACAACTGACTTCTGAGGATAATCAGAGAGTTTACAAGTACTAGCAAAAAACCAAAGAATTTAAATTCTCGTAGAAGCTTTAATATCTGATCATTAATCTAGACTGGAGGGATTCCGTCTGTCATGGATTGAATTATGTCCCCCCCAAAATGTGTATATTTACTTGGTTAGGCCATGATTCCCAGTATTTTATGGTTGTCCTCCATTTTGTGATTGTAATTTTACATTAAAGAGGATTAGGCTGGGATTGCAAATACCCTTGCCAGATCACACCCCTGATCCAATATAAAGGGAGTTTCCCTGGGGTGTGACCTGCACCACCTTTTATTTCTCAAGAGATAAAAGGAAAGGGAAGTAAGCAGAAAGTAGGGAACCTCATACCACCAAGAAAGCAGTCCCAGGAGCAGAGCACGTCCTTTGGACTTGAGGTTTTCCTACACTGAGATGCTCCCAGACCAAGGGAAAACTGATGACGAAGACCTTCCTGCCGAACCAACAGAGAGAGAAGGCCTTCCCCTGGAGCTGCCACCTTGGATTCAGACTTGTAGCCTACTGGACTGTGAGAGAATAAACTCTTTGTTAAAGCCATCCACTTGTGGTATTGCTGTTACAGCATCACCAGTCATCATTAGTCAGCATTTTAGTCATCATTTGATGACTAAAATACCTTCCGATATTTTTATAAATTTGTATTAGAATATATACTGGCAAACTCATAATTTTCTTCCCCCAAGACATATCTGGGTGCACTCCAGCATTTGATCCAGTCTAATTTGACACCACAGAGTTTTACAGCATAAAACAAAGCAGAGATCATTGTAACCTGATAATACAATCTATGGGAAAAAAAGCTTCTGTTAGGAATTACTTGGAACCAGACTTAATGCTCTGACAGAGACTGGAGGAACCTCTGAAACTATGGCCCCTGGATGCTCTGTAAATCCAGAACTAAAGCCACTCCAGAAGCTCACTCCAGACAAAGATTAGACAGGACTATAAAACAAAAATAATACACGTGAGGAGTGTGCTTCTTAGTTCAATCAGATGCACGAGACCAAATAGGTGGCTCCTGTCTGAAGGTAGGATAAGAAGGCAGGAAGGGACAGGAACTGGTTGAATGGATACAAGGAACCTGGGATGGAAAGAGGGAATGTGCTGTCATATTGTGGGGATTGCAACTAATATCACAAAATAATATGCGTATAAATTTTTGTATAAGAAATTAACTTGAGCTGTAAACTTTCACCCAAAGCGCAATAAAAAAGAAAAAAAAAAAAAGAAGTTACTTGGAGTGATGCATTACAAATCACTCAGTAACACATAAATTAGAAAACATAATGTTATCTCAACCATTTAGATAACACATAAATTAGAAAACATAATGTTATCTCAAACATTTAGATAACCTAAATCACTAGCTAGGCTTGTCAGGTCAGGCAGGAAAGGACTGGTTACGTATTAACTTGTAACATAGTTGCTGAGTTAGAATATAGACAAAGATTTTTCATGACTTTGTGTTATGGGCCTCTATGAATCCATAGATAAGTTGACCAGATGTTTTACCCATTAATTCACATTCCCAAGGAGTATTATCTGCCTAATATAAATGGTTTGTAGGTAAAATTTATAACATTCATTATCAACCATTGGTTCAGATTCCTTAGAAATACCTGAGCCAGTATCAAATATACAATCAAATTTATACCCAATATTTAAGAAGGCTATATAAAAATAATATTAATATATTTCATTGAAATTTTATTAGGAATTTTAATGAAATTGGGTCAGAACAAACAGCAGCAAAGTTTGAATTGCTATTTTCTTAGTATGAGGCAAGATTAGTATAACATAGTCAACATTCTCAGTTTGTGCCAGAAAGAAAAAAGATAAAATACCTTGAAGAAAAATTATTTTCACAAATATTTGCATGTTTCAGAAAATTACTGTAATGTCCACAGAAGAAAGGTTAATAAGTCAGAGTCTTATCAGAGGCTATACTTCAGGGATCTTACTGGTATGGGAATTTGAAACACCAGGAAAGGTTGGGGTTAATAATAGAGGTTCTTACTGATGTACATACAGGTAACTTAAGAAGGGCACTTCTTTTCTCATACCAAAATGTTTATATGTACCCTCTCTTTAGCCATTGTAACCAGGAAGCCCACACACCAAAATAAAACTTCCCAGAAAGGGATCAATTTGACAGACAATAATATACAAAGTAATTCAAGGATCCTAGTTACAGACTCTCTTTTCCCTTTATTCAAGGAATCCTGTAAGGAGTTCAGAGCCTCTTGAATACTTAAGTCAACTTTCAACTCCTCAAAGACCTTAAAAAAAAAAAAAAAAAAAGCTCAATTTGTTTGACATTGCAGGAAGAGAAAAAGCTCCTTGACAGAATTTTATTACTGTTTCAGAAGGGAATTCAGAGGGAAGTATTTTCAAGCTGTTCAGGCCTGGGCTAGGTCATATTAAGAAGATCTTTGCAAAGCAGAGAACTTGGACATAGTTTAGGCCATAACAGTTTTGGATTAGTGGACACAATGAAGTGAGGTCTTAAAACTGGTCTTGATGCACAAGCTGCTAGCCTTGATAAGTAAGATATTTTAGTGGGCCACAGTCTTATCTTCCTGGAACAAATCATTAAATTATTTTTGCTAGATCTCAGTATTGTTTAGCACAGCATTATACATTTTTTAGCACTCAAAGTTATAACTGCATTGCACCATATGCCAGGTTGTTCAAAGATTTCCTTTACTGCCATCTCTTCTTGAGTACTGTTGAATAAATTATTCACTGGGTAGAAAAATGGATTTAATGTCACCAGTCTCCTTCTCAAAGTATTTAATGGTTTGTCATGTTAGAATACAAGACTACTTTAACAATTCTTGTCTACCTGGAAGTGAGTGTATGTATTTTCTTAAAACTAAAAAAAGAAAATGAACAAAATGAAACAAAGATCTCCCCGTACTATTGCTTTTTCATGTAAAAAAAAAAATTATGTATTTTCAGGAAATGGAAGAGTTTGTCCAGAGCTCTGGAGAAGATGGTGTCGTGGTTTTTAGTTTGGGGTCAATGGTCAAAAACCTTCCAGAAGAAAAGGCTAACCTGATTGCAGCAGCCCTTGCCAAGATTCCACAGAAGGTACACTAAGTTGTCTTTGTGCTGAACAATTACTTGAATGAGCCTCTTTAAAGTCTGTAAACAGGGCCCATTAAAATGGTTTCCACAAAGGGAAGAGAATGTCATAATACAATTGGATAAAGATGATCTCATATTCCCATTTTTCTTTTTTGGTTAAATCCTGAAATAGTTCGAGGGGGGCTCATTTGCTTACATCGTCCACATTGAGTTTCACATTGCTCTCAGCAACATTTATATATTAGAGGATGCGTGTGAGATTTTGAAGCTATTATGATAATATGTATGGCCAGGAAAGTAAAAATGCCCAAATCTTACCCTACAAATTAAAGCGTTTACCCAAGAGGGACTCTGGAAGTTACAAGCAGCAGCAGAGAGGCATCAAGTTACAATTAAATCAGTCACTGCACAAGAACTCAACATCAAAAATAGAATTTAATAAAAGATGAGTTGGACGTTAGAATTCAGACCCAGGTGAAATTAGAAATCTTCCTGCTCTGGACCCTACTTCTCACAAGGTAAAAATAATGTATATCTTAAAACCAGCCCTCTATGTAGAGACCCAGAAATAATCCTGGGCTCATTTCTGTGGAATCCTGGAGAGGAATAGAGAGGCAGCTGCCCGAGGGGGCCGGGCTTTGCCTCCTATGAAAGCAGGAAAGGGCTATGCTAAGGAAGGGGCACGGGCTTTTGATGTAAAGGTCTCCTTATCCCTGCCGAGTAAAATTTTGCTAAAGATAATTCAAAAGTGGTTGTAGCAATACATCAATAGGGAACTGTCAGAAATTCAAACTGGATTCAGAAGAGGATGTGGAACAAGTGATATTGTTTCTGATATCAGATGGATCATGATTGAAAGAGAATACAGGACAGATATTTACCTGTGTTTTACTGACTACGCAGAGACATTTGATGGTGTGGATCATATCAAATTATGGATAACATTGCAAACGATGGCTGTTCCAGAACACTTAATTGTGTTCATGAGAAAACTGTACATGGATCAAGAGGCTTTCTGATAGGATCAATCAAAGCTGTCTCACTGGGGGCAAACTACTTCGCACCTTCGTGCCTGATTGAAACTATTTCCAAGTAACCCACACACAATTTTTATCTCAAAGGAACTGGAATTAGGCTGAAACCAGATTGACAGATTTCATTTCATTGAGAAGAGGCAGTTGTGGCATTAGGTACTACTTTGAGCTAGGTGTATCTTCTTTGATACAGGAGACATTCCAAATTAGATTGCTCTAGGACATAAAGTAGAAACTCTGGTGGCATAGTGGTTAAGGGTTTGGCTGCTGACCAGAAGGTAGGCAGTTTGAATCCACCAGGTGCTCCTTGGAAACCCTATGAGGCAGTTCTACTCTGTCCTGTGGGGGTACTATGAGTTGGAATCAACTCAGTAGCAACGGGTTTGGTTTTTTCTTTCATTTTTCAGTCCATAAAGTACAACTAAGTAACTTAATAGCAGAAAATGTTAATTTTCTTAACTGAGGTTATTATAATGCCTTTGAATTATGGCTTTGGTGGAAAATATTGAATGTACTATGGACTGCCAAAGAACGAACAAGTCTGTCTCCGAAGAAATACAGCCAGAGTGCTCTCAGAAGCAAGGATGGCAAGATTTTGTCTCATATACTTTGCGCATGTTATCAGGAGGGACTAGTCCCTGGAGAAGGACTTTATGCTTGGTAAAATAGAAAGCAAAAAAGAGGAAAACCCTCTGTCATGGACTGAACTGTGCCCTCCCAAAATATGTGTCAACTTGATTAGGCCATGATTAGCAGTATTGTGTGGTTGCGCTCCATTTTGTGATTGCTATTTTATGTTAAAGAGCATTAGGGTCGGATTGTAACACTTTTACTAAGATCACATCCCTGATCCAGTGTAAAGGGAGTTTCCCTGGGGTGTGGCCTGCACCAAATTTTATCTCTCAAAAAGTAGGACGGAGCAAACAGACAGTGGGGGAGATCATATCACCAAGAAAGCAGTGCCAAGAGCAAAGCGGGTTCCTTGGACCCAGGGTCCCTGTGTGGAAAAACTCCTAGTCCAGCGGAAGATTGATGAGAAGGCTGACAGAGAGAGAAAAACTTCCCCTGGAGCTGACATCCTGAATTTGGAATTTTAGCCTACTTTACTGTGAAGAAATAAATTTCGCTTTGTTAAAGCCATTCTCTTGTGGTATTTCTGTTATAGCAGCACTAGATAACTAAGACACCCTCTATAAGATGGATTGACACAGTGGCTGCAACAATGGTCTCAAACAGCAACGATTGTGAGGATTGCGCAGGACCCAGAAGTGTTTCCTTCCATTGTACAATGGGTCAGTATGAGTCAGAACCAAATCAAAGTCATCTAACAATAACAATATGGTCAATAACCACCATAGATGACACAACTTTGCTTGGCAAAGATGAAAAAGCCTTGCATCACTTAGTGTTGAAGGTAAAAGACTAGAGCCTTCCCTGTGGCTTACACCTGAACACGAAGAAAACTAGACCAATAAACAACACCACAGTAAATGAAGAATAAATTGAAGTAATTAATCATTTCATTCCACTTGGATCAACAGTCAAGACCCACGGAAGCAGCAGTCAAAAAATCAAATGGCATATTGAATTGGGAGAAACCAAACAAAAACTGTTGCAGCTGAGCTGATTCCGACCAAAACCAATCCTTTAGGACAGAGCAGAACTGCCCCATAAAGTTTCCAAGGACAGGGTGATGGATTCAAACTGTTGACCTTTTGATTAGCAGCCATAGCTCTTAAGCACTGTGCCAGCAGGGCTCCTAAACTGGGAAAGCTGCTGCAAAAGAACTCTTTCAAGTTTTAAAAAGCAAAGGTGCCACTTTTATGACTAAGGTGTTCCTGACCCAAGCCATGATCTCTTCAATTGTCTCATATGTGTGTGAAAGCTAGACAATGAATAAAGAAGACTGAAGAAGAATTGATGCCTTTGAATTGCGGTGTTGGCAAAGAATACTGAATATACTGTACTGCCAAAAAAAATAAATAAATAAATTGGTCTTAGAAGAAATACAATGAGAATGCTTCTCAGAAGTGAGGATGGCAATATTTCAGCTCACTTATTTTGTACACTTCATCAGAGAAGGCTAATCACTGGCAAAGAACATTATGTTTGGTGAAGTAGAGAGTCATCAAAACCCTCAAGGAGATAGCTTGAAACAATAGCCACAACAATGAATTAAAAAAAAATAACAATGACCATGAAGATAGCGAGGTATCAGTTAATGATCCATTCTGTATTACATAAGATCACCATGAGCCAGAGCCCACTCGACAGCAACTAACAACAGAAACAATAGTCAATGACAATAATATGGCATTGTTAACTAGTTTTTATTTTAATACCCACCATATTATTGTTTCTGGAATTCCTAGCTTGTTTCATGATATGTTACCATACAATGTCAATTCCACAACTACTAATGCCTTAGGAAAAGAAAAACGGGGATTGTGCATTCAACACATTTCTGTTTAAAAGAATGAAGGTAGCAGGTTTCTTCCAGTAATTAATAAAAAATAATTAATATTCTATGCATAAGGAAAAGAAACTTTATTTGTCCCATGTAAAATAAAGTATATCATTGACAATTATTATAATATAGTATACTTTATTATGCTTTCTTCTTTGTTATAAATATATAACTCTTCATCAAAATGCTTTATGAAAAAGTAAACATAAGCAAATTCTTACCTATTTTCCTCAGAAATGCTACACCAAGCAAACTTTTTCTTATAGTAAAACCAGTGTTTGTTATATGAGATGGCCCCAGAAGATAAATCTGTGGGAATTTCAGCTAACTTTGTGTTTTAAACACTATGGCTCTGACTGATTCTTGATTGCATCTTAAGTACTATAGTTCTTCATTTACAATCTACTTAATTTCCTTCAGCTCTTTACAACAAATAATAGCATTTTATAGTAAGCCGTACAAAAAATACATGATAAATGAGTCCTTAGGTGTGTGACACTTTAATTGTTTAAACTATTGAACAGTATGGAAACCCTGGTTACCTAGTGGTTAAGGATTACGTCTGCTGACCAAAAGTTTGGCAGTTCGACTCTACCAGGCACTCCTTGGAAACTCTATGGGGCAGTTCTACTCTGTTCTATAGGGTTGCTATGAGTTGAAATCGACTCAGTGGCAGCAGGTACTGAACAGTACTCATTATTTAACATCTCTGGACAGAAGATACCCTGTCTGTTCATTAGATGAAGCAAAGAAAGACGACTTCTTAATATCCTTTAATTTGTGAAAAATAACTTCTCAATCTATTATCTTACTCATGAATAATGCATTTACTTCATCTTTAATAGGTTGTGTGGAGATTTGAAGGCAAGACACCAGATACATTGGGACCTAATACTCGGCTGTATGAGTGGATCCCCCAGAATGATCTTCTTGGTAAGACTGTGACAAGCAAGTACTAAAATTCTGAATAAGAGAATATCTGAGGAATAATAGTTCACAGCTACCAAATCCAACTTCTGCTTTGAAAACACTGGCAATCAGGCACTATCTCTGACCTCTAAATTTTCTATAACTCATGGGTCATCTTTCTTGCCTCCAGGTTTTCCTGCCTCAAATCTATCTTCCCCACTACTGTTATAGTTCTTTATCTAAGGTGTTATATGGAAATAACACCACTTTCCTTTGGACTTTCAGCAGCTTCCACTGCCTACAAACTAAAGTACAAACCTAACAGGTTACAAAATACTTTGTGATCAGCATAAATCCATCATTTCTCCTCTATTTCCAAACATACACTGAGATACTGCATATACCAGAGTCATTCTCTATGCTCTTAAGAGAAACGGTTCCTTCATGCTTCTGTGATTTTGAGCGTGGAGTTGTTTTAATCTAGGTTTCTCCCACACTTTTCTAACTGACAAATAAACTGGGTACCAAAGCTTTCTCTCATTTCCGCCTACAGTGTCCTCTGGTAATAATCTGTAGATATATATATATATGTGTGAGGAAACCCTGGTGGCGTAGTGGTTAAGTGCTACAGCTGCTAACCAAGAGGTTGGCGGTTCGAATCTGCCAGGCACTCCATGGAAACTCTGTGGTGCAGTTCTGCTCTATCCTATAGGGTCTCTATGAGTTGGAATCGACTTGAAGGCAATGGGTTATATACGTGATTCCTTGAGTGTATTAATCCTCTGCAGAAAATATTGCCTTCTGTATTGGCTTATACTATCCATTTCCATTTTTTAATTATGGGACTAAGAGCTTTTTTTTTTTTTTTAATTTCTTTCTTAGGTCACCCAAAAACCAAAGCTTTTATCACACATGGTGGAACCAATGGTGTCTATGAAGCCATTTACCATGGAGTTCCCATGGTGGGACTCCCCCTGTTTGTTGATCAACCTGATAACATGGCTCACATGAAAGCCAAGGGAGCAGCTGTCCACTTGAATTTGAACACAATGTCAAGTACAGATTTTCTCAATGCATTGAACACAGTCATTAATGACACTTCGTGAGTATAACATATGTTTTTTACTAGGCAGTTTTTATAGATAGCTTCTAGTGTCAACAAAGAGTATGAATATCAGCTCAGTTTAAAAAGGCTAATTTTTAACTAATTTGAAATTCACTTTTATTTTCAACCAGTAATTTCAAAGTTGTATTTTAATTCCACAAATTTAATTGGAAAACAATTAGTGCAACACCTCAATTTTTTTAAATTCAAATATATGCAAATTTTAAGTAGGTAATATCAAAAAGCTTAGAGAAACTCTAAAAATTAGTGTGACAGAATATATTTATTGTGAGTAGACATGATTCAAATCAGGGAGAGTCAACCCCAAGGTGTTGGAAAGGCGGCTCAAAGAGGTCACAGGGAAAGCAGGTTATATAGGTCATTGTTATGTTAATTTCCCAAGAGATAGCATCAAAATAAATGCAGGGTTCCAGGCAGCTGAAGACAGAGACTCACTAAGGGTACACCACGTGTTTTGCAGTCAGACCCTGGGGTTCCTAATTCTCCAAAAGAGCCCAATGCCTAAGGCAAAATGATCTCTGCTAAGGTGCTTACAAGGCTATTGTATGACTTCAAGGTGACTTTAGGAAAACAGTTCCTTAAAGGTCAAGGTTTAACAGGACGCTAAATGGCTTGGGTGGATCACCCCAATTCTGTGAACCCAGGAATCTGGATTCCAGGAGAATCAAAACAATTTTGTCTGTAATTGTAAGAAGTATTTTTTTTTTTTAATATGATAGAATTCACACAAGGGAAGATTTTAAACTTGAAAGACACATAATACAAAATATTTCAATAAAATCAATGCAATTTAATTATCAACATAAAAGAGAAAAATATGAACATTAAATGACTGAAGATAAAGCATTTTATAAAATTCAACATTCATTTGTGAGCCTCAGGACGTTGAAAGAAAAAGGGTTCCAGGAAAGAGACAGAGGTAAGAGAAAGCCGAAAGGTGTTGTGGTGGGAACAAGTTTGGTGTGTTCAAGAAACAACAAGAAAGCCAATGTGCCTATTGAAGTCTGTGCATGGGACAAAGTGATGGATGTTGTTGCCAAGAACCTGATCATGTAGAGTTCTGTAGTCCAGAGAACAGATTTGTGCTTTATTTTAAATGTGATGAGAAGCCAGTTGAAAGCTTTGAGTAGGTGAGTGTCATGTTCTGATGTATATTTCAAAAGATTCACACTGGCTACTAGGAGGAAAACAGACAGTTGAGGGTACAAAAGAAAGATGGAAGCAGAGAGACCATTAGGAGGCATTTTATCGAACATGACACAATTCCTAGTTAAAAACTTCAAAAGGATCATTGTCAAAACACATTTGCGCTATGTTGCTTACAGCACTTAGAATAACTCATATTATTTCAACTACTAGAAAATATTTACATTTCCCGTATTAACTTCCATTTTCACCTTTTAAAATATGTGTAAATTAGAAAACTCCAATTTATAAGCCAAACTTACTATGATGATCCAAGCAAAAACGTATTTCTCCTGCTGCAAGTCTATGGATATATTTTGAAACATTTATATTTTCAAATATCTTGTCAGAACTATTTTCAAAATGGACTTGATATCCTTAAGGAAATTAACTCCTTTCAAATCTGTTGCCTTTGTGTTTTTCGTTTAGCTATAAAGAGAATGCTATGAAATTATCAAGAATTCATCATGATCAGCCAGTGAAGCCTCTAGATCGAGCTGTCTTCTGGATTGAGTTTGTCATGCGTCACAAAGGAGCCAAACACCTTCGGGTTGCAGCCTATGACCTCACCTGGTTCCAGTACCACTCTTTGGATGTGATTGCATTCCTACTGGCCTGTGTGGCAATGGCTATATTCATCATCACAAAATGTTGTCTGCTTTGTTGTCTGAGGTTTTCTAAGACAGGAAAGAAGAAAAAAAGAGAGTAGCTGCATCTGAGGTCTGAATATTGCGTACTGATATATGGAACTCCAACAGTTTATTCCAGCAGGAATAGGCTGCAATGTCAGATTTTCCTCTTCCTGTAACAAAACAATTTTCACACTTTACCTGGTTAAGTCAAAAATTTCTTTCAGGAGATTTATTACCTGTCTAAGACTTTGAAATATTTGAAGCAAAAAAAAAAACTGGAGAAATATGAAAATAAATATACATATAAGTATATATTTTTATATATTGCTCTAATTCATGAGTTACTCCCCTCAAAATTTTGAAGCTTAACTATCACACATTGTGCTAAGATAAACGAATATTAAAAATTATATTTACAGCATCAATACTATTTTATAAAAACTCAGAATATTTTAACTTTGTGTTGGTGCAGAAATTGGTATACTTTTGTCTGTTGCTGCAGAAACTATTGAAGAATTAAAACTGTGTAAAAAGATTCATCCATCCATTTGGTTTTGGGGAGACCAGTAGTGCTGCTTAAATTTTACTATGTATCCAGCCTCAGAAGCACTTCTTACCTAAAAGACATGGTAAGTTGTTTTCCCTCTTCAAGCTTAAGTCATTTTCAAGTGGAATTTATGTAGACTTAGAAATATAATGATCCCTACATACTTCCTATTATAAAATTGAGCTATGTGGGAAAGCCTTTGGACTCACTAGTTAATCTTCTTTTCTTCATTAATCTGCCTGCTTTCACTCTCGTTTTTAGTCTTTGGTAATGGGTGTACTGTCTCAATTGTAGTTTGTAATAATACAGAGTCTGAACTCTAAAGGAACTTATTGAATTTTCATTCTATCCAAAGGCACATATGTCCACTTATGTCAAAACATGACACACTATATCACTTAGCTATTTTATAAAAATGTTGCAAAATTTAATGTGTTCTGAACACAGTTTGAAATGATGATTATTATTCTAAATAACTAAACTTTAGGTAAGCATGTTTGATTCTTTCTTGCGTTCCTCAAAAATGCATTGCCCCATTCAAAGAACTTGAACAGACATTTCACTGAAATGGATATTCAAATGAACAACACACACTTGAAAAGATGTTCAAATTCATTTGCCATTCCAAAGCAGAAGACACAAACCCATTGCCATCAAGTCGAATCTGACTTATAGCGACCCTAGGATAGAGTAGAACTGTCCCACAAGGTTGCCGAGGAGCAACTGGTAGACTCAAACTGCCAATCTTTTGGCTAGCAGCCAAGCTCTTAACCACTGTGCCACCAGGGCCTCAATTATCCATTAGGAAGATGTAAATCAAAACCACAATGAGATACCATCTCAACCCTAATAGAATGATATTGATCAAAAAGTGGGAAACATTAGGTGTTAGCAAGATCGTATAGAAACAGGAAACCTCATCCGTTGCCAGTTGGATTGTACAATGGCACAGCCACTGTGGAAAACAGCTTGGTGGTTTCTTAGAGTTGAATACAGAACTACCGTATGGCTCAGCAATTACACCTGAAAGAAGCTACACAAAGAGACACATGTATACCAATGTTCATTGTAGTACTATTCACAATAGACAAAAGGGGAAACAACTAAAATGTCCACCAAATGAAGAATGGAAAAACAAAATGCTGTATATACATTCAATGGAATATTACTGAGCCATAAAGAGGAATGAAGTTCTCATGAATGCCATGACATGGATGAACGTAGAAAACATTATGATGAGTAAAATAAGTCAGTCACAAAAGGACAAATACTGTATAATTTCACTTATATTAAATAAGCAAATAGAAAGCAAAAATTTTTAGTGGTTACCAGTGATGAAAGGGCAGGGAATAGAGGAAGTTTTTGCTTAGGGTGCGTGGAATGTATGTTAATGGAGTTAAAATAATTTGGAAAATGGTAGTGTAAAAATGGCATGGTGGCAGTGCCTGACCTCCTCTAACTTTACCAGGGGTTAGGAGAATCAAATCAACAGCACAAGGCTGATTCCTATGAGGCAAGGATAAGACATGCCTCCTCAGTCAGCCATCTTTACCAATTCTAACACCAGCCTTCCCTTCCACAGCATTCTTACTTCTCTGCTGGGTTCAATTATTCATTGCAATGACCATACAGAACTTATAGACCATACGCATGATTATGAGGCTTGTTAGGGAAGTAACAGGTTACAATTCAGGCTCAGGAATGTTCAAGGATACAATTCTTCCATCAGAACAGCCTCTTCCCAGCCATGCTTGCAGGTACACCTCTCCCTGGCCCTAAGCCTCTGCCCAAAGGCACTCAGCTTTCTCTGCCCTTTGACCAGAAAGCTCACCACACCATCTCCTGCTGCCAGGTCTCTGCTACTGGGTCTCACTGCCTTCGGTGTTACATCTCTCCCTCTCTCTGTCTCCTGATTCCGGGAACTTCTCAGCACAGGGAACCTGAATCCAAAGGATGTGCTGGCTCCTGGCTGTTCTTCCTTGGTGGTATCTTCTCTTTCTCACCTTTAGAGTGGCTCATTTCAAGCCCAGAAGAATGCCAAACCTGGCTGATACCTTTCGTGGGCTACAATTACCCAATCACGCAGTCTCAGCCACTCACTTGGGTGTGAGTTACAAGACCATGGCTAGAAAGGTGATCCAGCACGCTGCAGGTAGTGAGAATAGTTGCACAACTTGAAGAATGTAAACAATGTCACTGAATTATATGTGTAGCAATTTTGGAATTGTGTTATGTTTTGTTGTGTATATTTTCACCATAACGTAAAAAAAAAAATCTGTAGTCCCATCTCTCTTAAACCCCTAGTAAGGAAACATTGAACATTTTGGCATAGGTAAAAATAATATAATTATCATTTTCTTTTCAATGTAGGCACTGTATGAATAATCTCAATCATCTACAACACAAGGAATAACAAATTAAGTCAATTTATGGAAAATCAAACTACAAGTATTTTCAAGGCCTTCCCAAAACCTAAACTTCAGGGACACTCTTTAAGATCAAAGTGGTCCAAGTTGAGAAAAATCTAGTTGTCTTTATTGGTAAAGAAGATCATCATCCAAATATAACACCAAAAAATCTTAAATCTTTATTAAATACAAATAAAATTTTGATGTTAGAGGAATTCCAGGAAAAATTTACAACAAAACTTCCCATACAACTGATCTAGATAATTGAGGCATTTTTAAAGAAAAACAGAATATAGTGCCGTAATAGATATTGTTAAATCATGCATATAATTATAAATTTTCATCAAACTATCTTACAACACATTTTAAAAACAGAGGATTGGTATGCATTGTCTAGCAAGACCTCCCCAAATGTCAAATAAAAAGGACAAACAGTCCAATATGTAAATAGATGTGGATATGAACAGACAATTCACAAAAGTAAAAATGGCCATAATATATAAGAGATGACAAACATCACTGACATTTAGGGACATGTAAATTAAGCCAGTAAATTATTTTCCCCAGAAAATTTACAAAACGTAAGAATCTGAGAAAACTATTTTCAAGGGTGCAATGTAGAATAAACTTTTGAATCAAATTTAAACGTACAGACTGAAACCTGCAATTCTGCATCTAGGAACCTGTCATGTATCAATAATTGCACATGTGCACATAGATGTATGTAAAGGATGTTCCCTCCACCACCCAACTAGCTGTCAGAGAACACACTTCTCACCTCTAATGAAAGGGATAAAGTATGTAATCATTACAGAGAACAGGCAGATCACAGGCAGTAACGTTAAATGCTCTCATTTTACGTTGCTAAACAAAAAACAAGTTCCAGAAAAATAAAGTATGATACTCTATTCTTTGGAAATAAAGCATATGTAAACTTGTATAAACTTAGAGGAAATGTCCTAGAAGAATACACAGAATTTCCAAGCCTGGGAATTTAAAATGTTACTCTATATACTTCTGTGTTATTTGATCTTCCACAATAAGGTTTTCATGTATGGATTATGTGGCCTAAAAATTAATTACTCAGATAAACATATTGATTCAAGAGTTTGATATTGTATTATCAATTCATTAGTACCATTCAGAATGCTTGAATTAACTAGAAATAATTTTTTTTTATGGCATACCAAATATTTTATCAACTTGTGACCTTTTTTTAGGACACCTATTTGATGTTGAAAACATCTCTGGATAAATTTATTATGTTTATGAAGATCCCAGTAATTGTTGCTATTGTTAGGTGCCATCGAGTCAGTTCCAACTCATAGAAACCCTCTGTAGCACAGAATGAAACACTGCCTGGTCCTGTGTCATCCTTAATAATGGTTGCTATGTTTGAGCCCATTGTTGCAGCCACAGTGTCAATCCATCCTGTTGAGAATCTTCCTCTTTTCCACTGACACTGTACTTTACCAAGCATGATGTCCTTCTCCAGGGAGAGATCCCTCCTGACAACATGTCCAAAGTATGTAAGATGCAGTCTCGCCATCTTTGCTTCTAAGGAGCATTCGGGGTTTATTTCTTCCAAACAGATTTCTTCTTTCTTTTGGCAGTCCATGGTATATTCAATAATCTTCACAAATACCACAGTTCAAAGTCATCAATTCTTCAGTCTTCCTTATTCACTGTCCACCTTTCACACACATATGATACAATTGAAAATACCATGGCTAGGGTCAGGCACACACACCTTAGTCTTCAAGGTGACATCTTTGCTTTTCAACATTTTAAAGAGGTCCTTTACAGAAGATTTACTCAATGCAATGCATCTTTTGATTTCTCGACTGCAGCTTCCATGGGTGTTGACTGCGGATCCAGGTAAAACGAAATCCTTGACTACTTCAATCCTTTCTCTGTTTATCATGACGTTGTTTATTGGTCCAGCTGTGAAGATTTTTATGTTGAGGTATAATCCATACTGTGGTTTTTGATCTTCATCAGTAAGTGCTTCAAGTCCTCTTCACATCCAGCAAGCTAGGTTGTGTCATCTCCATAACGGAGGTTGTTAATGAGTCTTACTCCAATCTTGGGGCCCCTTTCTTCTTCATGTAGTCCAACTTCCTGCATTATTTGCTCAGCATACAGATTGAATAGGTATGGTGAAAGGATACAACCCTGAGGCACACCTTTCCCGACTTTAAACCACTCAGTATCTCCTTGTTCTGTCCGAACAGATGCCTCTTGATTTGTGTACAGGTTCCTCATGAGCACAATTAAGTGTTCTGGAATTCCCATTCTTTGCAATGTTATCCATAATGTGTTATCACCCACAGAGTTGAATGCCTTTACATAATCAATAAAACTCAGGTAAACATCCTTCTGGTATTTCCTGCCTTCAGCCAGGATCCATCTGACACCAGCAATGATATCCCTGGTTCTATGACCTCTTCTGAATGATGCCTGAATTTCTGGCAGTCCCCTGTCTATATGCTGCTGCAGTGGCTTTTGAATGATCTTCAGCAAAATTTTGCTGGTGTGTGATATTAATTATATTGTTTGATAATTTTCACATTCGTTGGATACCCTTTCTTGGGAATAGGCATAAATATGGATCTCTTCCAGTTGGTTGACCAGGTAGCTATCTTCCAAATTTCTCAGCATAGAAGAGTGAGCACTTCCAGGGCTGCATCCATTTTTTGAAATACTTCAATTGATATTCCTTCAATTCCTGGGGCCTTGTTTTTCGCCAATGCCTTCAGTGCAGCTCGGACTTCTCCCTTCAGTACCATTGGTTCCTGATCATCTACCTCTTGAAATGGTGAACATGAACTAATTCTTTTTAGTATAATGACTCTGTGTATTCCTTCCATCTTCTTTTGATGCTTTCTGCATCGTTTAGTATTTTCCTCATAGAATCCTTCTCTATTGCAACTTGAGGCTTGAATGTTTTCTTCAGTTCTTTCAGCTTGAGAAATGCCTACCGTGTTCTTCCCTTTTGGTTTTCATCTCCAGCTCTTTGCACGTGTCATTCTAATACTTTGTCTTCTCTAGCCACCCTTTGAAATCTTCTGTTCAGTTCTTTTACTTCATCGTTTCTTCCTTTTGCTTTAGCTGCTCGATGTTCCAGAGCAAGTTTGAGAGTTTTCTCTGACATCCATGTGGGTCTTTTCTTTCTTTCCTGTCTTTTCAATGACTTCTTGCTTTCTTCATGTATGATGCCCTTGATATCATTCCACAACTTTTCCGGTCTCTGGTCATTAGTGTTCAACGCATCAAATCTATTCTTGACATGGTCTCTAAATTCAGGTGGAATATACTCAAGGTTATATTTTGGCTCTCGTGGACTTGCTCTGATTTTCTTCAGTTTCAGCTTGAACTTGCATATGAGCAATTAATGGTCTGTTCCACAGCCGGCTCTTGGCCTTGTTCTGACTGATGATATTGAGCTTTTCCATTATCTCTTTCCACAGATGTAAGTTGATTTGATTCCTTTATTCCCTCTGGCAAAGTCCATGTGTGTAGTCACCATTTACGTTGATGAAAAAAAGTATTTGCGATGAAGAAGTCATTGGTCTTGCAAAATTCTATCATTCGATCTCCGGCATTGTTTCTATCACCAAGGCCATAGTTTCCAACTACCTATCCTTCTTCATTTCCAACGTTCACATTCCAATCACCAGTAATTATAAATGCAGCCTGACTGCAAGTTCGATCAATTTCAGAATGCAGAAGCTAATTAAAACCTTCAATTTCTTATCTTTGGCCTTAGTGGTTGGTGCCTAAATTTGAGTAATAGTCATATTAACTGGTCTTCCTTGTAGGCGTATGGATACTGTCCTCTCACTGACAGCGTTGTACTTCAGGATAGACCTTGAAATGTTCTTTTTGATGATGAATGCAACACCATTCCTCTTCAAGTTGTCATTCCTGGTGTGGTAGACTATATGATTGTCCGATTCAAAACGGCCAGTAACAGTCCATTTCAGCTCACTAATGCCTAGGATATCAATGTTTATGCATTCAATTTCATTTTTGACGATTTTTAATTTTCCTAGATTCATACTTTGTGAGTTCCACGTTCTGATTATTCACAGATGCTTGCAGCTGTTTCTTCTCATTTTGAGGCATCCCACATCAGAAAATAATGGTCCCAAAAGCTTTACTCCATCTATGCCATTTAGGTCAGCTGTTCTTTGAGGAGGCAGCTCTTCCCCAGTCATCTTTTGAGTGCCTTCCAACCTGAGGGGCTTATCTTCTGGCACTATACTAGACAATGATACACTGCTATTCATGTGTCTGTCAGTTTGTCATACTGTGGGGGCTTGTGCGTTGCTATAATTCTGGAAGCTATGCCACCGGTAGTCAGCTATCAGCAAGGTTATCCATGGAGGAAGGTTTCAGCTGAGCTTCCAGACTAAGACAGACTAGGAAGAAGGACCTGGGAGTCTATTTCTCAAGAGAATTAGCCTAAGAAAACCTTATGAATAGCAGCAGAACATCGTTCCAGCAATTATAATACTGTAAACTCTCTAAAGAAGACTAAGGTATGCCTGTCCCAAGCCATGGTATTTTCAATTGCACCATATGCATGTGAAAGCTGGACAATGAATAAGGAAGACCAAAGAAGAACTGATGCCTTTGAATTGTGGTGTTAGCGAAGAATATTGAACATACCATGGACTAGAATGAACAAATCTGTCTCGGAAGAAGTGTGACCAGAATGCTCCTTAGAGGTAAGGATGGCGAGACTGCGTCTTACATACTTTGGACATGTTGTCAGGAAGTATCAGTCCCTGGAGAAGGGCATCAGTGGATTGTCACAGTGGCTGCAACAATGAACTCAAGCTTAACAACCATTGTAAGGGTGGCTCAGGACCGGGCAGTGTTTCGTTCTGTTGTGCATAGCGTCGCTATGAGTTGGAACCGACTCGACGGCACCTAACAACAACAACAACAAACTCTCTAATGTTAAAAACAATGAAAATTACAGTACCTTGGCGGCCTCTGCTGGCTTACTTAAAAGGTTTATATTTGTGATAGTTTTGAGACATGACCACAAATACATTAAAACTTCTCCCATCAAGTAATGTCCTCTCCCCTTGAACATGGGCAGGCCTTTGCAGAGGCAAGGGGCTTTGGTGGCACAATGGCTGCTTACCAAAAGGTCAGCCGTTGGAACACACCAGCCACTCCACAGGAGGAAGATATGAAGATTACAGCCTTGGAAACCCTGTGAGGCAGTTCTGTTCTGTCCTATAGGGTCACTATGAGTCAGAATTGACTCAATGGCAGCAAGTTTTGTGACTGTCTCAACAAACACAGCAGAAGTGATGAAGCTTAACTTCCAAGGATCATTTAGAAAAGGGCAAGAGCTTTCACTCCAGACTTAGATTGCCTGAATTCAAGTCCCTACAAAACCACTTCAGGTTTATATTATATAGTTGAGCAAGTTTCTTAAACTTTCTGTGCCTCAACTTCGTAACCAATGAAATGAAGATGATGGTAATGATATTATCTACCTCATGGAGATATTATAATAATGAATGGATTAGTATACTGTCATGGATTGAATTGTGTCCCCAAAAAATATGTATATCAGTTTGGCTGGGTCATGATTCCCAGTACTGTGTGACTGTCCACCATTTTGTCATCTGATGTGATTTTCCTAAGTGTTTTAAATCCTAACTCTATGATGTTAATGAGATGGGATTACTGGCAGTTCTGTTAATGAGGCAAGACTAATCTACAGGATTGGATTTTGTCTTGAGCCAATCTTTTCTGACGTAAAAGAGAGAAGCAAGCAAAGAGACGGGGGACCTCATACCACCAAGAAAGCAGTGCTGGGAGCAGAGTTTGTCCTTTGGACCCAGGGTTCCTGCATGGAGAAGCTCCTAGTCCAGGGGAAGATTAATGACAAGGACCTTCCTCCAGAGCTGACAGAGGAGAAAATCTTTCCCTGGAGCTGATGCCCTGAATTTGGATTTCTAGCCTACTAGCCAGAGAAACTTCTGTTTTTTGAAGCCATCCACTTGTGGTATTTCTGTTATTGCAGCACTAGATAACTAAGACACATGGTAAAACCTTAAAAATAGTTTCTGTATATAGTTATTGTAAGTAGTAAAGCACCATTTCCATGGACTATTATCGTTATTAAGGAGCCCTGGTGGTGCAGGCTTAAAGCTTTGGGCTGCTACCTGAAAGGTTGGTGGTTCAAAACCACCAGCCACTCAGCAGGAGAAAGATGTGGTAGTCAGCTTCTGTAAATATTACAGTCTTGGAAAGCATATGGGCAGTTTTACTTTGTCCTATCGGGTCACTATGAGTTGGAATAGAACCTACAGTAAGGTAATGGGTTTTATCACTGTTAAAATGCATAGAAAGTTTCCACAATGAGTTCAGCTTTGGCCATAAATTATCTAATATAATTTTTAAATGTAACATGTTTCAGGTCTCTGGGTGGTGCAAATAGTTAGCGCTCAAACTACTAACTGAATCTTTGGCAGCCTGAATCCATCCAGTGGCACCACAGAAGAAAAGCTTAGTGTTCTATTTCTGTAAGACTACGGTCATTGAAAACCCTATAAAGTGTACTTCTACACTGATACACAAGTCAGAATCAGCTGGATGGCAATAGAAAGAAAGGAAAAAACAAGAAAGAAATACAGCATTTCCAAAAGTAAAAGATAAAAATTACAGAATTTCCCATTTCAGATAAATAGGAATTAAGTTCGTGGGATAAATAGGGTTGGGTTAACAAAATAAGATCTGTAGGCCAAATCTGGCCAGACACCTGGTTCTTATAATTGAGGTAGAATTCACAGAACAAAAAAGTCTCTGTTTTACAATTTAGTGGCATTTAATACATTCACAATGAAGCATTACTACCACCTCTGTCTAGAGCATTTTCGTCACATCAAAGGAAAACCTTGTACCATTAATTAGTCGCTTCCCATTCTCCCTACCTCAGACCCTGGCAACTACTAATCTGCTTTCTGTCTGTCTGTATGGATTTGCCTGTTCTGCACATTTCATACAAACGGAGTCATACACTAAGTGGCCTTTGTGTCTGGCTTCTTTTGTTTAGCATGTTTTCAAGTTTCTTCCATGTTTAGCATGTATCAGTTCTTTCCTTTTTATCACTGAATAGTATTCCATTGTATGATTATACCACATTTATTTATCCACTCATCAGTTGATGGACATTTGGGTTGTTTCAACTTTGGCTATTATTAATTAATAGTGCAAGTTTTTTTTGAACACTTATTTTCATATCTTTTGAGTACATACCTAGGCTGGAATTGCTGAATCATATGGTAATTCTACTTTTAACCATTTGAAAAATTGCCTCACTCTTTCCACAGTGGCTGCTCCATTCTCTATTCCCACCAGCAACATAAGAGGGTTCCAATTTCTCTACATTCTTGCCAGCATTTATTTCTTATTATTTTCAGTGCCCTTGAAAATGACAGGTGTTAATTATTCTTTAAATGTCGATGGTATTCACCGGTAAAGTTATCTGGTCATGGCCTTCCTTTTCCCTGGAAGTTTGTGATTAGTGATTCAATCTATTGTAGTAAGTATGTTCAGATTTTCTTTTTGTTCTTGAGTCAGTTTGAGTATTTGTATGTCCAGCAATTTGTACATTTAATCTCAATTACCTAATTTGTTGATGTACAATTGTTCATAGGATTCTCTTATAATCCTTTTTCTCTAAGAATGACAGTAATGTCCCCATTTTCATTTCTGATTTTTAATATTTTCCTTTCTTTTTTTAATCTACCTTGTGTTTTGTCAATTTCGTTGATGTTTTCAAAGAACCAACATTGGGTTTCATTAATTTGTTTTATTATTTTTCTCTTTATTTTGTTTATCACAGGTCTAATTGTAATCTTTAATATTTTCATTCCTCTGCTAGCTTTGGGTTTAGTTTGATCTTTTTTTCCGTTCTTTAAGGTGTAAAGTTAGATTATTGACTTAAGATCATCTTTTGAAACGTAGATATTTACAACTGTAAATTTTCTTCTAAGAACTCTTGTTGCTGCATCCATTGCCTTTGGTAGATTTTCCTTTTGTTGTTGTTGTTGTTTTAAAATGTTTTCTAATTTTTCCTTGTGATTTACTTTTTGACCCAGCTGTTATTTAAGAATGTGTCATTTAATTTCCACTTTTGTGAAATTTTCAGTTTTCCTTCTGTTATTGATTTGTAGTTTCATTCCTTGGTAATCGGAGAAGATTCTTTGTATGATTTCAATCTTTGTAAATGTATTGAGACAGTTCAACCTAATTTATGGTCTGCTCTTGGGAAAGTTAAATGTATACTTGAGTAAAATTTGTATTGCGCTTATTCTGTTGTGGTTGGGTGAAGTGTTCTATATGTGTTTATTGTTTTGTTCAAGTCCTCTAATTCATTATTGATCTTCTTTCAAGTTAGTCTATTCATTATTAAAAGTGGCATTTTGAAGTCTCCAGCCATTATTGACTTGTCTGTTTCTCCTCTTAGTTTTGTTTTATATATAGTGTAGCTCTGTTCTTAGGTATGCATATGTCTATAATTGTTTTATCTTTTTGTAGGATTGTTCTTGTTATTGGTCGATACTATTCATCAACATATAATGCCTTTCTTAGTCTCATGTGACAATTTGGACTTAAAATACATTTTTTCTAATAGTAGTATAGTCAACCTAGCTCTCTTTTAATTGCTATTGGCTTGGAATTTCTTTTCCACTCCTTAACTTTAGATCTACTTGTGCCTTCAGATCTAAAGTGTATCTCTTGTAGACAGCATATAGTTTAATATTTTTTTAAATCTATTCTGCTAATTTCTGCTACTTCATAGGAGAGATTAATCCACTAACATTTAAAGTAATTACTGAAGGGAATTATGGGAAGATATTGACATGAGCAGGCTTAGTTTCCAACTCTCCCCACACACATATATATCAAGAAATACAGAAAGATATCTGAGTTTGACCCTGGGGGATTCTCAGTCAGTGGGCAGAGGACAGCAGCAAAAATATGTACATGGACATGCATCAACAATGACTCTAATACAGTAGGAACGCTGTGTCTCTCACTGGCAGTACACTTCTACCTCTCAGGGCCATAAACTATCTGTTGCCACAGACTGCAGAAGTGACACCTGCAGAGAAGCCCACTGCCCTAGCAAGTGCACTGCCTGTCTGTGCACAGGAGAAGTCCCCAGCTCTCTCTCTGAAATCAGCAAGACCTTCCCAAAAGCCCATTTGGGGTATGGGCACCTTTCCCCATCCTAGCATGGCAGAAAGTCTGTTGCTGTCCCAGGCAATTCACCCATGGCTCATCTAAACTCTTTTAATCTTTGGTTGAGAGATAAGTGGGACCTCAGCAAGCTGAGGAGGAATCCATGAATGGGGGGATACACTCAGCACCACTGGTGGTTTATTGGATGTTACCTCTCTAACTGAAAACGTGGACACGAAAACACAGCCCACACCGGGCAGGGGAAAAAGAAAGCAAACCTTTTGCTGTCGATTTGATTTTGACTCATAGAGACCCTATAGTAAAGAGTGGAACTGCCCCGTAGAGTTTCCAAGGAGCATCTGGTGGATTCAAACTGCTGACCTTTTGGTTAGCAGTCATACCTCTTAACCACAACCTCACCAGAGCAGGTGAGGGAACAATAAAAAATTAAGAAGATTGTGCCCTCTGTTGGACAGATTGATTAGTGTGTGTTCTGTTTAGTTTGGCTATACCCCTTGATGGACTGATTAATTGGTGCATGTTCACCGTTCTATTTGGGAGACACTTAAAGGCAGAAATCTTGGTCTGTGCTTTTCAAATCCTAGTAAAAATACAGAGGTAGGGGAGGCTAACAAAGAGAGGAAGAGGGGGTGGTAAGGTGGTAAGCAAGATCTGAAGGCTTTGCTCACCTGAGTTTCTTCCAGACCAGAATGTAATCCTGTTAAAAATATCAAATACTGGGGAGAATTGAAAAGGCCCGAGTGGAACAGTGGCTAAGCACTTGGCTGCTAACCAAAAGGCCAGCCATTGGAACCCAGCAGCTGCTCCATGGGAGAAAGCTTCTGTAAAGATTAAAGCCTAGGAAACTGTATGGGGCATTTCTACCTTGTCCTATAGGATTGCTATGAGTCAGAACCAACTTGAGAGCAAGTGGTTATTAAGCAGGAGAGAATTGAGGAATCTAACAGCCTGTAAAATTCTAATTTCCCAGCTTCAACAAAAAAATCATAGGACACACAAAGAAAATGAAAATAATGGCCTATTCAAGCAAACAAGAAGGAGGGAGGGTACTGTATCTATGGAAGCCTGGATAAAAAACAGAATCTAAGAATATAATAAAAATATATATATATATAATACAACAACATTAAATAAACTCAAAGAACATAAGGAAAACACAGACAAAGAGCCAAAAGAAATCAGGAAAATCATGCATGGAGAAAACGAATTTTCTTAAAAAAGAGATAGTATGAAAAGAAACAAAAACAAAATACTAGAAATGAAAGAGGATACTTGAAATGAGAAACAAATTGGAAGGTCTTAACAACAGACTTAATGAGGTAAAAGAATCAATGAACTAGAAGAGAAAGTAGTTGAAATTATGGAGCTAAAAGCAAGAAAGAAACCCTGGTGGCATAGTGCTTAAGAGCTTGCAGCTCTTAACCAAAAGGTCAGCAGTTCAAATCCACCAGGTGTTCTTTGGGAACTCTATGGGATAGTTCTACTCTGTCCTATAGGGTCACTATCAGTCAAAATCGACTAGACAACAACAGATTTTTGGTTTTAATAGCAATAATAAAGGAGGCTTAAGGCTATTGAATACAGTTTAATGTCTTTGTGGAACAACACCAAGAAAACCAAGTTATGCGTCAGGGACAGAAGAATTCTTGAAGAAATATAATGGCAGAAAATTTCCCGAATCTGATGAAGGCGATAAGCCTACAAATCCAAGAAGCTAAAAGAATGCAAAGTAGGGTAAAATCAAAGAAGTCTACACTGAGATATAATCAGGCTTTCAAAAATTAAAGATAAAGAATCCTGAAAGCAGTGAGAGAAAAGATAACAGTCACATATATAGGATTACCAATAAATTTTTCCTCAGGAACCTTAGCGGCCTGAAGGAAATGGAATGGTATGTTAAATATGTTGACAGAAAGGAGCTGTGAACCAAAAATACTATACCCAGAAAAACTGCCTTTGAAGAATGAGGCTGAAATTAAAACATTAGGAGATAAACAAAAGCAAAGAGAGTTTCTATTCCCAAAGCTGGCACTACAAAAAATGCTGAAGAGAGTTATTCAGCTGGAAAAGAAAGTATGTTAGAAAGTAACTCGAACTTAGATATAGAAGGATCTTGATTAAAGATAATTGCATGGGCAAGACTGAGGGTAAGTTTTAAGATATGTTTGCTTGATAATCTTAATTGTTATGTCCCTCATGCTTTACAATAACAAATGTATAGAAACAAAAAAAATTATGTTACAGGGCAAAAGATGTATAGAGATAATTGGTGATAACGACATAAAAAGTGGATAGGAATGGTATAGGTATAGAGTTGTATGTTACTGAAGTTAAGTTGGTATCAATTTAATCCAGGTTGTTATAAATGTACGATGTTAAATGTAAAATACTTATAAAAGAGAAGAAGGGAAACAAAATAACTTAACACACAAAAAAGCAATGTGACACAACGTAAGAGTTGGCAGTGTTAAAGAAAATAAGGGACAAAGAAGGTATAAAACACACACCAAAAAATAGTAAGTCTTCTTATAGGTAATTTTAGTAAATATAAATGGACTAAATGCTCCAATTAAAAGACAGAGAGTGGCAGAATGGATAAGAAAACATGATCCACCTATGTACTATGTATGAGAGACTTATCTTAGGCCCAAGGACACAAATATGTTGAAAGTGAAAGGATTAAAAAAAAAAATATGACATGCAAACAAAAATCAAAAGAGAGTTGTGGTAGTGATTTTAATATCAGACAAAAAGACTTGAAGTCAAAATTTGTAAAAGGGATAACAAAACACATTATATAATCATAAAAGGGTCAATTCATCAAGAAGATATGACAATTACAAATATACATGCATTAGATACCCTAAATGTATAAGGCAAAACTGACAGAACTGAAGGGAGAAATAGCTCCACAATTATAGTTGGAGAATTCAATACAACACTTTCAGTAATGGACAAAACGTCTAGGCAGATCAATAAGGAAATACGGGACCTGAATGACACTATAAATCATCCAGAACCAATATACGTACATAGAACACTCTATCAACAATAAAGCAATATACATTCTTCTCAAATGTATGTGGATCATTCTTCAGGATTAAACACATGTTAGGTCATAAAGCCAGAATCGACAAATTTTAAAATACTGAAATTATGCAAAGTATTTTCTCTGACTACAGTGGAGTGAAATTAGAAATTAATAACAGAAAGGAAACTGAAAAATACACAAATACATAGAAAATAGATAACACACTTTTAAACAATTAATATGCTTACCTATTCTAGATATTTCATATAAGTGGAATCATATAATATTTCTCCAACATCACCACATCCCCTCCAACAACTGTTGTTTTCCATTGTTTTAATCATACACACTTTAATGAGTGTGAAATCGTATCTCATTGTGATTTTGATTTGCATTTTCCTAATGACAAATGATATCAAGCATCTTTTTATGTACTTATCAGACATTTGCATTTCATCTTTGGTGAAATATCTACCCATGTCACTTACCCATTTTTTGCTTGAGTCATTTGTATTTTTGTTGTTAAGTCATAGGAGTTCTTCATATAATCTGGATATCAAACCCTTAACTGATAGTTTCCAAAATTTTTCTCTGAATCTGTAGGTTGTCTCTTCATTTTCTTAACAAAGTACTCTGATGAACAAAAAAGTTTGTAATTTTTATGAGGTATAATTCACCCATTTTGTTTTTTGTTGCTTGTGCATTTGGTGTCATAGCTAAGAATCCACTTAAAAACAAGGTGCCAAAGCATTACTTCTGTTTTCACCTAAAAGTTTTATGGTTTCTGTTCTCACAATTAAATCTTCCATCTATTTTGAATAAATTTTTGTATATGGTATAAGGTATGGGTCCAGGCTCATTCTTTTCTTTGTAGAAATTCAGATGTCTCAGCACAGTTTATTAGACTATTCCTCCCCCCTCACTGGGTGGACTTTGCACCTTTGTCAAAAATCAATTGACAACAGATGTATAGTTTTATTTATGGACTCTCAATTCTATTCCATTGTTCCATATACTATTACAGCAGTGGTAGACTGTTTTAATTGCTAAAACTGTGTTTTGAGATCAGAAAGTGTGCATCCTCATACTTTGTTCTTCTTTATGAAGATTGCTTTGGCTATTCAGTGCCCCTTGCAGTTCCATATAAATCTAGAATTGGATATTCCATTTTGCAAGGAAGAGCATTTTTTAAGAGTATTTCACTGGATCTATAGATTGCTTTAGATAGTACTGACATCTTAACAATATTAAATTTTCCAATCCATGAGCATGAAACATCCTTCCATTTATTTAGATCTTCTTTAATTTCTTTCAGTAATATCTTATTGCTTTCAGTATACAAGTCTTTGACTTTTTTGGTTAAATTTATTCTCATGTTTTTTATTCTTTTACATGCAATTGTAAATAGAATTGCTTCCTTAATTTCCTTTTCAGATTGTTCATTGCTCATGTACTGAAAACCAAATTGATTTTTGTGTGTTGACCTGCCACTTTGTTGAATTCATTTATTACATCTGGTGGTTTATTTGGATCCTTAAGAGTCTTCTGTATATAGAATAATGTCATCTGTGAAAAGGGATAGTTTTACTTCTTCCTTCCCAAATTGGATACTTCTTATTTCTTTTTTCTTGACTAATTGCTCTATCTAAAATTTCCAGGACAAGACTGAATAGCAGTGTTGAGAGCTGGCATCCTTGTCTTGTTCTTGATCTTAAGAGGAAAGCTCTAGACTTTCTCTATTGAATATGATGTTAGTTGCAAGCCTTTCATAAATACACTTTAGCCTATTGAGGAATATCCCTTTTACTTCTAGCTTGTTGAGTGTTTTTATCATGAAAGAGTGTTGGATTTTGTCAAATGTCTTCTCTACATCAATTGAAATGATCATATAGTTCTTTGACTTTATTCTACTAATGTGGTGTATTTCTTTGATTAATTTTCTAATATTTAACTATTCTACATTCCTGGGATGAATCCCACTTGAACATGATGTATAATCCTTTTATTAAGCTTTTGGGATAAAATTGCTAATATTTTCTTCAGTATTTTTGCATCTATATTCATAAGGGAGTCTTTCAATTTGTTGTATTGCAGTTGCTTGCATGTTGCTGTGGTGCTGAAAGCTATGTACCACTATTTCAAATATCAGTGGGGTCATTCATGGTGGACAGGTTTCAGTGGAGCTTTAAAACTAAGACGGACTAGGAAAAAGGACCTGGCAGTCTACTTCTGAAAAAATATGACAGTGAAAACCTTATGAAAAGCAATGGCACAGTATCTGATAGTGGAAAATGAGCACCTCAGGTTGGAAGGCACTCAAAATATGACTGGGAAAGAGGTCTTCTCAAAGTAGAGTCAGCCTTAATGACATACATGGAGTAAAGATTTTGAGACCATCATTTGCTGATATGGCATGACTCAACAAGAAAAGAAACAGCTGAAAACATCCATTAATAATCGGAACACAGAATGTACGAAGTATGGCTCTAGGAAAATTGGGAGCCGTCAAAAATGAAATGAAGGAGGTGGGGCCAAGATGGCAGAACAGCCAGATGCTTCCTGTAGTCCCTCTTACAATAAAGACCTGAAAAAACAAGTGAATTGATTATATATGACAATCTAGGAATCCTGATCATTAAAGACAAAGTTAAGGAGTCAGACTGAGCAGCAGGAGGATGGACAGACAATTCAGAAGCAGTGAATGAATTCCAGTCTTGAGGTAACCGGCACCCTGTGGGCTAGGTTGGTCTGCACAAGCAGGCTGAGTGGAGCAGTAGTGCTCAGGATGCATTTTACCACATTGGAAAAGACTGGGTTGCAGAGAGTCTACACAAGCCTCCGGAGCCAGGGGGAAACAACACTGGATCTGTGAAAGTTAAGTGCAAGCATCTAAACTACCACCGGAGATCAAAATAACCCCTTCCCCTCCAGGACTTCTACAACAGAGAAGTGCCACTTTCCCCTCACCCACCCCCTCCCTGCTTCACTCTGACACCAGTTGGCAGTATTCAACAATTACCATGCCCTTTAAGCCTGGACTAGGGTTATGGCCCCAAAATGAGCCTCGCAGCTTTTGGAGGGGGGGGACCTGCCAAGTCCCGAACACAGAAACTCAGGGAAGAACTGCCCCTTTGCCTAGGCACTGGCCAAAGCTGTCTACAGACTTGTAAAGACCTTTATCCCTACCTAGACCTGTATGGGCTGATTCAACACCACAGACACTCATTAATGACAAGCCCCCTAAGCCAGAAACTCAGGACTATCTGCAACCAAATTAGACTCACGGTTTTAAAAAAATCACCATGTGCCCTAAGCTGAAAACTCAGGGCAGGCACTGCTCCTTTGCCTAGGCACTGGCATAAGTGGTCCACAGACTTCTAATGCCCATCACCTATGCCTAGGCCTGTGTGGGCCAATTCAACAGAGAAGACCCTCAATAACATAGAATAACAGGTTATGTACCAAAAGCCTATTTTTCAACTGCAGCAGCCAAGGGGGAGTGGGGTGGCAGATTCCTGACATTTGACACTGCCCTGCCTGTTAAGAAGGATCCTCAACCACCCACATCCGGGACCTGAGGTCTGATGGTTTCATCCACTCCACCTAGCTACCCACAAGAGGGGTCCAAGAACAAGTGGTGATTCCAGTCCTTACAGCCAACAGCACTGGATGTCCAAAGTCTGGCTGCAAATCTCACCCACCTAAGTGATTTAGGGGACAGATATGCTTTCCACCCAGGCACTCAGAGACAGCCATCAGCCCCCTGCCTTACTCAGCACATACTACCCTACAGCAGCCAGATACCTGTACCTGCTCCAATCACCTCTACACAGCTCTACCAGTATAGCACTGTAGGTGAGAGACTGTACCACAACCTCGGTGACTGATGACCTAGACACCTGAACTAAATCCACACAAGAAAAGTGGACACCTGGGCTCAAACACTTAGTAGCAGCTCTAACCACCTGAAGACAGGACTTGAGAGCTTCAAAGATACTAATAACCAAAGTAGCTTACATGTCTAGTCTACTTGGGCATATCAAGATGAAACAAACAATAATAATTAAAAAAGCTAATACACAGTAAGCAAACACACAATAAATAAATATAATAAATTATTGATCTTTCAGAGACATCAATACCTAATCACATAAAGAAACAGGTCAAAATGGCTTCGGTGAACAACCAAAACAAAGAACCAGGAAACACTCCAGAAGAAGATAAATTCTTAGAATAACCAGAGTTAAAATTCAAAAAGATTAATGTACAGAGCTCTTCAAGAGATCAGGCAAAACGCAGACCAAGTAAGGGAACATGCAGACAAAGCAATAGAGGAATTCAGGAAACCAATACAAGAACAGAATAAGAAATTTATCAGGCTGCAAGACACCATAGGGAGACAGCAAATGGAAATCCGAAAGATTAACAACAAAGTTTCAGAATTAGACAACTCAATAGAGGCTCATAGGAGCAGAACTGAGGTGATGGAAGTCAGAATTAGTGAGATTGAAGATAAATCCCTTGACAGCAATATTTTTGAGAAAAATCAGATAAAAGAATTTAAAAACACACACTCCCCAAAAAACTCTAAGAATTATGTGGGGCAATATCAAGAGGAAAAAATCTATAAGTGATTGGAGTACTAGAACAGTGAGGGGAATAACAGAAACTACTAAGAGAATTACTGATTTGCTGGCAGAAAACTTCCCTGATATCATGAAAGACAAGAAGATATCTGTCCAAGAAGCTCAATGAACCCCACACAGGGTAGATCCCAAAAGAAAGTCACATTACAATCAAACTTGCCAAAACCAAAGATAAAGATAGAATTTTAAGAGCATTGAAGGATAAATTAAAAGCCACCTACAACAGAGAGTCAATAAGATTAAATTCTGACTCCTCAGCAGAAACTATGCAGACAAAAAGGCAATGGGATGACATATATAAAGCCTTGAAGAAGAAAAAAAAATGCCAGCCAAGAATTATATATCCAGCAAAACTGCCTCTCAAATATGATGGCAAAATTAGGGCATTTCCAGATAAATGGAAGTTAAAAACCAAGCCCTAATTATAAGAAATACTAAAGGAAGCCCTTCAGCTAGAGAACCAACAATATCAGACAACAACTCAAGACTAGAACACAGGGCAAAACAACCAGATATCAACTCAGATAGGGAAGTCACAAAAATAAGTCAAAGCTAAAAGCCTGAATAAAAGACTGAAAATAGGGAAACAGAGACATCAATATGTAAACCATGACAACATAAAAACAAAAAAGAGGGACTAAATAGTATAGTCATAGAACTTTCATATGGAGAAGAAGTTAAGTTGATATCGAGCAATAAAAGATTGGTTTAAACTTAGAAAAATAGAGGTAAATTTTAAGGTAAACACAAAGGAAACTAAGAAATCTACCCATTAAAAATAAAAAAGAAGAAAAGCATAAAGATTCAGCAAACACAAAATCAATAATGCAAAAGATGAAAACAAAATATATGATGAAAAATGACTCAGCACAGAAAATTAAGTGAAACAAAGAAACTGGCAATACCACCACAACAACAAAAAAATAAAAATGACAGCAGTAAACTCTTACCTGTCAATAATTACACTGAATGTAAATGGATTAACGCACCAATAAAGAGATAGAGAGTGGCAGAATGGGCTAAGTAAAAGAAAAAAAAAATATGCTTCCTACAAGAGACACACCTTGGGCTCAAAGACACAAACAAACTAAAACTCAAAGGATGGAAAAAATATATATGAAGCAAACAACAACCAAAATAGAGCAGGAGTGACAATATTAATATCTGACAAAATAGACTTTAAATCAAAATCCACCACAAAGGATACAGAAGGACACTATATAGTGATTAAAGGGAAAATACAGCAGGAAGACATAACCATAATAAATATGCAAGCACTCAACGAAAGAAGTCAAAAATACGTAAACTCTAACAGCATTGAAAAGAGAAAAAGAGAAGCCCATGACAATAACAAGAGACTTAAACACACCGCTTTCAGTGAAAGACAGAACATCTAGAAAGAAACTCGATAAAGTCACAAAAGATTTAAATGCCACAGTCAATCAACTTGACCTCATAGACATAGAGAACACTCCATCAAACAGCAGCCAAATATACCTTCTGTTCCAACACACATGCAACATTCTCCAGAATAGACCATATGTTACGCCACAAAGCAAGGCTGAACAGAATCCAAAACATCAAAATATTACTAAACATCTTTTCTAGCTATAAAGCCAGAAAAGTAGAAATCAATAACAGAAACAGCAAGATAAAAAAGTCAAATACATGGAAATTGAACAGCACCTTGCACAAAAACTACTGGATTACAGAAGAAATCAAGGACAAAATAAATTCATGGAATCAAATAAGAATGAAAATTCATCTGTCATGGATTGGAATTATGACCCCTCTCCCCCCAAAAAATGTGTGTATCAGTTTGGCTGGGCCATGATTCCTGGTATTGTGTGATTTTCCTATATATTGTAAATCCTGCCTCTATGATGTCAGTGAGGGAGGACAGAAGGCAGTTGTGTTAGTGAGGCAGGACTAACCTACAAGATTGGGTTGTGTCTTGAGGCAATCACTTGAGACACAACAGAGACAAGCAAGAGGAATCTCATACCATAAGAAAGCAGTGCTAGGAACAGAGCTCGTCCCTTGGAACCAGGGTCCCCAGCAGGGAAGCTACTAGTGCAGAGAACATTGATGAGCAGGCTGACAGAGAAAGAAAGCCTTCCCCTGGCGCAGACACCCTGAATTTGGACTTTTAGCCTACTCTTCTGGGAAGAAATAAATTTATCTTTGTTAAAGCCATCCACTTGTGGTATTTCTGTTACAGCACACTAGATAACTAAGACAGAATTTGGTACTGAGAGAGTGGGGTGTTGCTCTAACAGATACCTAAAATGTGAAGGTGGTTTTGAAACTGTGAATGGATAGAGGAGTGACAGCGGCAGAGGACCAGCGCAGCAAAGAACCTGAAGCACCGAGAAGTGGTAGCAGCAGAGAACTGGCAGCAGCAGAACCAGGATACCAGTGCCAGACAGCACTGGAGCTGACCTACCAAGCAAGAGAGCTGAGTGCCTGTGTGCAGGAGGCTTCCTGGAGAAGTGGGGTGCCCCTGGGCACTTATCAGTGGAGCTACTGAGCTTTGGAACACTTGCCCCAGCAGGGCAAATGTGAACGTGAGGCCCAGAGCTGAGAGGCCAAGAAACCGGGAAACAGAGCTAAAGAGACAAGGAACACAAGAAGCAGAGCTGTCTCAGTCTCAAAATGTATGTCCATGACCTCAGGGGTTTCAAAGGGTGGAGCCATGACTTCTGGTGTTTCTAAGGGTGGAGTTGCCACTGAAATGGACAAGGAGAATGGTGTGAGTGCCTAAAGCTGAGGGAGCAGGTTTGCTTTCCCAGTGGGCCTGGAATGTGGAGCTGAAGCCCAGAGCTGAAGGTCCCCCACTCAGAATCTGGACAGTGTGGCCAACACCTAGAGTCTGGAGGGCAGGGTCATTATGTAAATCGTCTCAGAGAAAAGAGGATTATTTTCAAAGCTTTGAGGGCTAAAGTAATGTGTTCTGCTGACTTGGTGCCTGTTATGCCTTCTTTTCTTCCCATTTCTCCCATTTGTAATGAAAACGCCTAGCTTGTGCCTGTTCTGCCATTGTACTCTTGGAAGCAGGTAACTTGTATGCTAGATTTCACAGATGAAGAGGAATTTTTGGATTTTGGACTTGGAGTTAAGAGTTTTGCTATGCCACGATGGGGTGAATGTGTTTTAAATGTTGCAAGAATATGATTTTGGGGTGCCAAAGGTTTGAATTATGTCCACCCAAAAATGTGTATATCAATTGGGCTGGGCCATGATTTCCATTATTGTGTGATTTTCTTATATGTTGTAAATCCTGCCTCTATTATGTTAATAAGGGAGGTTGGGAAGTAGTTGTGTTAGCGAGGCAGAGAAACAGACAGACCTCATATTACCAAAAAAGCAGTGCCAGGAGCAGAGCATGTCCTTTGATCCCTGCACAAAGGAACTCTTAGTCCAGGGAACATTGATGAAAAAGCTGACAGAGAGGGAAAGCCTTCCCCTGGAGGTGACACCCTGAATTTGGACTTTTAGCCTACTTTACTGTAAAGAAATAAATTTCTCTCTGTTAAGGCCAGAGAGTGGTATTTCTGTTATAGCAGCACTAGATAACTAAGACAACATCTTATCAGAACTTTTTGGACACAGCAAAAACAGTGTTCACTGGTCAATTTATAGCAATAAACGCACACAACCAAAGAGAAGAAAGGGCCAAAATGAAAATATTAACCCTAGAACTGGAACAAATAGCAGCAAAAGGAGCTCATGGGACATGGGAAAAAGGAAATAAAGATTAGAGCATAAATAAATGCAATAGAGACTAGAAAAACAATTGAAAGAGTCAACAAGACCAAAAGTCGGTTCTTTGAAAAGATTGACAAAATCAATAAACCATTTGCCAAAATGACAAAAGAAAAACAGGAGAGGAAGCAAATAATCCTAATAAGAAAAGAGATAGGCAATATCACAACAAACCCAACTAAAATAAAAGGGATCATAACAAAGTACTATGACAAACTATACTCCAACAAATTTGAAAACCTAGAGGAGGTGAACAAATTTCTGGAAACATACTACCTAGCCATATTAACACAAACCAAGGTAGAAAAGCCAAGACCTGTAACAAAAGAAGAGATTGAAGAAGTAATAAAAAGAACTGCAAACAAACAAAAAATAAATGACCTGGCCCTGATGACTTTACTGAAAAATTCTACCAACTTTCAGAGAAGAGTTAACTCCAGGACTATTAAAGTTATTTCAGAGTGTAGAAAAGGAAGAAATACTCCAGAACTCAGCCTATGAAGCGAGCCTAACCCTGATGCCAAAAACAAAAAAAGCCAGGTAAAATACCACAAAAAAAGAAAATTACAGCCCAAATATCTCATGAACACAGGCGCAAAAATCCTTAAAAAAATTCTAGCCTATAGAATTCAACAACATATCAAAAATAATTCATCATGACCAAGTGGGATTCATACTAGGTACACAGGGTTGATTGAACATTAGAAAAACTATCAATGTAATCCATCACATAAAAAAACAAAAGAACCACATGATCTTACCAATTGATGCAGAAAAGGCATTTAACAAAGTCCAACAACCATTCCTGATTAAAAACTCTCAGCAAAATAGGAATAGGAGGGAAATTCCTCAACATAATAAAGGGTATTTACACAAAGCCAGCAGCTAACATTATCTTAAAGAGAGCCCGAAAGCATTCCCCTAGAGAACAGGACCCAGACAAGGATGTCATTTATCACCACTCTTATTTGACATTGTGTTGGAGGTACTAGCCAGAAAAATAAGGCAAGAAAAAGAAATAAAAGGCATCCAAATTGGTAAGGAAGAAGTAAAAGCATCCCTAATCTCAGATGATATGGTCTTACACACAGAAAACCCCAAAGAATCCATAAGAAAACTACTAGAACTAATAGAAGAGTTCATCAAAGCATCAGGATGTAAGATAAGTAATCAGCTGGATTCCTCTAAATCAACAAAGGGAACCTCAGAAAGGAAATCATCAAATAAATACCATTTACAATAGCCCCCAAGAAGATAAAATACTTAGAAATTAACCTGGATAATGTCTTAGTTATCTAGTGCTGCTATAACAGAAATACCACAAGTGGATGGCTTTAACAAAGAGAAGTTTATTTTTTCACACTTTAGTGGGCTAAAAGTCCAAATTCAGGGTATCAGCTCCAGAGGGAGTCTTTCTTTTTCTGTCAGCCTTCTCAACAATCTTCCCCCAGAGTAGGAGCTTCTCTGTGCAGAGACTCTAAGTCCAAAGCACACGCTCTGCTCCTGGCACTGCTTTCAGGTCCCCCTGTCTCTCTGCTTGCTTCTCTCTTTTATATGTCAAGAGATTGCCTCAAGACACAATTCAATCTTGTAGTTTGAGCCCTGCCTTACTAACACAACTGCCTTCCATCCTCCCTCATTAACATCATAGAGGCAGGATTTACAATACATAGGAAAATCACACACTACCAGGAACCATGAACCAGCCAAATTGATACACACATTTTGGGGGGACATAATTTGATCCATGACAGGTAGGAAGTCCCAAAATTTTGAAAATTACACTTCTACTCAAAGTGATCTACAGATACAAAGCAATCCTGATACAAATTCCAACAGTATTTTTTAACGAGATGGAGAAAAAAATCATCAACTTCATATGGAAAGGGAAGAGGCCCCAGATAAGTAAAGCATTACTGAAGAAGAAAAACAAAGCGGGAGGTCTCACACTACCTGATTTTAGAAACTATTATACCACCATGGTAGTCAAAACGGCCTGGTACTGATACCTTAAGAGGTACATAGACCAATGGGACACCATTGAGAACCCACACGTAAATTCATCCACCTATGTGCAGCTGATATTTAACAAAAGCCCAAAATCCATTAAATGGGGAAAAGACAGTCTCTTTAACAAACAGTGCTGGCATAACTGGATATCCATTTGCAAAAAAATGAAAGAAGACCCATGCCTCTCACCATGTACAAACACAAACTCAAAATGGATCTAAGACCTAAATATAAAATCTAAAACTATAAAGATCACAGAAAAAAATAGGGATAACACTAGTAGCCCTAATATATGGCATAAATAGTATAGAAACTATTAGTAACAATGCACAAACACCAGAAGAGAAACTAGACAACTGGGAGCTCCTAAAAATCAAACACGTAAGTTCATTAAAAGACTTCAAAAGAGTAAGAGAACCTACAGACTGGGAGAAAAAAATGTTGGCTGCGACATATCTGCTAAGGGTCTAATCTCTAAAATCTACAAGATACGGCAACACCGAAACAACAAAAAGACAACTAACCCAATTAGAAAATGGGCAAAGGATAAGAACAGACACTTCACAAAAAGACGTTCAGGCAGCTAAGACATACATGAGGAAATTCTCACATTCATTAGCCATTAGAGAAATGCAAATTAAAACTACAACAAGGCTGGCACTAATCCAAAAACACAAAATAATAAATGTTGGATAGGTTGTGGAGAGACTGGAACATTTATGCACTGTTGGTGGAAATTCTGGTGGTGCAGTGTATAAGTGCTATGGCTGGTAACCAAAAGGTCAGCAGTTCGAATCCACCAGGTGCTCCTCGGAAACTCTGTGGGGCAGTTCTCTGTCCTATAGGGTTACTATGAGTCAGAAACGACTTTATGGCAGTGGGTTTGTTTTTTTGGGGGAGTGCGAGGGGGTTGAAATGTAAAATGGTAAAACCACTTTGGAAAATGATTTGGTGCTTCCTTAAAAATCTGTATATAGAAGTACCTTACGATCCAGCAATACCATTCCTTGGACTATATCCTAGAGAAATAAGAGCCCTGAATAGATATATACACACCCATGTTCATTGCAGCTCTGCTCACAATACCAAAAAGATGGAAGCAACCTAGATGTCCCATCAACAGATGAATGGATAAACAAATTATGGTACATACACACAATGGAATACTATGTATGCAACGCTAAAGAACAATGATAAACCTGCAAAACACCTCACAACATGGATGAACCTGGAGGGCATTTTGCTCAGTCGCAAAAGAACAAATATTGTAAGAGACTACGATTATAAGAACTCAAGAAAAGGTTTAAATATAGAAGAAAGTATTCTTTGATAGCTAAGAGGCTGGGGAGGGAAGGGGAGAGAATTTCACTAACCAGAGTGTAGACAAGAATCTTCTTAGGTTTAGAGATGGACAAGAAATTACACAGGGGAAGTCAGCACAACTGGACCAAAGCAAAAACTAAGAAGTTTCCTGACCACAACCAAAAATTTTGAGGGACTGAGTAGCTGAGGCTGGGGCCTGAGGACCATAGTTTCAGGTGACATCTAGGTCAATTGGCATAACAAAGTTTATTGAGAAAATGTCCTGCATCTAACTTTGGTGAGTGGCATCTGGGGTCTTAAAAGCCTGCGAACGACCATCTAAGATGCATCAACTGGTCCCAACCCACTTGGAGCAAAGGAGAATGAAAAACACCAAAGACAAGGAAATTATTAGCCCAAGAGACAAAAGGTCCACATTAACTCGAGACTCCATTAGCCTGAGACCAGAAGAACCAGATGGTGCCTGGCTACCACCAATGACCACCCTGTCAGGGAACACGACAGAGAGTCCAGGATGGAGAGAGAGAAAAGTACTGAGCAGAAGTCAAATTCACTTAAAAAGACCAGACTGCATGGTTGGCCTGAAGCCATGGCCCCCAGTGTCTATGTTAACCGAGAACTAAAACTGTTCCAGAAGCCCACTATTCGGAAAAAGATTAGACTGGATTATAAAACAAAAAATAATACACGTGATGAGTGTTCCTCCTAGTTCAATCAGATATATGAGACCAAATGGGCAGCTCCTGTCTGGAGGCAAAATGAGGGCAGGAAGGGACAGCAACTGGTTGAATGGACACAAGAAACCTGAGGTGGAAAGGGGAAATGCTGTCACATTGCAAGGGGTGCAACTGATGTCACATAACAATATGTGTATAAGTTTTTGTATGAGAAATTAACTAGAACTGTAAATTTTCACCTAAAGTACAATAAAAAAAAATGAAATGGAACATATGAAGATTGATATCCTAAGCATTAGCGAGCTGAAATGGACTGGTATTGGACATTTTGAATCAAATAATCATATGGTCTACTATGCCAGGAATGATGAATGGAAAAGGGATGTCATCACATTTATCATCAAAAAGAATATTTCAAGATCCATCCTGAAGCACAACGCTGTTGGTGATGGGATAATATCCTTATGCTTATAAGGAAGACCAGTTAATACGACTATTATTCAAATTTACACACCAACCACTAAAGCCAAAGGTAAAGAAATTGATGATTTTTACCAACTTCTGCAGTCTGAAAATGTTGCAATCAAGATGTATTTGTAATTACTGGTGATTGGAGTGTGAAAGTTGGAAACAAAGAAGAATGATCAGTATGTGGAAAATATGCCCTTAGTGATAGAAATGACGCTGGAGATCGCATGACCGGGTTTTGCAAGAACAACTTCTTTATTGCAAATACATCTTTTCAACAACCTAAATGGTGACTATACACATGGCCTTCACCAGATGGAATACACAGTAATCAAACTTACTACATCTAAGGAAAGAGATGATGGAGAAGCTAAATATCATCAGTCAGAACAAGACCAGGGGCCAACTGCAGAACAGACTATCAATTCCTCATGTGCAAATTCAAGTTGACTGAAGAAAATTAGAACAACTATACAAGAGCCAAAATATGACCTTGAGTATCTCCCACCCAAATTTAGAGACCATCTCAAGAATAGATTTGACACAGTAAACACTAATGACTGAAGACCAGACAAGTTGTGGGATGACAACAAGGACATCAAACAATAAGAAAGCAAAAAGTCATTAGAGAAAGGAAAGGAAGAAAAGGCCAAAATGGATATCAGAAGGGACTGTGAAACATGCTCTCGAAAGTAGAGTAGCTAAAGCAAACTGAGGAATTGATGACATAAAAGAGCTGAAGAGGAGATTCCAAAAGGCAGCTCGAAAAGACAAAGCATTATAATGATATGTGCAAACATCTGGAGTTAGAAAACCAAAAAGGAAAAACATGCTCTGTGCTTCTCAAGCTGAAAGAACTGAGGAAAAAATTCAAGACTTGAGTTCCAATTTTGAAGGATTTTGTGGGCAAGGGTTTTGGGTTATGGGCAAATTACTAAATGACGCCGGAAGTACCAAAATAAGATGGAAGGAACACACAGAGTCACTGTATCAAAAATAATTGTTTGATGCTCAATCATTTCAGGAGGTAACATATCATGAAGAACTGATAGTACTGGAGGAAGAAGTCCAAGCAGCACTGAAGGCATTGGCAAAAAATAAGGGTCTAGGAGCTGACAAAGTACCAATTGAGATGTTGCAGCAAATGGATGCAGCACTGGAGGTGCTCATTTGTCTATGTCAAGAAATTTGGAAGACAGCTACCTGGTCATCTGACTGGAAGGGATCCAATTTGTGCCCATTCCAGAGAAAGGCGATCCAGCAGAATGTGGAAATTATCAAACAATACTATCAGTATTACACACAAATAAAATGATGCTGAAAGTCATTCAAAAGTGGTTGCAGCAGTACATTGATAGGGAACTGCCAGAAATTCAAGCTGGAATCAGAAAAGGAATACGGAATATCATTGCTGTTGTCAGGTGGATCTTGGCTGAAAGCAGAGAATACCAGAAAGATGCTTACCTGTGTTTTATTGACTATGCAAAGGTGTTCGACTGTGTGGATCATAACAAATTATGGATAACATTGTCAAGAATGAGCAGTCCAGAACCCTTAGTTGTGCTCATGAGGAAACCGCGCATAGACTGAGAGGCCATCGTTTGAACAGAACAAGAGAATACTGTATGATTAAAGTTAGGATGGTGTACATCATGGCAGTATCCTTTCACAATACTTTTCAATCTGTATGTTGAGCAAATAATCCAAGAACCTGGACTATATGAAGAAGAATGCGGCATCAGTAATGGAGAAAAACTCATTAACAACCTTCTATATGCAGACACAATCTTGCTTGCTGAAAGTGAAGAGGACTTGAAGTACTTACTGATGTAAATCAAAAACCGTAGCCTTCAGTATGGATTGCACCTCAACACTAAAAAAAAAAAAGGAGCTGAGATTCTCACATCTGGACCAATAAGCAACATCATGATAAACAGAGAAAATACTGAAGTTGTCAAGGATTTCGTTTTACTTGAGTCCACAGTCAACACATGTGGAAGCAGAAATCAAGAAGTCAAATAGCATATTGCTTTGGGCAAATCTGCTGCAAAAAAAAAATCTCTTAAAAGTGTTAAAAAGCAAAGATGTCACTTTGAGGACTTAGGTGCTCCTGATCTGCTGCAAAAAAAATCTCTTTAAGGTGTTAAAAAGCAAAGATGTCACTTTGAGGACTTAGGTGCTTCTGATCCAAACAATGGTATTTTCAATTACCTCATATACATGCGAAAGTTGGAGAGTGAATAAGCAAGACGAAAGAAGAATCGATGCGTTTCAATTACGGTGTTGTTGAAGAAGACTATTGAATATACCATGGACTGCCAGAAGAACAAGTAGATCTATCTTGGAAGAAGTACTGCCAGAATGCTCCTTAGAAGCAAGGATGATGAGACCTCATCTCATGTACCTTGGACAAGTTATCAGGTGGGACCAGTCCTTGGAGAAGGACATCATGCTTGGTTAAATAGAGGGTCTATAAAAAAGAGGAAGACACTCAATGAGGCAGATTTACACAGTGGCTTCAACAATGGGCTTGAGCATAACAATGATTGTGAGAATGGTGTAGAACCAGGCAGTGTCTTGTTCTGTTGTACACAGGGTTGTTACGAGTCAGAGCCAACTCAGTGGAACCTAACAGCAACAACAATTCATAAGGGATATCGTTCTGTAATTTTCTCGTACTGTCTTTATCCGGCTTTAGGACGTTTTCTTTCTTCTGTTTTTTGGAAAAGTTTAATAAGAATTGAGGTTAGTTTTATAAATGTTTGGTAGAATTTTTGAGTGAGGCCATCTAGCCCAAGGTTACCTGTGCTAGTTTTTAACTTGAGTGTTTTTGATTAGTCATTCACTTTAACTTGTTATGGACCCGTTCTGATCTTTTGTTTCTTCTTGAGTTATGTAAGAAGTGTGTATATTGGTCCATTTCATCTAGATTACCTAATTTGTTAGCATATAATTGTTCATAGTCTTCATTTATGATCATTTTTTATTTCTGTAGGGTGGGTTGTAATGTTGCCACTTTCTGATTTTAGATAATTATAAATTGTCTTTTTTTTTGTTATTCTAGCTAAAGATTTTTCAATTTTATAGATCTTTTCATTTTCATTGATCCTATTGTTTTTATACTGTCTATTTCATTTATCTTGCCCTTAACATTGTTATCTCTTTCCTTTGGATGGCTTTGTGTTTTGTTTCCTCTTCATTTTCTAGTTCCTTAAGTTGTTACACTAGGTAGGTAATTCCTTATCTTTCTTCTTTTTTAATGTAGGCATTTACCACTATAAGTTTTCATCTGAGCAATGATTTCACTGTGTTCCATAACTTTTGATATGTTCTGTTTTCATTTTCATTTGGCTTTAAGGATTTTCTAATTTATCTTTGATTTCTTCCTTGACCCGTTAGTTATTTAATAGTGTATATATTTGTGTATTGTTCAGTTTTCTTTCTGTTATTAATTTCTGATTTTACTCCACTGTGGTCAGGGAAAATACTTTGTGTAATTTCAATATTTTTAAATTTGTTGGGACTTGCTTTAAACCTAACATGGTCTATCCTGAAGAATGTTCCGTATGCCCTGGAGAAGAATGTATATTGTGCTGTTTTGGGTGGAGTGTTCTATATAGGTCAGGTTGGTATAGTTGGTTTTTAGTGTCATTCATATCCTCTGTTTTCTTATTGATCTTTTTTCTAGATGGGCTGTCCATTATTGAAAGTTGTACATTGAAGTCGCCACCTATTTTTATAGAGCTGTTTCTTCCTTCATTTCTGTCAGTGTTTGCTTTATACATTTAGAGGGCTGATTTAAGTGCATATCTATTTAAAATTGGTATATTGTCATGATCAATTTACCCTTTTATTATTATTTAATATCCTTTATCTCTTTTAACAGATTTTCAATTGCAGTCTGTTTGATATTAAAATCAGCACCCAGTTCTATTTGCCTAAAAAAAAAAAAAAAAAAAAATTTCCATTCTTTTATTTTCAACTTATTTGTGTTCCTGAGCCTAAGATGTGTCTCCTATAGACAGAGTATATATTAGTCATTTTTTTGTTGTCGTTGTTTTGTTTTATCCATTCTGCCACTCTATGCCTTTTTATTGGTGCATTTTGTCTATTTACATTCACTGTAATTATTGACAACTAATGACTTTTTTTTTTAATGACTTATTTCTGCTATTTTGTGATTTTTTTTTATGCTACTGCCAACTTTTCTGTTTTGCTCTTTTTTAGTAGTAAGCCATTTTGCTTCATTTCTTCTTTCCTTCTGTGTATACTTTTTAGATATTTTCTTTATATTTTCCTTGAATAATACATTTAATATCCTACAGTTATAAAAACCCAGACGAAATTGATACCAACTTAACTTCAGTAAGATACAAATACTCCATACCTATCCCATGCCTCGCCTTCCCCTCATTATATTATCACCAATTATATCTTCATACATCATTCACTCTATAACATAAATTTATACTTAATTTTTATGCTTTTGTTACTATAAAGCATGAAAACAAACAAAACCCAAACACATTGTTGTTGATTCGATTCCAACTCCTAGCGACCCTATAGGACACTGTAGAGTCACCCCATAGGGTTCCCAAGGCTGTAATCTTTAAGAGAACAGTCCTCCAAATCTTTCTCCTGTGGAGTGGCTGGTGGGCTCTTTTGGTTAGCAAATAAGCAATTAACCACTGCACCACCAGGGCTCCTTATAAAGTATGAAGGACATAAAAATTAGACTTATCAAGCAAAAATACCTTAAAGCTTACTGTTATGTACTGAATTATGTCTTCTCAAAATGAGTTGGAAACATAACCCCTATATTTGTAAATACAATCCCATTTGAGAATAGTGTTTTCTTTGTTAATTAAGCCAAAAAGTATCCTTTTTTTTTTTTAAGGTGCCCAAATGAGACTAAGACAATTTTCAGTTTCCTTAAGACCTCTTCATAATAAACCCCAGTGATCATCCTGTGTCCTTCAAGAAAATCGATTGAGATTACCCCTTGTGAATCCCCAAAAAACAGTCACCATAACCTTCTGAGTGGTCTTCCCTCTCTTGGCTCATCTTTGAGGTCTTCCCGACCTTTCTTAAAATGTTTAATTCATCTAGAAACTGTTGTTTTTTTTTTTTTTTTTTCCTGAAGGCACTATACCTAATGAGCCTAAGACAAGTCTGCTTAATGCTAAGAGAATTTGGGTGTGTCCTAAACCTAAGCCCTTCTGTGTAATAAAAAGACCAGATTAGATACAGAAATAAATCAAATAGAGGGACAAATATAGGTGCCATGGGAAGATCACCAAGGAACTGAGGAACACTGGGGCTATAGAAATTGAAAGAGACAAGGACCTTCCTATAAAGCTGACAGAAGGAGAGCATTTCCCTATAGTCGGTGCACTGAATTCAGACTTCTGGCCTTCTGAATTGTGAGAAAATAAACTTTTGTTCTTTAAAACCACTCACATTTGATATTACTGTTACAGAAGCAGTAGAAAACGAAAGAACTTGTTCTTATGCTGCCCAAGTCTCCTGGAATTTTCCTCACCAGTGCAATTTTCAGTTTTCTTAAAACCCCTTCACAATAAGCCCCCATGATCATACTGTGTCCTTCAAAAAAAATCTACCCAGATTTCCCCTTTGGAATTTCAACAAATAGTCACCATAACCTTCTGAGCTGTCTTCCCTCTCTTGGTTCATCTTTGAGGTCTTCCCAAACTTTCTTTTTTTTTTTTTTTTAATAATTTTTATTGAGCTTTAAGTGAACGTTTGCAAATCAAGTCAGCCTGTCATATATAAGCTTATATACACCTTACTCCATACTCCCACTTACTCTCCCCCTAATGAGTCAGCCCTTCCAGTCTCTCCTTTCGTGACAATTTTGCCAGTTTCTAACCCTCTCTACCCTCCCATCTCCCCTCCAAACAGGAGATGTCAACACATTCTCAAGTGTCCACCTGATACAAGTAGCTCACTCTTCATCAGCATCTCTCTCCAACCCATTGTCCAGTCCCTTCCATGTCTGATGAGTTGTCTTCGGGAATGGCTCCTGTCCTGGACCAACAGTAGGTTTGAGGACCATGGCCACCAGGATTCCTCTAGTCTCAGTCAGACCATTAAGTCTGGTCTTTTTATGAGAATTTGGGGTCTGCATCCCACTGATCTCCTGCTCCCTCAGGGGTTCTCTGTTGTGCTCCCTGTCAGGGCAGTCATCGGTTGTGGCCAGGCACCATCTAGTTCTTCTGGTCTCAGGATGATGTAAGTCTCTGCCAACCTTCCTTAAAATGTTTAATTCATCTGAAAACTGCTGTTTTATATGGGGCAGCATTCTCATAAAATTGCTACAAAGCTTCAGTGATTTGGGAAGATGTCCACTTGAGTTTTGTTAAAAACTTGATATTAGCCTTGACCTCAAAATCGTTTTTTTCCATGGCACAAAAAATATCCTTTTTTTTTTGAAGGCACCCTAGCAAGACTAAGGCAAGTCTTCTTAATGCTGAGAGAATTTGTCTGCATCAATCCACTGATCATGGAGACATGTTTAAATGCATTTTGTTTGAAATAAACCAGTGCCTGTATGGACTAGAACCCTAGTAGCAATACTTTTTAACTCACCCTAGTACATTCCTGCAAATAGCTTTTTCTCTACTCAATCATGTATCATGAATACACTTTTGAATCAGTGCTGATTGGTCTGGCTTTTTTGTTTGTTTGTTTTTTGTTTAATGCTTTCGTCTTTTTTTATGTACGGATGTACCAAAATGTCTTTTTACAATCACTTATACTTGGGCAATTGGAAAGTTCCTGAAGTTTCCTATTACAAGTGAGACGTATTGAATATTCTTGTACATACATTTTATCCTTACATTTTTTTTTTAATAAGATGGAGAAGTATCTAGAAGGGATCTAGAAGTTATATGGTTTGCTCATTTTACATTTTGATAGGTATTGTCAAATAACTTTCCAAATAGTTGTACAATTTACTCTTTCACCAACAGCCTATCAGACTTGCCAATTTTCTTTTTTTTAATGTACTTTAGATGAAGATTTACAGAACAAAGTAGCTTCTTCTTAAACAGTTAGTACACATATTGTTTCATAACATTGGTTAATGACCCCATGACATGTCAATACTCTCCCTTCTCTACCTTGGGTTCTCTATTACCAGCTTTTCTGTTCCCTCCTTCCTTCTTGTCCTTGCCCCTGGGCTGGTGCACCCATTTAGTCTCATTTTGTTTTACGGGCCTGTCTAATCTTTGGCTGAAGGGTGAACCTCAGGAGTGACAATACTGAGCTGAAATGGTGTCCAGGGGTCATAATCTCAGAGCTTCTCCAGTTTCTGTCAGGCCACTAAGTCTGGTATTTTTTTGGGAGTTAAAATTTTGTACTACATTTTTCTCCAGCTCTGTCCAGGGCCCTGTATTATGATCCCTGCCAGGACAGTCAGTGGTGGTAGCCAGGCACCATCTAGCTGTACTGGACTTAGTCTGGTGAAAGCCATGGTAGTTTTTGTCCATTAGTCCTTTGGACTAATCTTTCTCTTGTATCTTTAGATTTCTTCATTCTCCTTTGCCCCTGAAAGGGTGAGACTAGAAGAGTATCTCCGGTGGCCACTCACAGGCTTTTAAGCATACTTGCCCATTTTCTATATTGAACTTGTAAATTCCTGCCAATCTGACAGGAAATGATGCTATTTTCTTTTTGTTTTAATTTGCATTTCCCTAATCATTTGTAAATTTGATATACAGAATGTTTTCATAAATTCACTTAGCTATTTACATTTCTTTTCCTGGTAATTGTCTTTTTCTATATTCTGCTCATATATATCTATAGATTTACCTTTTATTAGACTTTACACATATGAGTATCAATTATGGGTTTGTGATAGGTGTTGTCAATGTTCTCCACTAATTTATAAGTTATCTTTTAATTTTTTATGACATCTTCCATATAAAAATTAATTTTTTTATACTGTTAAATATGTAAATTATTTAAGGATAGTTTTGAGCCATTTTTAATCCCAGGTTTCTAAAACATGTTATTTTTTATATTTTTTAACAATTTAAGGTTTATTGTTTAGATTTAACTCTGTAATTCGATCTGAAATTGTTTTTTGTGACAATATTACATGGAGATCTCATTGTATAACTGTCCCAATACCATGTATGAATGAATAATCCGGTCTAAATGATTTTAAAAGTCCCCTTTATCATGCACTGAATTTCTACATACAACAGATCAACTTATCTGGATATGTTTTGAACTCTAGTATCTTTACTGATCTATCTATCTATCTGTCTACCTATCTATCTGTCTATCTATCTATATACATATATGGCCATCGATAGAGATATATGTATATTTGTACACTAGTGCCGCAGTTTTTTAATAATTATCACCCACTCTTTTCTTGTGTGTATACTTCATTTTCAGTTTTTTTCTTATTGTTGGACATTTACTATTCCAGAATAGTATATGTGTGCTTCTTAAAAATATTTTCAAGATTTTGAAATAAATACACAGGTACATGCAAGGTCTTTCTATCTTATGCCTTTGTTTATGTTCTTCAGTAAATGCTAATTTTTTTTATTTCTATAGGTTTTTAACATTCTTGCTAAGATTACATTTATTTTATAATACCTGTTGCTATTGTGATAAAATCTATATTTTATAATTTATTTTTTCCGACATTTAGGAATTCCATTGATTTCTAATTTTGCTATGATATTTGGTCTTCTTACAGAACTTTTAATAGCCTATTATACTTTCTCAGTTGCTAATTTTGAATTTTCTCAATAGACAACCACATTATCCATCCCAGAACCAAACCAAACCCAGTGTCATTGAGTCGATTCTGACTCATAGCGACTGTATAGAACAGAGTAGAACTACCGCATAGAGTTTCCAAGGAGCGACTGGCAGATTTGAACTGCTAACCCTTTGGTTAGCAGCCATGGCACTTAACCACTATGCCACCATGGCTTCCATATTATCCATAGGTGATGACAAATTCTCCTTCTGCATTTTAAATTTTATTCTTTTCACATAATTTTCTTAGTGAATTGGCCAGGACTTCCAATACATTCCAGTACAATGCTGAATAGAAAAATTGAAAACTATATATTCTCTTCAAGTTCTTGGTTTCATGATAATAAGTCATTAGGAAAAAGGAAATAAACTTTAGTAAAAATCTAAGGAAGTCATACATATGTTTTTAACAGATCAGTTAGTATATAAAAAAAAAAAAAAATTTGAAAACCTGTCTCTTTCTGACCCTCAGCCTCATTTAATCATTTTAGTTTTCACTTCTGATGTTGATCATATCATACACTTTAGTAAAACATATCGTGAAAACCTCCCTTACATATGTGCATGTGCTTGTATGTGGAGAAGAAAGGGAAGGATACACATGAGGTTATAAACACCAGTCATTGGAAGGTGGGGTGCTGCTGCCTGCTGGTTGGGTGGGGGAGGGAAGAAATTGGAGGAAAGCCAAAAAGTGCATAATTATAAAAAAAAGCATATTTTATAGAATTATGGTATGTCATTTATGTAAAAATAAATACCTGAGTGTACAGATTCACAAAGATAAGATGTCATATGATATTGAAATCATTAAAGTTTTAATGATGGCTACCATAGGATGGTAGAAATTTATGTGAATTTTATTTATACTTTTTTGTATTATCTGAATTATTTACCCAGAATATGAGTTACTTATATAATTAAAGTAAGTGCAAAAGCTATTTTCAGTGTAAAGAAAAATGACATGAACTTGATAATTGACATTTGACACTTGTCATATTCTGATTTTTGCTATGCTACACTACAGAAGTTTTTTGTTCCCTCCTAAATCTTAAGATCTGTGAGAGCAGGTTCAGTATTGTATTAATATTATTATTCACTAGAGTGCCTGACATGGTATGCTATACATGGCAGATAAGCTGCCTGTCGTTGGATAAATGAATGTTCAGTAAGATTGGATAAATGAAGTTGAAAATGTTTCAAAGACAGTTGCTTGACGATTGAGTAGGAAAATATGAATTTTAGGTGCTATCCCATGATTTTCACCAAATTATTTGCATGGCCAAATTAGTTTTCCGATTCTTGAACAAACTTAGATTCTGAAATTATGAAGTCATGTGAAACTAGAATTACTAGATGCTCTTTTTAACTTGTTTCTATCTGTCTTGTCTAGCAACAAATTAGGAGATTGAGTTCTATGTCTGTGTTGGAAATTATTTGGTCTTTGTTTTTGGCACCAGCATTGACCACTGCCTTCTATGTTCTCCCATGTTTCACTTGGAAATTAAATGTTTTAGAGTCCTTGCTTTAGGGTCGTGGATGTGAGGTATATTCTGTCAATTCGATGTACTCTTTTAGGATTAGGAAAACGCAAGAGAGAAAGAAGTCATATTACTCTTCATTGAGCAGTAGTGGGAAAACAAATGGGCCTTAGCAGGTAAGAGGTTTCCAACAGCACATGGCATTTTCCACGACAATCTCCACAAGGCTGTGGAGCAGCTGTGAACCTTGATGGGGCTTTCTGAATTAAGCAGCATTAGTAGAAACATCCTGATTTTTTGAACAGCAGGCAAATCTGAAATAGGTGTCGATCTTTCTGCGCTTTTTCCCTTTTAGCACACTGGAAAACAGTATTGTAAGCACCTAATTACTGGTTTTAAATTTGTTTTCCTGACTGAAACTTAACTGCTAGTGCCTCCAATAGGAATCACCTGAAGACTCAGGAGTTGCCAGATAATGGTTTAGTATATAAGTTATTTGCTGACATCTTACATTAGGGTCCTCCTGATTACCTGTCGTACTTGTAAAGCTCCTTTGCTTCTAATTGTTTTCCTGGTTTTAACCTCCCATTCTGCACTTCTTTGCTGTATTTTTGACTTTATTCAACGTATTTGCCATGAATTTTATGTCATTGTATCCTGCCTCCTGCAACCTGCATGTCCTCACTGATCTACTCAACTCTGAAATCTTACCTTCTGTGACCTTAGATTTTTTATTTTTTCCAGAGTTTACCTTAACTTTATTGATCTTGTTTCTTTGCCAGTCATTTTGAGACACTGTCATCCATGACCTGGGATTTTAGACTTTTACAAATAACAAATTTGCCTTTTGTAACCTCTGTACACAGAATAAAATCAGCAGAAAAACACCAAAATAAAACTTGAGCACATACATGGACACAGAGTAAAATACCTGATTGGATAATAAACATACAAAAAAAAAGATCAACCAGATTAATAGGGGAGGACTTTTCAATTAAATCAATGAGACACATTTTCAAACACCTTGATTTGCTGAAAATTAATACCTACCATAGGGAAGACACCAAATTATTGGTCACTGCAGTGGTGGTTTGCTGGGTGCATGAACAGAGTGGTGATGGGATTGCCCAACAGAATGGACTGTCATGAACCAAGTGATCTAGCTACTGCTGCCACCCACAGTCCAACCTACTAGTATTCTGATGATACATTTGGGGATGAGGGAAATGACCAGGGGATGGGACTGCAGACATAATGGACTGTCTGTAAGCTGGCTTTGTCAGGACCCTATTACTTGATCTCTTTATATCCCACTTTCACACATTTGTTTTCAAAAGAAAGCCACTCCTCTCACTTATTTGAATCTTACCAGGAGGCAGTGCACAAAGGCACAAAAGTTTTGGAATGTCAATACATGAGAAAAATTCGAATATTGTCTGCTGTGCTAGTTTTTGAGTTATTATATCTCAGCTCCAAAGTCAGCTTTGTGTTATTGATTCTGGACCCACTAAACATTTGTCTTTGCCAGCGGTTGACTAGCAAACTTTATCAGTAGAAAGCACCAGAATGACATATCCCTGCTAAAGTGCCTCACCACTTTATTATTATTATTATTGAGTAATTGCTGTGATTATGGTTAGATTTTAAGAGTAAATATGAAACTTCTTGTTAGTATACCTTGTATTACATACCCTTCAATAAATATTGCATCTTACATGGAAATTAATTCAGAAAATTCCTAATTATATTGTCAGTCTCCAACATAGACGTATTCAGCTTCCTGTGTTCTTTTCAAGATTAAGTTCATAATCATTGATTTTTGTTTTCATCCACTGCGATGCTTGCATTTCCCTGCCATTAAACATTAGATTTGAAATAAACAATACCAGCACAGATATTGTAAAGGTGGAGAAAGTTACCTTAATTCTGTCGTTCTATGTGACAACTTGAATTTTTTATTTGCATTAAAAATTTTTTTTGACTACTGAGACATTTGAAAGTTATTTGAACAATCTTGAGGAAACAACCACATGGAAAATATTGCAATTTGTGGAATTTAATATATAGTGGGATTTTTATGACTTTATACCAAATGTACCTTCATGTTTATGGCTTTTCCTAACTATATGTATATATGTTGCTTTATTTGGAAAAGAAAAAAAAAATTAAAATGAATAAAATGATTCTTTGATCATCCATGAGTAGATATGGACTGATGTTTCCGACTGTGTGGTCTAAGAATTACAAAAAGATCAATTTGCACAACATCATTAACAAAGGTGCAGAAGTTATTTTTTATGAACAAATAGATTGGCATTTGGCATAGGTAGTGCATGTTGGGCTTCATTATTGTCTCAGACTAATGTGTAGGTATAAGGTTTCCCCCACTTGAAACAAAAACAAACTAACATTAATGTAAGAAAAAAAAGCATTAATGCATTCCTTTTTTCTTTTGTATTGTAATACTTTTTTTTTTTTTTTACTTCTTAATGATATGATTCAAAGTTTAATAAAGGAAATATTCTTTTGTGAGAGACTGACTTGATTTGTAAACTTTCACTTAAAGCACAATAAAAATAAATTTTGAAAAAGCTAAGCGAGGGGGTACAGTAGGTTATTGTTGAGCAATCATTCCCTTCCTTTCCCCCACATCCATGGGAGAAACATACCTCCCTGAACCTTTGATGCTGGACTTAGTCAGGTGGCTTGCACTGAATGTGAATGAAAGACAGTTTACCAGTTCTAAGTCTATACCTGAAGAAGTTTCTGCTTGCCCTGCTGAGGAGAAATGCTCCAAAAACCACTGCTGTCAAGTCAATTCCAAATCATAGTGACACTACGGGACAGAATAGAACTACCCCCATAGGGTTTCCAATGCTATAATCTTTACAGGAGCATATTGCCACATCTCTCTCCCATGGAGTGGCTGGTGGTTTAAAATCAGCTATCTTTTGGTTAGCAGCCGAGTGCTTAACAGCTGCACGACCAGGGCTCCTTGAATATGCTCCAGATGCATCTTCCAAAATGTAGAACAAAATTCTAACTCAAAAAGAAAGACCAGACTTGCTGGCCTGACAGAGACTGGAGAAACCCTGAGAATATGGCCCCCAAATACCCTTTCAGCTCAATAATGAAGTCACTCCTGAGGTTCACCCTTCAGCCAACGATTGGACAGGCCCATTAAACAAAATGAGACTAAAGGGGCTCACCAGCCCAGGGGCAAGGACTAGAAGGCAGGAGGGGACAGGAAAGCTGGTAATAGGGAACCCAAGGTCGAGAAAGGAGAGTGTTGACATGTCGTGGAGTTTCTAACCAATGTCATAGAACAATGTGTGTGCTATTCAATGAGAAACTAGTTCTGTAAACTTTTGTCTAAAGTACAATAAAAAAAAATAGCTAAAAGAATATATTCACTGTTTCTTACCTGACCTTTATTATCATAATTGATTTCATTTATGATTATTACTGAAAATATCTATGTCATGTAGAAACCAAAACAAAAAACCAAACCTGTTGCTATCGAGTAGATTCCAACTCATGGAGGCCCCATGTGTGCTGAGTAGAACTGCACGCCATAGGGCTTTCACAGCTGTGATCTTTTGGAAGCAGATTGCTAAGTCTTTCTTCTGAGGGACTTCTGGGTGGGTTCAAATCACCAACCTTCAAGTTAGTAGTCGAGTGCTTAACAGTTTATGCCACCCAGGGACTCCTAGGTTGTCATATACAAAAGTGTTATAAATATTTCCAGGTGTCAAAAATGCTAGATATGCCTTTCCTCCATCCAGATGTTTAAACTACCTCTTATCAGGCAGAAGAAACTACAAAGGAATGGTTTCTTTCTTCGCTGTTGTTCTTTTTTTCTGCATCCTAAGTCTCTGATTGCTGATATTCAAAGGCTTTTTGTAGGCCTTTTTACCCTTCCAAATGCTTTGTAATGCATAGCTTTTAAAAGTTATATTGTACATAACAATATTTGGCTCTTTATTCTGTCTGCAATTTACATCCATGCAATGGAGGGAAGAATCAATATAAAAGATTTAAATAGCATTCTGGTTTTCCTTGCTTAAGTATGGTATTAAAGTATATGAATTGATAAGGCAAAAAATGAGGGATGCTATTACAAGATCTTTTAACATTATAAATCAGAGGCACTGGGCTAAACTTGTTGGGCCCCACCTATCACCTAATCAAGGGAACTAATCTCTCCTTTTATTTTGTGTCTGAAATTGGAAACTCTGGTGGCATAGTGGTTAAGCATTACAGCTACTAACCAAAAGACTCACAGTTCAAATCCACCAGGCGCTCCTGGGAAACCCTATGGGGCAGATCTACTCTGTCCTATAGGGTTACTATGAGTGGGAATTGATTCCACAGAAGTGGGTTTGGATTTTTTGTTTTTTACAATCCAATTACAAAGGGTCATTCAATAAATGAAAAACAATAACTCAAGCATATTCAAGTAAATATCTTTACTCTTTCTAACCAAGGACTTCATGGTATTACATAATTTTAAGGAGGAAGCCAGTTAAAACCACTCAGAAATTCTGAAAGAAAGTGAAACTTCATGAAGAAATACTTTACATTTCATGAGGGATACATATATTTCATACGAATGCACATTATATAGAAAATGTTTTTGAAAATGTACAGTGAAAACATCAAGGTTCCTGGTCTTTTCATAGCAACAGGTTGAGAGGTGAGTTTCATTTTGTTTTCCAGTTATAAAATTATGCATAAGTCTACACCAACATAGAATTTTTTCAGGATTTTTAAAATGAGAATAATACCTTGAATATAGTCTACTGATGATTGCAACTGTCTATTTCAAGAGGAATATTGAGGAGAAATTTATCAAAAAACACTCAGGATTATCTTCCTTAGGGAAGAATTTACTAACACCATAACAATTAACCAAGAGTAACATATCTTTAGAAATCAGAAAAGGCTCAGTTCTTGCAAAATATGTAGGTGAATCTTTCCACAACTTGAACCGTAAAGGTTTAATTAAATGTAATGCTATCACTTACCATGCCTATTAGTCTTTTGTCTTAAAAAGACCTAATCCCTCTTTTTCTTCTTTCCTGTCTTAAAAAACTTTTGATAACCAAACAAGCAACTTCTTATGACAAGAAAAGTAACAATTGCCAAACAAGCCAGTAGAAACCCAATCATATCCAAAGAGTGGTACTGGTACCAGTCGAGGCTGAGGGCGGCTGGGTGAAGGTGTTTGGCTCCTTTGTGGTGCATGACAAACTCAATCCAGAAGACAGCTCTACCCGGGGGCTTAACAGGCTGATCATGGTGAATGGCTGATAATCTCATAGCATTCTCTTTATAGTTGAAGAAAAATCAAACAGACCTCAACTCAGAGAATAAGTCAGAAAAGATAAATAAGTGAAATTTTCATGCAGATGGCAAAAATGTGTGTCACATAAGATTGGAAGAAAAAGATATTATTTTCTTCTGAGATGATGATAGAGATTTTAGCATATGGGCTAGAATTTGTTGAATGCATAGGATTTCAAGATGTAAAGAGAGACATAGAAGTTGGGGGAGGCCATGTATTTTTAGACGAGAGAATGGAAAGAGCTAAGTCTTAAGGACAAAAAAAGAAAAAGAAAACCATCATCATCTGAGTGTGCAGAGTTTGAATTATCCAGTAAGAAATCGTTAATGAATCTGGTGTACAAGGTTCAAAATAATATCATTATCCAAAAACAGGAGTCAGGTCTATGGTGAAGTCCATGGACGTGTCAAGGCAAGCCTGGTCAGGAATTGGTATAGACCTTATGTCAGTGATTGAGTGGTTAAAAGTGGGAAAGTGAATTGCCATGGTTTGAATCCTGATTCTGACACACTTGTCTGCTTTGTGCAAGTTATTTATTCTCTCGGTGCCTCAGTTGTCTCTTTGTTAAAATGAAATGGATGGGGATAGTGTTTTCTGTATCTGATGGTTGTGAGGAATAATGAATGGAGTCTTAGAATACTTAGACTTGTTCCTAACATGTGGTAGACTGTCAGTAAATGTTTGCTATTATTATTGCTGTTGCTCTTGTTAGTTTTTCTTATTTTAGAATCTGGAGAGTGCTCAACATTTCACTTAGAGTCATTGTAATTATACATATACATATTTTTTTTTCTGTTGAAAATGGTAATGGTCAAGCAAGAAGAGTTGAATAAAGGCATATGGTTTATGAACTCTGAATCTCAAAGTGCTATAGCATGACACTGTCTTCCTTTCATGTACTTTGGACATATTATCAGAAGAGAAGTGTCCCCAGAGAAGGATGTCATGTTTGGTAGAGGGTCAGTAAAAAAGAGGAAGACCTTCATCTAAATGGATTGGCACAATGGCTGCAACAATGGGCTGTCACATAGCAATGATTGTGAAGAAGGTGCAGGACGAGGCAGTGTTTCTCTTTGTTGTACACAGGATTGCTATCAGTCAGAACTGATGCAATGACACCTAACAACCACAACATTCCAGTACTTATCTTCCAAATCAATCATTTTTTAACTTACAATTCTTCCAAATATGACCAAAATAATCACACCCCAAGAACTAAGACTTTGCATACATTTATGACAGCAATGAGTTTGGTTTGATATCCTTATTTTTCATGGTTTCAGTTGCATAAATTTTCAGCCCTAGTTCTTTACCACTTCCAGTAATAAGATCCAATTTTTAGGACAGACATTTTGGGAAGTGTTAAATATAATAGAAATTTGAGGTTGATTATCTCTTGCTGATTTACTTAAAATAAAAAAGTTTAGAATAGTTTAAAAGAATTAGTGAGTCTCATGCTAAGAGAAAGTCACAGAACTGTGTATAGTTGTGTCATTTTAATATTCATGGTCCCTACTTCAACTTTGTTCTCATCTCGTAATTTTTCCATGTCCAACTTCAGTAATTCTTCTCATTCTCCTTACTGGCTATTTAAAAACTTCATCATTGTTCTCAAACCTCTCATTGTCCTCAAACCTCTCATTGTCCTCAAACATCTGACAAGTCATTCCCATAACAATAGCCAAAATAAAAAGAAAACTTATTATAACAACTCACAATGGGTCATTGATGACTGTCTTCAAAGCATTGAGCAAATCTGTACTTGTCATTGTCTCCATGTCCAGACTCACTGCTGTCCCTTGGCCTTCTTGTGAGCAATGTTATCAGGTTGATCAGCAAACAAGGGAATACCCACCATAGGGATCCCATGGCAGATAGCCTCATAGATTCCATTGGTCCCACCATGAGTTATAAATGCTTTAGTCTTTAGATGACCTAGGAATGGGTGCAATTAAGCAAGATTATTCATTATAATTCTTATATATAAAATGAGAAATGTGCAATACAGGGAACTCAATGAGGCAGTGTTTTCTAGAAAACAGATTGTCATGGCCACTAACCTAAATTGTTTTTAGATCTCTGAGCAGGAAGCAGCCAGGTCTACTGGAGTAGTAAGTGAGGACTTCATGGAATGATGTGTGCCTGGACGCTTGAAAAGTGAATAGAAGATTGTCAGGTGGACAAGTTGTAGGAGAATATTCTGTATAAAAATAACAAATGAGCAAAAAGGGGGACACATTAGAGCATATTGTCTTAGAGAAACAGTGAGAAAAAAGACTGAGTCTGATATGTACAGTGTCCAAGGAAGGAAAAATGGTGATAGTGGTGCTGGACTCAGAAGAAGGGACGGTGATCCTTTATTATGAAATGTTTCGTTACTTCATAGTAAAGACTGCAGATATTTTCCTACAGAAAATGGAGAGTCACTGGTTCTAAAGGAGGTGCTGGTATTGTTCAGCTGCATTTGATATACCGCTTCAGCAATGGAAAGAAAAGGTATGAGGTGAGAGTATTAGGATGATGATCCAGGAAGCTATTAAAAAATTCCATACAGGATTGATTACACCTGAAACACAGATACCTTGTTTCTGGCCAAAAGGATTATGGCTGTATATAATAAAATGCCACTTGTTATACTTCCATCTTTTTCTCCCTAGAAAATAAATATAGAAAACTTATGCTTTATTTTTTAAATTTTTCTGTGATAAATGTTCAAGAATTGATTTTATTTGAACTATTTAAACTATTTTCCCTCTGATTGGCTGTTACCCATATTTTCAGTATTTGTTCTTTAGTCTTACAAGAAGGTCATTCTGGGGCATCCGCTTATAGAGTCGAGTACTGGGTCCTAAGGTATCTGGTTTCTTGCCATCGAATCGCCACAGCACCTATTAAGATGAAGAAAATACTTTATTCCATGAATAGAATTGAAAAGTTATAGCAAGTTAGAATTCTGCAAATATTAAAAGATCATCCCCTTCCATATGACAAAGGAAATGAGAACAAGAGATGTCAGGAAATCAGAACTACTAAACCATTGAAGTAAATAGGAATACCCACATTAAATAAACTTATTTTTATACAGCATTAGGTAACTATGTCTCACATGTAATTATGATGTTTCTCCCATGGTAGCTAAAAGCAATGAGATTAGCAGTGACAGATTCAGGCATTTGGAGAATTGTTAGGCAGTCCTAAATCTAGTGTTAAAAACAGTAGTGAATTCCTAACGATCTACATATTTATTTTCTCTTATCTATTTGTTATACTGGCTCTCACCTTCTAAATTTCATCTTAACCTGTTTCTCTCTTATTATTATTATTACTTTTTAATGACATGGAAGGGAGTTTACTTATGTTCACTTATTCCAAACTTTCATAATTAGACTGCCGGGTCCTCCTTCCCAGGCTGTCTTAGTCTGGAAGCTCAGCTGAAACCTGTCTGCTATGCGCGACCCTGCTGGTATCTGAATACTGGTGGCATAGCTTCCAGAATCACAGCAACACCCAAGCCCCCACAGTAGGACATACTGACAGACACGTGGGGGACTATCATAATAGTTACAGAAAATTTCCATAATCAGACCCTTTACAGATTTGAACAAACTAGTAAAGTAGTTGGTCACCATTACGGCACTTTATCTAACCTTTTGTGGAATCTGAGCAAGGGCTGATGCAATCACATGGGCCCTTTCTTCTGTGATGTTACTGACCATTGACCCAAGAGTAAACACCACCACACCGTGTTTTCCAGAGCTCTGGACAAACTCTTCTATTTCCTGTGAAGACAGCATTTGCTTCATCATGAAACAGCAACAAAGTATTGAACAACATTTAAAGATTTGGCCACAAACAACTTGAGAGAAAATCAAGAACTAACAGCCAAAACCAAACACATTGCTGTAGAATCAATTCTGACTCATGACAGCCCTATGTGTTACGGAGTAGAACAAATCTCCATAGGGTTTTTTTTTTTTTTTTCCCACTGTAACCTTTAAGGAAGCAGACCTCCAGATCATTCCTCCATGGTGCCATTGAGTAGATTGGAACTGCCAATCTTTTGTTTAGTACACAAAATCAAACTGTTTGTGCCACCCAGGGGTTTTCAAGTATTGATAGAGAAAATTATTAGAATAGTGGCTGCTTTTTTTTTTTTTTTCAATAAAACTAATCAATCAGTTCCTTTGGAAGGCATGTGTGAGATGAGATCTATGGCTTTTATTATGTATATTTGCGTAAATATGTGCGTGGGGAGGTATGATATAAGCAAAAAATGAAATTAAGCAGCTACACAGTAGTGAGAAGAATCCTTACTCTTCTTTTACAGTTATTAATTACTAATATACTTTCTTGGAAGGAGACACCACAGCAGGATCTTAACTCAGCTTTAATTCCACAGAGTTCTATTTCTACTGGAGTACCAGCACAGTACAAATAATTACTGTGCTTGGCTGCAAATCAAAGTTTGGAAGTTCAAGTCCATCTAGAGGTGCACCAAAAAAGAGTAATGGTGATCTATTTCTGGAAAATCATCCAGTGAAAACTCTGTGGAGCACAGTTCTACTCAGATACATGTGGGATCACCATGAGTTGGAATCAATTCGACAGCACCTGTTTCGGTATAGTTCTACTAAAACACAGGTGTTTATTCCAGCAATTTTTCTGGAGTGTTCTTTTGGTTGGGAGTCATTATTATTTTGCTTCATGACTATGAACACTAAGGAAAAATTAGTTAGAGTGGGGCTGATTGTATATCTATATCTCTCTCAGTTACATAATCTTTTAATCACACCTTAAGCTTTTTCATGGTTTCCCAAATATTCCCCTGAAATGCCCTTTAATGTCCAGAGGTTAAGAATCTCTAACATTCAGAAGAACTTTGGGTTTATAATTTCTGTGAAATAGTCATAAGATTTCCATTTACAGTCCATAAATACACATTTGTGGTTACATATTGGAATGTCCATATTTCTAGGCTGCTTACTTGTGATACTTCTTGCCCTGAAATCATATTATGAAACTGATGTACCTGTGGAATGTGCTATACATAACTGTAGCTATGAGGGACCTTCATCATCACTTCACTGTGCCCTGGGGGGAGCATTCTCTCCCTAGTGGGAGAGGTACCCGAGGCCTTTCTCCAGGAGGGACCTGGTCATGCTCTTGAGAAGCTCACTAGAAACTATATAAAGTTCTTGGTGAAGACATGTTTGCCTGGAATTGTTTGAAAATTATTCCGACTTGTGCTCCCTTTGCTGTGCAAGATGGACCCTGACAGCATTACAGTAATACAATCTTTCTTTATAGATTAATCGCTTACTTGGACTGGTTCATTCCTAATTCTGTGACATCTTACTGAAAATAATACAAGCACATTGTAAGAAATTTTGGAAAAGTATGAAAACTATAAAAGGGCAGGTAAGGTTCATCCATAAACTCCATCCTGAAAGTGTTTAAACTCTGTACCCATTCCTTCTAGTGTTTATATTATTCATAAGCAGGAATGTATATTAAAAAAAAAAAAAAAACCTGCTGCCTAAAGTCAATTCCAACTCATAGCAACCATATAGGACAGAGTAGAACTGCCCCATAGAGTTTTCAAGCAGCACCTGGTGGATTCGAACTTTTGGTTAGCAGCCATAGCTCTTAACCACTACGCCACTAGAGTTTCTGATGTATAAATATGTGACATATATTTAGAAAATTGTAATTCCACTGTATATACATTTTTCTAAAATAAATTTTTCCTCATATTGTTTTTTCTCAATTTGCCCCTTGACTTCCAACTAATCTTATATAATGATTGATTTTGTGTAATTAAGCATTCTTTGATGAAATGTAATTGTGTGGATACACATGTTATTTAACCTCTCGTTAATGTTGGAATTTAAATTACTGTCAATGTTTACTTTTATAAATAACACTGCCATATATATTGATTCTACACCACTTGATTATTTTTTGTTTTTTTGGTTCGTGTAGGTTTTTTTGGGTAGGTTCTTATAAGTATATAATGAGGTCAAAGGCTATAATTATTTTTAAATCTTTTGATGCATTTTGTCAAAAGCTTTATTTCTTTTTTAAAAAAGTCAAATAATCTGAGAATCTAATAATGGAAAAGCAAGTAATATGGGGAAGCAATCACTTTTTAAAATAATGGATAACAGTCTTCACATCATTCACTTGGATTCAAATCTTGTCTCTGCAATATAAATAACTACTGTAAATATATTATTTATTTTAACTACTATTCATCCTCTATCTCCTCCTCTCTTTCCTCCTCCTATTAAGACTGTCATTTTCCTTTAATGTGAATGGAAAAACCTTTCATGAATAAGGTTATATTTCAGAAAATGTTCATTAATCTTACCACAGCATTTGGACCCTTTGAAAGACATTTTATATATAGATATATATCCTAAATAATTTACACTCAAAATAACTATTGAGCTTTAATCCTTGAAAAGGATTTCAGTTTTATGTTGCTGCCAAGAAGAAAGTAAACAAAACAGATCTTTTAATAGAGTATATGATAGTGCGTTAAGAATGCTTGATTTTTATTTATGTATTAAAGGTGTAATAGTAATTTAAAATAGATTCTCACTGTCCTTCATAAGGAATATTATCCTATACGCTGGCAGAATTATTTTCTAATTTCAAACTAAGGGAAATTTTCAGATTCAAGGGGTAGAAATTATTTAGTCTTTATTATGTATACAGATTTTTTTTTTGTATTTATTATATGCACAGGATAAATTTTCTGTGTTCATTCTATCAGGCAGCTATGATATAGATACGCATATACTCAAAGGGGAGCTCTGGTGGTGCAATGGTTAAATGTATGGCTGCTACACAAAAGATCAGCAGTTGGAATCCACAAGAAACATCCTTGGAAACACTGTGGAGTGAGTTAGGTTTGTTTTTATTTTTATACGCAAAGGGACTTTTACTGAGGTTTCCTGTGGGGTTGGTATATGGTAGGAAATACTTCCTCTGATTGGGTAAACCAAGATTTTTATTCTCAAAGATGTAAAACTGTGAGGTTTCAAATGATGAACAGTTTCAATGATGTAAACCAAGGCCACAAGCAAGTACACTTGGGGTTAGCTGCAAATATTGTTGACAGGACCCATTTATATTCACCCATTTATAATGTTTAGGAATGGTCTTCCCCTTAACTACAATACAGGTGAAGAACCTAAATCTTTACAACAAAATTTAAGCTATTCAGCTAGTTCATCTGTTTGCCAAAACGTATACACATCCACTTTTAAAAACTCCACAGGATATATGTTCTTCAGGAATTTGCTACAGAGTATAATTTTGACCTACTAGAAGACCAATTCCTATTAAATGCGAAGTCTATCTAAAGTGCCTGACACATATGAAATGATTAATAGTAATAATAACAAAAACAGCAATAATTGCAGTAGCTAATATTACTTTCAGATTACTTATTTTGTGCCAGAGGCATTTGGAGTGTTTTATATGTATTAACTAATATTAGGGGAATAGTCTACACTCTACGACCATTCTAGTCTAGTCTCCCATCATCTGGTGCCTGATCTCCTGAAACAATCTCCTAAGAGGTCTGCCATTCCACAGTCTTGCTCCTTCACAATCCAATCCAGTAACTGCATCTTGAGGGCTCTTTTGTGAAAGAAACCTGCTCATATCTCCCCCTTGCTTAACTCTTTCCACTGTCTCCCCAATGTCCTTAATAGATGTTTCAAACTCCTTCTGGATCCAACAACTTCTTTCACGTCATCTGCCTCTTTATACGTCCTCTTCCTGCTCACTAGGAGATCTCAGGGACCACCATTACTACTATAGATGCTTTCATTTTGTCTTCCTCTTTTGCCCAACTTCTCTACCTATTCCTGCATACCCTTCACTTTAATTATCAATGACTCCAGGTTACTTTCTATGATCCCTTCTGGGTGTTCTCTTAACATTGTGGTCCTTCCTTATTATAACTCTTTTCACACTGTATTTTTATTTCTTGCTTCTGTTCTATTTTTCCAAATAGAATATAAGATGTGTATATGTGAGGTGGAGTAGGGGAGGGGGCAGAGGCCATATTTGTTTGGTTTCTCTGCTATCCAACCATCACCTAGTTCACCTGGAATATGGTAGTCACTCTAAAAATAATCTCTGAATGAATGACTGATACTTTCTTATGTGCTGAATAATGAAGATTTTAACTTAGACTATTCTCAAAGTCTTACAGGTATCCCACTTTTATTCTGTCATGATAATAATATTCGGATACATGTGGTGGCATGGAAATATATGAATTTCTAATTTGTAAGTCACTTTAGCATACTTCCCACATCCTTTCTTACTTAGCACACTTCCCACATCCTTCTTACTTACTCAAACATTCTGAATGAAGAAAGTAGAATCATTTCAATTGAAAATTCTAAACCCACTGTAATAAGTTTACCTTGGGCAGGGGATTGGCAGGTTTGCAGTGGGGCCCACCAACAAAATCAAAATGTGGCAAGAATGGGCATGGAAATTCAAAATCACTCTGAATTTTTTTGAACAAGCCATATTTCAGCTTTCCCCATTGTCTCAGATAATGTAGTGGGTCTTCCTGAAAAGAAAAGGGAAAACAAACAGTGGAGGAAATTTGAAAAAAATTGGTATCCGTATTTTCAGGTAATTTTCTGAAGGGAGCTTGCAATAACAGAGCCAAAGATGTTGAAAAGTGTGAGAGGAGCCTTACGTCTCTAATGTCACATCAGTACTTTCACCACCATAAACAGTTATTAGAGCTAAGCCAATGTAGAATTAAATATGCATTTATTTTTTCTACAGTTGCAAAAGTAACAGACCCAAAAATGCAGACAACTGGAATTTGAGCTCCCCAATCAGTTAATCCTACCATAACCACGGAAACACCTTTCCCAGAAGTACCCAGTCTAGTTTCTACAATTTAGCAAGCCAGTCCCTTGACACTTGGTTTTCCAAATAAACTTCGAGGTTTTTGTGAGTATGGCTGAATTCCTTGTACCAACTACAGCATTTGGTTCAAGTGAAGAGCTCGATAACATTTCATTAATAAGTTAAACTATTTGCAATTAAATACTGAGCATTTAAAAAAAATTATAGATACAAATATACTCACTCTGAATTTTTTTAAACAAAGACACATAGTTTTCAAAAAATACAGACTAATAAATTGTATGTCAACCCAACCACAACATCATAGGCCTGTAAGACAGGTGATTTTTAAGCACTTAATGAAGAAATGTGGAATCATTTGAAACTTCAAGGTTCACTAGGGACAAGTTATGTAGAATTGTATTATTTTCACTATGATTATTTAGCTCTTGGATTAATAAAATATTGTAGATACAAATTACAATTTTTGAATCTGGGATAAAGCCACTGTATCTCTCAACTGAGAAGGAATCCTGAGAAGGTACTATGGAAAAATGTTTTAATTAATAAATCACAAAACCGAGCTATACGACAAGAAATTTTCCCAATGCTACATAGATAATTATGCTGGAAATATGTATCACTCTACAATCTACATGCCTGTGTTCATCCAGACATTCATGGAGATTGAAAATGAATTTTGTAAGATAAAGAATACAATAAAATGTCCTAGTGATTAACCACCAGGTTCTTCTAACTGATAATATAATAAAAGCCTCTCTATAAATTTGTGAGGTTGATAGATCATTTCCTGTTTTCATTTCATTTTTTACTTACAGAAAACAAATTCCTCTGGCTTTTTATTTACACAAACTCACCTTCAAAGCCACAAGAAAAGTTAGGACTTCACTCTATCAACTAAAAACATAACTTACCTAGTATTTCATTGTAAAACTGATCCCACTTCTTCTTATTAAAAGTCTGGAACCAAAAGTCAAAATAAAGCACATATATCATATGTTTTGTTTTTTATCATATTTTTTACCCTCTCCATGAATGTCATTCGATCATGTAATTCTGACATAACAATAAGTACATAGGAAGGTGGAGTTAAAAGCCCTCCACTATACTTTTCAAATGTATAGCCACATGTGAACTGGACACTATACACAAAGGGTGTTTTAAGTAGTTCAGACAACAGCTCACCACAAGGGCCAATAGCAGCTGCAAGAACATCGAACTTTGATTTTTGTAGTTTCGTCGTAAGTTTCTTGTTAAAAAACTACGCCTTTACAAAGCCTTTCAATACAGTCAGGATATTCCCAAAATATTTCTTGTACTACTGAAAAAAAGTCCAAAATGTATACTTCAGCAGATCGTATGTCCATTTCCTGATCCATTTCATGAAATAAGACTCAAAGTCATCTTTAGTAAGGGATGCAGGATAAACCTCAAATTTAATAGCAGATGGTTTGTTGGGATCAATAAGAATGGAAGCTGAAGATGTTAGAACAGTCACCTCATGACCCCTCTGAATAAGTTCATTCAGTATTGTCTTTATATTCATCCAATGGCTATATTCTGTTGGCCACTCCAGCACTTTTCCACAAGTTCCAGAGCTAAAGTAACAACTCAGTTGTATCAGCAGAAGAACTGAAATCCATTTCATAGACATCTTGGTTAAATGAATTTCTTTCTTTCAAAAATCTGTTCCCTTCTGCCATTGTTCATGTTTATATCCCAGGAGAAATCAATCAAGAAGTTAAAATACAACTCTTAAACACATCAACGTAATGTGTCAGAGCCAAGTGGAAAAACCAAAGGGTAGATGTCCTTGCGGTTGTAGGAGTGTACTTAGTGTCCCTTTTATCATAAATGCTATCAGACAGCTAAGAATCGATGACCAAACATTTGGGTGTCACCTGTGTTATATATCTTAGAATAGTGTTAAGAACATTGGGAAGTGTGAACCCGCTTGTGACTGCAATCTCTTTGACACAGAACTAAAGACAAAGTAATTACACATTTGCACGAACATTTTTTTTGATATTATAATTCAAGGCTTTTTGTATCTGGTAAAATCTCTATTGACATAATTCAGAAAGTAAACAATTCTTCAATTTAACGTGTACCATTTTGTTAGTATTTACACAGAGTTGTACATCACCATGATCAATTTTAGAACATTTTAATCACTCCACAAAGAAACCCTATGCCCCTTAGCTAGCCATCATCCCTCAGTCTTCCAATCTTCCTTCTCCCCCTAGTCCTAGAAAACTACTAATCTACTTTCTGTCTTTATAGATATTCCTGTTCTGAATAGTTCATATAAATGGAATCATACAATATGTGGTCTTTTGTGACTGGTTTCTTTCACTTAGCATAATGTTTTCAAGATTTATGTATGCTATGTTATGTTATGTACTGGACATTATTTCCTATTATTGCCAAATAATATTCAATTGTATGGATATACCACTTCTGCTTATCCACTCATCAACTGATAGACACTTGAGTAGTTTCTACTTTTTAACTATTATGCTGTTTATGAATAATGCTTTGTAGGAACATTCATTTGCAAGGGTTGTGTGGGCATACGTATTAATTCATCTTGGGAAAATATCCAGAAATAGAATTGCTGGAACATACGGTAACTCTATGTTTAACCTTATACTGGACCGTTTTCCAAAAATTGCATGCATGAAGTTTTCAATTTCTCCACTTTTTTTTTCTAATTCTTTTTAAAAATATTTATTTTTCCACTACACCACCAGGGATTCTGGTGAAAATATAGGCACAGCAAAACTTACACTCATTCACAATTTCTACATGTATAATTCAGTGATCTTGGCTACATTCTTTATGTTGAGTCATCACTCTTGCTATCTACACCCAAATTAATTCACCACCATTAACTTAGATTCTCCACATTCTTGACAACACTTTTTATTATTTGTCTTGATTATAGTCAACTAAGTGAGTGTGAAGTTGTATTTCCTTGTGGTTTTTACTTACACAACTCTGATGACGAATGGTGTTGATTCTTTTTTCATATGCTAATTGTCCACTTGTATACTTTCTTTGGAGAAATGTCTAGTCGGATCATTTGTCCATTTTTTCTTTGGGCTATTTGCTTTTTTTTTTTTATGGCAAGATGCTCCCTACAGTACCTAAATGGGTATCAATCAGAGAACACTCTTACCTCTAATGAAAAGGATAAAGTATATAGTCCTTAAAGAGAATAGGCAGGTGGATTAGAGGCAATATTGTTGAATGTTGTCCAGGTCACATTGCTTTGTAAAAAAAAAGTTTCAGAAATATTTTACCTGTGTTTTGTTAACTATGCGAAGTCATTCAACTCTCTGAATCATAGCAAATTATGAATAACATTGTGAAGAATGGGAATTCCAGGACACTTAATTGTGATCATTAGGAACCTGTACATAGATCAAGAGGCAGTCCTTCGAACAGAACAAGGGGATACTGTGTGGTTTAAAGTAAGGAAGGGTGTGTCAGGGTTGCATCCTTTCACCATACGTATTCAATCTGTATGCTGAGCAAATAATCCAAGAAGCTGGACTATATGAAGATGAACAGGGCATCAGAATGGAAGAAAGACTAACAACATGCGTTATTCAGATGACACAACTTCTCTTGCTGAAAGTGAAGAGGACTTGAAGCACTTACTGATGAAGATCAAAGACCACAGCCTTCAGTATGGATTATACCTTAACATGAAGAAAGCAAAAATCCTCACAACTGGACCAATAAGCAACATCAGGACAAAGGGGGAAAAGATTGAAGTTGTCAAGGATTTCATTTTACTTGGATCCACAATCACTAGCTGTCAAGAAATCAAAAGACTCATTGCATCAGGCAAATCTGCTGCAAAGGACCTCTTTCAAGAGTTGAGAAGCGAAGATGCCAGCTTGAAAACTAAGGTGCGCCTGAACCAAGACTTGGTGTTTTCAATCACCTCCTATTCATGTGAAAACTGGACAATGAATAAAGAATACTGAAGAAGAATTGATGCCTTTGAACTGTGGTGTTGGAGAAGAAAACTGAATATACCACGGACTGCCAAAAGAACGAACAAATCTGTGTTGGAAAAAGTACGACAAGAATGCTCCTTAGAAGCAAAGAAAGGGAAACTACATCTCATATACCTTGGACCTGATGTCAGGAGAGATCAGTTCCTGGAGAAGGACATCATGCCTTGTGAAGTAGAAGGTCAGTGAAAAGGAGGAAGACCCTCAGTGAGATGGATTGACACAGTGGATGCAACAATGGGCTTAAGCATTACAATGATTGTGAGGATGGCACAGGACTGGACAGTGTTTTGTTCTGTTGTACAGAGAATCGCTATGAGTTGGAACTGAGTGGGTGTCACCTAACAACAACAAGTATTAGTGACTTTTGTCATCTTTTCTATGTTATTAGGCATTTTTACTTCTGTGAATGCCTGTTCATATCCTTCATTTCTTTACATATTAAGCTGTCTCTTTTGTCTGTGATTTGTATGAGTTTTTGCTTGACAATGCATACCACTCCTTTTTCTATTATGTTAGTTTGATGAAAATTAATTTAAACTTATGTTCATTATTTAACAGTATTATCTCCTATGATGCTGTTATGAATTAAATTGTCTCATCGCAAGATGTGTATTCATTTGCTAGGCCATTATTCCCAGTGTTGTCTGATTGTCCACCATTTTGTCATCTGATGTGATTTTCCTGTGTCTTTTAAATCCTCTATGGTGTTAATGAGGCAGGATTTGGACGCGTGGTTCCTGGGTTGAGAAGCTCCTAGACCTGGGACAATTGATTTCAAGGTCTTCCCCCAGAGCCAATAGAGAAAGAAAGACTTCCCCTAGAGCTGGCACCCTGAATTTGGACTTCTATGCTCCTAAACTTTGAAAGACTAAATTTATCTTTGTTAAAGTCATCCACTTGTGGTATTTCTATTACAGCAGCACTAGATAATTTAGATAGGGGCTATGTTATATTTTTCATTAAAAATGTGCCAATTATCTAGATTAGTTGCATGGAAAATTCTGTTGCAAGCTTTTACTATCATTTCCATAGCATCAAAATTTAATTTAATTTAATTTTGTTATTAAATCCATGTCCTAGGCTGAAGAATGTTTGTTGTAAGACTTGGATTATGGTCTTCTTGACCAAAAAAAAAAAAAAAAAAAAACAGCTAGATATTTCTCAACCTGGAGCACTTTGATCCCAAAGTCCTTCCCTGATGTGTAGGCTTCAGGGGACCATTGTGATTTGATTTACTTATTTTCTATAAAATTTGTTTAATATATGTATTCTTTATGCTGTTACAGATTAAGATCAGTCATTGCCTAAGTTTAAAAGAAAATGATTATATTATTTTTACCTATACCAAAGGATTTAATGTTTTCATATTAAGAGTGTGGGAAGGATGAGACAACAGGGTTTTGTGGAAAACGAGAAAGAAGATATATTCATCTTGAGTATGGTTATTTAGAATAATAATCATAATTTCAATCTGCTTTCAACAAACACAATGAATTTCTCAACATACCTGTAAGGTAGTTAAGTTATGTTGTGCCTTCTTTTGAAGGATATGATCTCTTGAGAGCGCGGGTTCTGTATTATCATAGACTAAATTGAGACATTACATTCACTATCAAAAGCTGAAAATGGGAATGAAAATAAACAGTGGAATCTTTTTAAAGGGTAATGAAGAAAAGAGAATTAGCTAATGAATCCAAAGAATTTCCCAAATAGCTCAATTTTATAGTAGAAGCAAGTAGGAATTATTATATTTCTTTGTTGTTGTTAGTTACCATTAAGTTGATTCTGATTCATGGCAATCCCATGTATGCAGAGTGGAACTACTCTCTTGAGTTTTTAAGGTTCTGATATTTCAGAAGCAGATCACGAGGCCTGTCTTTCAAGGCACCTCTGGATGGGTTTGAACCATCAACCTTTCAGCTAGTATTAGAGTACTTAACCATTTCAGACACGTAATTGCACATAAATTCTACCTGACAATGACACGAGCTAGAAGAAGGCCAGTGTCTTCCTATGTCTTGTAAGAAAGAAGAGATACTGAAGTTGATCTCACAATAGGTTTTGTGGGTTGAAATTGTGTCCCTGCAAAGTATTATTTCCACTTTTACTGATTTTTTTCTTTCTTAACAACAACAACAAAGTACCAGCGTAAGTCAACAAGTTTTGCTATAATGCTAAAGAGACAATAGATAAGTGGTAACTTGGGAGAAGGGCAAGACAGTACACAATAATGGGGAAGCCAGCACAACTTGTACAAGGCAAGGTCATGTAAGCTCCATAGACACACCCTAACTCCCTGAAGTACTGAATTACTGGGCTGAGGGCTGTGGAGATCATGGTCTCGGGTGAACATCTAGCTCAATTGGTATAACATAGTTTATAAAGAAAACGTTCTACATTCTACTTTGATGAGTAGCATCTGGGATCTTAAAAGCTTGTGAGTAGCCATCTAAGATACTCCACTGGTCTCGCCCCATTGGGTACAAGGAAGAATGAAGAAAACTAAAGACACAAGGGAAAGATAGGTCCAAAGGACTAATGGACCACAAATCTGAGTTCAGTACATCTAGATGGTGCCGGGCTACCACCACAGACTGCTGTGACAGGGATCACTCTAGAGGGTCCAGGACAGAGCTGGAGAAAAATGTAGAACAAAATTTTAACTCACAAAAAAAGACCAGACTTACTGGCCTGACAGAGACTTGAGAGTATAGTCCCTGGACACCTTTTTAGCTCAGTAATGCAGTCATTTCTGAGGTTCACCCTTTAGCCAAAGATTAGACAGGGCCATAAAACAAAACAAGACTAAAGGGACACACCATCCAGGAGCAAGGACTAGAAGGCAGAATTGGACAGGAAAGCTGGTAAAAGGGAACCCAAGGTGGAGAAGGGAGAGTGTTGACATATCATGGGTTGGTAACCATTGTCACAAAACAATATGTGTGGTGTTTAATGAGAATCTAGTTTGTTCTGCAAACCTTCATCTAAAGTACAATAGTAAATATAAATTTTTTTCTAGTAAAATAAATAGTTAAATTTTTTTTTTTTGCTTCTTGGGTTCCAGTTCATGCATGCCTGAGTTTATTCCAAAGAAAATATATTCAAGCATGTCTCTGCCATCAGTGGATGGCTGTAAACAATTTATCTCAGTAACACATTTGTCTTAGTCTTGTTATGATGCCTTAAAAAAAAAGAATACTTTTGTGTCATGGAAAAAAATGATTTTGAAGCCAGGGTTAATATAAAATTTTTAACAAAACTCAAATGGACATCTTCCCAAAATCAACGATTTTATGGGAATGCTGTCCCACATAAAACAATAGTTTTTAGATGGATCAAGCATTTTAAAGAAGGTTGGGAAGACCTCAAAGATGAGCCAAAAGAGGGAAGACTACTCAGAAGGTTATGGCAACTGTTTTGTGGGGTAGATTTTGATAGATTTTCTTGAAGGATACAGGATGATCATGGGGACTTATTATGAAAAAGTTCTAAGAAAATCAAAAACAGTTTTGGTGAGAAAAAGGCCAGGAAATTTTCTCTGAGGCATTTTTTTTTTCCATCATGACGGTGTTCCTGCTCGTTCTTTGAGGGTAATAAAGCTGTTTGTCTGTCTCGGTTATCCAGTGGTGCTATAACAGAAATACCAAAGTGTACGACTTCAACAAACAGGTTTATTCTCTCACAGTCTAGTGGACCAGAAGTCCAAATTCTCGGGTGTCAGCTCTAGGGGAAGTATTTCTCTGTTGGCTCTGGAGGAAGATCCCTGTTATCAATCTTTACCTGGACTAGGAGCTTCTCTATGCAGGAATCCCGGGTCCAAAGGACGTGCTATTCTCCTGGCTCTTATTTCTTGGTAGTACGAGATCCCCCCATCTCTCTGCTTGCTTCTCTGATCTATATCTCAAAAAAGATTGATTTAAGACACAACCTAATCTTGTAGATTGAGTCCTGCCTCATTGACATAACTGCCTCTAACCCTGCTTCATTAACATCGTAGAGGCGGGATTAACAACACATAGGAAAATCACAGCAGATGACAAAATGATTGACAGTCAGACAATACTGGGAATCAGGACGTAGCCAAGTTGACAGATATTTTGAGTGGACACATTTAATCCATGACACTATCCTATCAGAATTTTCTTTGGGAAAATTTACCCCATCCATATCCTACAGCCCTGATCTAGCCTCTTCAGGCTTCTTTGTCTTCGCAAATTCAAAAAACATCTAAAAAGAACACAGTTTTTAAGTTCCTTGAGGATGCCAAAACTGCCATCTTATAAACTGAAGGGCACAGAATTCTTTGGACAAGAATTAGAGAGATGGAAACCTCACCTTCAGAAATGTATAAACCTAGATGGAGGATACATCAGGAAACAATAGCTTCACATGTTGATATTTTTGTTTAATAAAAGTTTCCATGATTTTGTAGCAATACTTTTTGACTTACAATCATATATAAACCACATTTATCTAAATCAATAATTTTAAAACAATGGTACAAATATGATTACATAGACACAGACAAAAATGTCTGTAATAATAAACATCAAACTGATAATATGCTCCCTCTGGAAATAATTGGAAACTAAGTCTACTACATTTATGTATTTTCTTTTAATTGTTTTATTTGTTCAGAGGGTATGTATTACTTTTTTCATAATTTATTTTGTTTTTGTTCTTGAGAATATACATAGCAGTACATGATTTCAACAGTTTTTAAATGTACGATTCTGTGTCATTGCTACATTCCTGAGTTGTGCAACTATTCTCACTCTCCTTTTCCAATTTGTTCTTCCTCCACTGACATAAATCTCCACCTGTTGCCGAAGAGTCCATTGGGACTCATAGCTACCCTGCAGGACATGGTAGAAGCACTCTGTAGTTTCCAAGGTTGTAGTCTTTACAGACCAATAAATAACATCAAAATATATGGAGAAAAGATTGATGTTATCAAAGATTTTGTCTTAGGCTGGGTTCTCTAGAGAAGCAAAACCAGTAAAGGGTAAATATTTACATATATTTATATCAAGGAAACAGCTCACAAGATTGTAGAGGCTGGAACGTCCCATGTCCTTGGATCAGGATTGAGGCCTTTCCCAATTCACGGAGCCACAGAAGCTGGTGAACCCAAGAGGAGCAATTTGGAAAGCAGGGCTCCTGCTCATAGGCTGTGAAGGTTGAGGAATCCCCAAGGTCAACAGCCACATTCATGAGGTTTCTCCTGATTCACATAGCTGCAGGGTCTGGGGAACCCAAGATCAACAGGTTGAGGAGCAGGGCTCTTGCTCGCAGTCTCTGAAGCTTGACGAATTCCAAGATGGACAGGTAAGCTGCTAGCTGAAGTCCCAAAAACCAGAGGTCTGACTAGAGACAGCTGCTGGATCCAGAACAAGGCAACAACCCTGGCAGGGTGAGGAGGAAGGAAGTAGGCAGCAGAAGGTGGAGCGATGAAGGCTGAGGGGGCAGTGAGCCATCACAGGACCCACCTCCACCTGTACCACTCAACAGATTCCATCGTTGGGGTGATCACATATCAAATTTCAACAGGGAAGTGTTCACAACATATTACAACTGCCAAACCACTGAGAATCATGGCCCAGCCAAGCTGACACACAATCTTAACCATCACAGCTTTCATTTTACTTGGATCCATAATCAACATGCATGGAAACCAGTAATCAAGAAATCAAACAACATATTACGTTGGGTAAATCTCCTGCAAGAGATGTCACTTTGAGGACTAAGGTGCTCTTGACTCAAGCCATGACATTTTCAATCACCTCATATGAATGCAAAAGCTGGACAATGAATAAGGAAGACTGAAAAAGAATTGGTGACTTTGAATTATGGTGTTAGCAAAGAATATTAAATATACCATTGACTGCCAGAACAATGAACAAATCTGTCTTGGTAATTGTACAGCCAGGATGTTCTTTGGAAGCGGGGATGGCGAGACCTCATCTCATGTACTTTGAACATGCTATCAGGAGGGATCATCCCTGGAGAAAGACATCATGGTTGGCAAAGTAGATGGTCAGGGAAAAAGAGGAATACCCTCAACAAGTTTCATTGATGCAGCGGTGGCAAAAATGGACACAAGAATAAAAAGCATTGTGAGGATGGTGCAGAACCAGACAATGTTTCATTCTGTTATACATTGGGCTGTTATGAATAGGAACCAACTCGAAAGGCACCTAACAACAACAACAATCTTTGTGGAAGCAGACTGCCACATCTTTCTCCCACAGGGTGGCTGGTGGGTTCAAACCGCCAACCTTTTGGTTATTAGCTGAACAAGTCACCCACTGCACCAACCAAAAATAAAACCCATTGCCATCGAGTTGATTCTGACTTATAGTAACACAGGGCTCTTTAATATAAACTCACTAAACCCTAAGATTCCTATGTAATCTTTCAAGTTGCTGTTGTCAACTTGAGCCAGTATAAATAGATCTTAAAAGAGCATTTGTTCAGGGCACATTTTCTTTACTAATTAACCTAAAACTATTGTTTGTTTTTAGAAACACATCAGGGGATATTTTTTGTTTAAGGTTGAAAGATTATCTCAAGGCAATAGTTTCAGGGGTTCATCCAGCCTCCAAGGCTCCAGAAAGTCTGGAGTCCATGAGAATTAGAAATTCTGTTCTGCATTTTCCCCTTTTTATCAGGATTCTTCAATAGAATCTTTTATCAAAATGCTCAGTAATGGTGCGAGGCATCATCCAGTCCTTCTAGCCTCATGGCAAAAGAAGCAGTTGTTCATGGAGGCAATTAGTCATGCATTCTATTTCCTCCTATTCCTGACTCTCCTTCTTCCTCTGTTGCTCCTGATGAATAGAAACCAATTGTTATGTCTTGGATGGCCGTTTGCAATCTTTTAAGAGCCTAGGAACTCCACAATAAACTAGGAGATAGAACAGAAGCATGTTGTTAGACCAATTAACTAAGATTCCCTAAACTGGAAATTTGGCCCTAAACCTCCAAACCAAGAAACCAAATTCCATGAGGTGTTCGGCTGTGCATAGCAGCCTCAGATGCCACCTTTTTTTTTTTTTATTATTGTAAATCTATCAATCACAAGATGGATTGACACAGTGTCTGCAACAATGGGCTCAAACATAGCATCAATTGTGAGAATGGATCAGGAGCAGGCAATGTTCCCTTCTGTTGCACATAGGGTCTCTATGAGTTGAAAATGACTTGGCAGCACCTAACAACAACAGCTTCCTATTTCATATGCCTAACATGCCTAAGGACTCATTTTTAATGGTATAAAAAAGTAAGATCTATAAGCACTTCGAAAGTGTGACCAACGCATTCTATAGCAGGATGAAAAAAGACAACCAGGAGAAAAACTCACTTCAAGAAGGAAGCTACACCTATGACAAAATGTTGTGTTAAGTCAGAGACATTCAGGTGTTAGTTTTATACAGGGTCATGTACGTAAGGGATATGTATGGTCTGTCCCTGTTATTTGGCAACTGTCCCTACCAATATAATTCCAGTGGAGCTGACCTGAAGAGTTCACTTCCCTCTTGCCTCCCAAGCTGACTATTCAGACAGTCCCATTTCCCTGGAACCACAGTTTAGACCAGAGCTGGTACCATAAAAGTACCAAGGCTATTCAGATCTTTCGAGGAGTTGATAGGCATATTGGGTGTAGAAATGATCTCTCTCCTTTTGGTACTAAGAGCTATATGGGCAATGAAAACCTGGAGATGGTGGTGGCCATTTTTAGAACATTTACAGTATGCCTGAGAATAAAGCCACCTTAGAAAATAACATAAAATCAAAAGAGAATAGTTATATGCCTGAGCTCAATTTCACTCCCTTGAGCTTTTACACTAGCCAATAAAATCTGTGATTTTCTAACCTTCTAGTGACTGAATTTTCTTTTTCACTGGATGTATGTTGGTGATATACTTTTAGAGGGGCCCTTGTGGCATGGTGGTTAAGAGCTCAACCTCTAACCAAAAGGTCAGCATTTAAAATCTGCCAGCTGCTCCTTGGAAACCCTATGAGGCAGTTCTATTCTTTCCTATAGGGTCTCAATGAGTCAGCATCAACTTAACAGCAACAGTTTTTTTTTTTTTTTTTCGATATGCTTTTAGAATCACAGAATTTAGGAGTACATAGAAAAAACCATGCCTTTCACAGTGAGAAAGGCTGTCATAGATATCTTCAAATGTCTGGTCAAAATACACATCATACATATTCTTATTATTTTGACTCCTTTGTGCAGGGAAAGAAAAATTATCTTGCAATCTTTTCCGTAATATTCCACTGTCAGTTTTTTCATCTAAAAAAATGGGAACAGGGAAATGAGTTACTGTGAGGATTAAATGAACAACGTGAGTATTAGAATAAGGCCTGACACTTGGTAAAGACTAAATAAAGGCTAAACTCTTTAAGATTAACTGGTTACTTCATTCCTTATTACCCAGGATACAAAGCCTAAGTTGATATTTAACTGATTGGACACCTTATCAAAGCCCTCTGCTTAATGAGGGATCCTAAAAAATTGTGAGTGTTTAAAGTCACCAGTAAAATTTAGCACAATCTCAAACATTTATTAATCTATATTCTATTCCCCCTCTCCCCCGCCAAAAAAAAAGATGAAGTAGCTTCTTAGGAAAAAGCAAATTGAGTAAAAACATGTCATTAAATGAAATTTAATTTAATTTTTATTCTAGGATAGACACTAAAGCTCACAATGTGGTGTTTTCACAATTATGGACAAGGATGATTGTATCTCAGTTCTCCTAGACACTTCTCAATTAGACTTAAGACATCTTTTTAATTCTAGAGGGAGCTCTCTGTATCCATGGGTTTCACATTTGCACATTCAATCCATCAGTGATCAAAAACATTCAGGGGATAACAAAAGCTCTGAAAAACAAAATCTGAATCTGTCACGCACTGAGCACTAGGTGAGTGAAGAGATGTACAGGTATCCCCTCCTATAGCCTTCCACCATTTCACAAATCCTCAGTCTCTCTCCAGCTCTCATTTTTTGAGTATTGTTCACTTCATATCTCATTTGTTCATTTGCTACTTGTGTTCTATGCACCCTTTCTTTCTGTGAAAAATGGCTGCTGAAAAGCAATTAAGTGTTCAAAGCAATCTTTCAAAGGTAAGTGTGAGGGGTTGAGGAGAGCAAGGGAAGGAGCTTAAGGTTAGTAAGAGATGGCTGGCTAGCTATGCAAAGCACTACAGCTTTAAGAACTTAAAGATCATGGGAAAGTCTGAATTGGCTGGTGCCCAGGCCACATTAGCTTTCCCAGAAAAGCTCCACAACAAGTCTTCAATTGTGATGAAACAACTCTACATAGCATCTGTTTTGTATCAGATATTATAAGTAATCCAGAGATGATTTAAAGAATATGAGAAGATGTGCGTGCATTGTTGGCAAATACTACACTATTTTTTATAAGGTAATTTGAGCACCCACTAATTTTGGTATCTGTGGGGACACCTAGAACCTATACCTGCAGATAACGAGGGACAAGTGTCACTCAGTGAATAAACAGGATGCTGTGTATAGTACAGTGGTTAAGCGGAGCTATTAAGCTGGTTGAATTTTGGCTGTGTCAATTACAATCTTTGCAATCTTGGACAAGTTGCTAAGGGGCTTTCTGGGGCTCGTTCCCCATCTATAAAAATAGGAATGATTGGGATGTTATGTGAGAATGAAAGAAGTCAGTACATGGAAATGCGAAAGTCCTTGTTGCGAACTAAGAGCAGAATATAATTTATAACACTATTATTACTACTATTCCAGAAAAATAACTTTAACATTACCTACAGTTTATATAACTGGTTATCTCTTAAAATAATATTTTTAGTCATTCCTTGTTAATCTTAGATTTTCTTCAGTTTAAGAACTGGAAAAGAACCTTAGATATTAACTTGGCTATCATACTCATGTATACAAACAAAATGCCAAGGAAGAGAATTACTTGTGTCATAAACTGTTTTAGTTTGATTAAAGGCAATACGAAAACAACAATCCAGGTTTTTTAACATCCACTTTAGTGTTCTTACCAGACTGCACAGATACTTTGTTTTTTTTTTTATATATATATATATATATATATATAAGAAAACTAGAACTATTGATTGGGAATACATGGAAAAACTATCCTAAGAACTGGTAAGAGTATTAAGCCAGTCAGTTGATAGTTTAAATGTCCTTCAAGAGTGAAGCTCCTGTGTTCCTCAGCCAGTCCCATAAATAAAGGTTAAGTATAAAAGTGTACATCAGGATTTGGTGCTGAGTGCAATCATAAATAAGATGTCTTATGAAAACATACAGTGTAAGAATAAGTGGTCATTCAGACACAACCTAATTCTCACATATTCAAATTTAGAAAGGCCAAAATTGCAGATATAACGCAAGAAAATGAAACACAAAAAATTCTTTCATGAACTCTGTGTGACTTTACTTCTGCATTATAGTTTGTTATTAGTGGGAGAGGTTGACAGTTAACTTTAAAATCTGGAAACTGACTATAAGAGGGTTAGTTTTTTAAGTCTATTCAAAAAGTAAAATAGAAAATATCTGCAAAGTAGGACACTTAGAAAAGATGAAAAACAATAGGCAGAAAACTTAAAATGAATAGAAAAAAAAAATTCTGTAACCAGATTAAAAAATAAAAGAAACCCATTGCCTTTGAGTCAATTCCTACTCAAAGCAACCCTATAGGACAGAGTTGAACTGCCCCATAGAGTTTCTAAGGAACACCTGGTGGATTCAAACTGCCTACCTTTTGATTAGCAGCCTTAGCACTTAACCAGTCTGCCACCAGTGTTTCCATGACCAGATTAGACCCTAAAATGTTATGAAACAAATACAAACTTATCCAAAATACCAACATGTCATATTTTTTATTTAAGTAATGAGTGCATTTTACGTTTGTTTGCCAGCTGCTCCCTCCACCCAAGAGGTATCTTCATTAGGACTGCTATGCCATTTTTTTTTTTTTTTACATTTTGCTGTATTAAAAAAGAAAATGAGCAAAACATTCTGTGATGGTTAAGTTTGTGTGTCAACTTGGCTGGGCCATGATTCTCAATGTTTTTGCAGTTGTGTAGTGTTATGATCACTTCCCTGTTGAAATTTGATATGTGATCACCCCCATGATGGAATGTACTGAGTGGCACTGTTGGGGCGGGTCCTGTGGTAGCTCACCGCCCCCTCAACTTCTATCTCTCTACCCTCCATCCCCTACTTCCTTCCTACTCACCTTGCCAATGTTTTTTTGGCTTGTTCTGGATCCTGCAGCTGCCTCTTGTTCATCGGATCTCTGGTTCTTGGGACTGGAGCTAGCATCTTACCTGCTGACCTTGGGCTGTCCACCCCCTGCAGCTATGTGAATCAGGAGAAGTCTCTATCCTGATCCATAGCCTTGGGACATTCCAGCTTCTACAGTCATGTGAGCTGTTTCCTTGATATAAATCTATCTATTTATCTGTCTATCTATCTGTCTGTCTATCTATCTATCTGTCTGTCTGTCTATCTATCTATCTGTCTACCTATCTGTCTACCTGTCTACCTATCTGTCTACCTACCTATCATCTATCTATCTACTATCTATCTATCATCTATCTATCTAATCTATCATGTATCTACCTATCTACCTATCTACCTACCTACCTACCTATCTACCTATCTACCTATCATCTATCTATCCATCTATCATCTATCTATCTATCTATCTATCTATCTATCTATCTATCTATCCATCATCTATCTATCTATCATCTATCTATCTATCATCTGTCTACCTATCTGTCCACATATCTACCTGTCTATCATCTATCTATCTATCTAGCTATCATCTATCTATCTAACCTATCTATACACTTTACTGGTTTTGCTTCTTAGAGAACCCAGCCTAAGACACATGGTTAGGAAAATACCTTGCTCTGTGAGGGATGGGTTGGCAAAGGGATGTAGAAGTCACATATTATTTGTGTAAAGCTACGGTAATTCAGTTGCATAACATCAGTCCTTACATTAAAAATAGAAATAAGCTTGTAATATCAGTGGCTTAGGTTGCTTTAGGAAAAAAGGCAAATGAGGTTCTGAAAATTCTTAACAAAAAATATTCATTTATGTCTACTAATGCCAAATAAGGAGAAAAGTCCAGCAGTTAGAATCCACCAGCCGCTCCTTGGAAACCTTATGGGGCAGTTCTACTCTGTTCTATAGGGTCTTTATGAGTTGGAATCGACTTGACAGCAACAGGTTTTTAATGCATAATAAACGTATTTGCAATCAGACCAAAACGAGTACAAGAGAAAAGTGTCAATTTTTACCAATTTATTTTATACAAAACAGTAGCAATGTAGAATATGAGAATCTTCCACTGACATACATGCAAGTTGTGAACATTCCAAGCCAATGTATATACTTTGGCAGAGAAGGCTAAACAAAGCATCAACCATGCTTATGAACATAAGAATTTTTTTTATTTTTCAAAAAGGCTTAAATTAGTTATCAATGTCTTCTTAATATTGCTCTCATCACTGAAGACCGAAGTAAAATATTGACAATATAAGTTTAAAAAGGCAGCAAAGGAAGGGTGAAACCAAGAGGCTGCTACAACACTGCCATACAGTCGAACCATCATATTTCAATACCTGCATACCTGATAGCAGCGTTATTTTACTGAACCCTGTGCAACTACATGTAGAAACACGTCAAAGCAAAATGTCAAGCCAGTTATCAATGAAGATCCAGAAGAAAGAAAACAATGACCCTAGGATGACCACAGTATAAGTATATGAATATTTACAAGGAATGAATCAATATCTACATTCTTAGAATGTGCCAATTGTCAACTGTGCCTTTTTGTCAGACTTGAGTTTTTCCAGTTGTTACACTACATGCTCGGAACAAAGAGGGTCACAATAAATCCTTCTACACAATGAACTTTAAGTAGACATCTAAAAATAAATTTGCTGGTTGTAAACACCAAAACAAACAAAAAGATTGTTTATCTTTAAACAATCAGTGCTTCCAAAAGTGCATTATCTTCTATATCGAACTCACTCCCCTCTGTCCAAATCACATAATCGCTGTTTCTTTTTCTCTATCTCATCCTCTTTCTCACTGTATCTTTTCTGTTATCTCTGGAATGACCTTGCTCTCACTTCCAGTCTCCTTCACGGGGTCTAATTCCCCAGCCACTGACAGCCACTTGGGTGTGACGAAGGAAATCATCCACCCTCATATCATAATCATGCTAGAAAGAGGAAGAAATAGGTTAGGCATGTCAAAAATTTCACCTGGAATTGGAATCCCTATATCGTAGTTACTATTTGGTAGAGAGAAAATCTAGAGAAATGCAGTTATTAATTAACAGAATGTAATTTTGGCATTGCTTAGAAAAATGATTTTGATGTCTTAGTAATCACACACCTACGACAAAGGGTTATTCAAATCTCATTAAAAAATCACTTCAATCATGAGGTTTCCTGTTTATCTTTAATGACTTTTCCGTCTACTCCCTTTAATAAGGCCACTGTTTTACTGCTTTTCTGCAAAAGGCTAACCCAACTTTTTTTCTATTCTTCAATTCTACAAACAAATCTGGACGAAATTCTGCCCTATTGAAGTGAAATTAGGAATTTTTATGTTCCAGATTTTCTTTCAAACTAAACAGTTGTTAATAAATGATTTATAGAATTTGATGGAAAATACGAAAGTACGTACTTCAGTAAGAATGCCAAGTCTATTCCACAGAGAGCCAACAATGCACAAAATGCTAAGGAAGACAAGGAAGGGTAAGAAGAGCAACTGTGTACCTGAGTGCAGAGGAAGGCTGTAATGGTGGCTACCTTTAGCTTGACCTCTGCTCTGCTTTAAGTTTTCTATCCTTAGTTCACAGCTCACCTTTACTTACTGAACTTACTCTCTTTTCAAGTCGGCTTAAATAAATGCACAGACATAAGGCTCAAAAACAGGATTGGAGACTATTATATAATGAGTATGTGACTTTTATGTAAGCATGAAATATATATATATATATATAACCAACCAAAAAAACTGCTATACATTGCTCCATAGAATAGCAAAAAAAAAAAAAATTTTTTTTTTGTAGAGTCTGTTAAAAAGGACAAATATCCCTAGTAAAATAATCTTAGAATAAATTCCTATTTTGAAAATCATGTCATCATTCATAAGAAGCATTTAAAAAAAAAATGACAACAATCTGGGCAACTGAGGTTTCATCATACAATTTGTTATTTCCTCCTTGTTTGACTAACTGGAAAAAAACAGTAATTTAATTTTTAATTACTCAGTTCAGAAAAAGGGCCTGACAATCTACTTCTAAAAAATCAGGCATTGAAAATGCTATGGAACAGCTGTCTACTCTAACAATCGTAGGTCACTATGAGTTGAGTCTATTCCAGCTCATTGAGGCTCTCTGGGCCAGAGTAAAAATGTGCTCCATGGGGTTTTCAATGGACGTAGGTCATGAGGTCTTTCTTCTTAGATGCCTCTGAGTGGACTTGAACCACCAACCTTTTGGTTAGCAGCCAAAAATATTAACCATCTGCATCTCCCAGAGCCTCCATTAGTCAGTTAAAAACCAGGAAAAAAAAAAAATTGCCATTGAGTTGATTTTGACTCATAGTGACTCTATAGACAGAATAGAACTGTCCCATAAGGTTTCCAAGGTTTTAATCTTTATGGAAACACACTGTTACATTTTCTCCCATGGAGCAGCTAGTGGTTTCAATACACCGATATTTTGGTTAGCAGCAAAGAAGTTGTCCATTGGACCACCAGGGCTCCTCCTTAGTCAGTTACCCCATTACCAATTGCCATCGAGTCTATTCTGACTCATAGCAACCCTATAGGACAAAATAGAGCCATCCTATAGAGTTTCCAAGGAGCACCTCGTGGATTCGAACTGCTGACCTTTTTGTTAGCAGCTGTAGCATTTAACTACTACGCCACCAGGGTTTCCATTAGTCAGTTAAAAAACCCAAAACCCAGTGCCGTCGAGTAGATTCCGACTCATAGCGACCCTTTAGTCAATTAGGATCCTCAAATTGTTTTACGGAATGTTGTATGTCCTGATATGATTAAATTCTGAAACATCAATGTTTTTTAACAAGGATAAGAAAATAAATGAAAACACAAACTATTACAAAGCTAAGCTAGGAAACTACTGCTCTGACCAACCCTCTAAAATATGTATGCTCTTCATCTAAGCACGAACATAAAAGGGTGTTTACCTGGCTCAGCACACACTGAAGAAGAGAAAACAAACTTCCAAATGTTTGTATTGTACTTTAAGAGCCAAACTACCTTTCTAAGGCTATCAAACTAATATGCACATGGCATAGACTTCCGACAAGTGCCAGGAGACAATTTCTACTTTTTAAAACAAAGTTACGGTTCAAAAAAGGGTATTTAACAAATAAATTCAGTCCCACAACTGTAATAAGCACCAAGAAACCACAAACTAGAGATTGTTGCATTTTTTAACATCAGCTTGTCATGTTAGCACCACTGTAAGAACCAGAGGCAGATGAGAGGTGAAACAATTCACTTGGTTACCAGTGTCAACAAAAGCTGATAAAAATATAAATAAATAAATGAAATTGGGTCAATATTTGTTAACTAATTTAATATGAACCATTGACAATTTGAAAGTAATGGTATTCATTCAAAAAACCTGGAATGCTTATGAAGATTTTATATGACTAACATCAGTTCCCTGCATCACCTTCTCTCTTCTCTCAACATAATAACAAAAGCACCTACATTTTATGATAAAAAAGGAGGGTATGGCAGTAACATGATTGGTAAGAACACACACAATTCAGCTTGTGTGCATTCAACTTTTGTCCTGTTACATCCCATCAATTGATTCTTGAGAAAAAAATGAGAGGGCTCATTTACTATCTTTTCCAGGGAATTTAGTTTCATCTGATAAACCAAGAATGAACTCTGTGGCTACATGCCAAACCTCAAAAATTCAAATATTCTAGATTTCATATAACAGGAAGAGGAAACATACATCTTTCCAATTTCTTAACATCACCCTTGTTCATAATGAACTATAATACTGTCCTAGAAAATATGGACTTAATGAAAGTTCTGTAAGACAACCCATAGGGATAAAAAGACTGAAGGAAAATCCTAATGTATGTGCCTGGCCTTTATGTGCATTCTATATTCTTTAGGAAGTCTGGGCAGAAACTGGGGAGTGGTGCAAATTGACATTTTCCTCTGAGTTTACTAATATATGCTGTCCTCATAATTAATGAAAACACCACATTTTTCCTCAAAGGGAATTTCCTGTCATCTTTGTTAATCATAATTTTTATGATCAGTAAAAGAATAGAGACTTTTTAAAATATATGCCTTCCCTCAACAATCACTTGGAAGAATTCAGTGTATTTGGCATATAGAAATAGATACATGATACAGATACATCCAGGTATGGAGTACTGTTATACCATAAAAAAAAAGAAAAAAAAAGAAAAACATTTCCATAGAGTCAGTTCTTACTCATGGCAACTCTATAGGACAGAGTAGAACTACCCCACAGAGTTTCCAAGGAGTGCCTGGTGGATTCAAACTGCCAACCTTTGGGTTAACAGCTGTAGGACTTAACCGCTATATAAAGAGGTTAAAAAAAAAAAAAAAAAGCACTATGGATCTGAGAAAAGAATGAATATTTCTTTCTGTTGGGGAAGTGAAAGTTTTCATAGAGAAAATAGATTTAATGGTTATAATAATTTCTCTAACACAAAAATTGGCTATTGCTCGTTTTCCTTCTATTGTTTCCCTGGGAAAAGTGAAAGGCTGTTTGAAATTATATTCCACATAATGGAAGCCACAAGGTGTTGAAACACTGGCTAAGACACAAATCAGGCTCTGAAAGAGTCTCCCCAGGCCATTGGCCGGAAAAACACCAAAGGTCTTAAAAATAAGATGGTCAGTGTCACTTCTCATTCTGACTGCTTGAAAATAGAGATGGGCTGTCCCAAGGCAAATCTGAGTTTTCCAAGCCTGATGTCTTCCCAAGAATATTCTTTTTAATGGCTTCTTGGAAAAAAATTGACAAACTATTTCCCATATGTGGTTAAAAATATAGAAAATCATTCATTTACCAACAGGCAAAATGGGACTCATTTACAATCATCCTTCTGTCTTCTCATCCCAGGTTCCCGGATGTATTTGAGAGAACCAAGCCTCGCTCCTTGAATGTCCTTCTCTCTTGCCAAGAGGAGACCATAATCCTGATTCCCTCCTAGCTCACTGACTGTTTTCAGTCTTCTGGTAGCTCCTCTACATGGTGGTGTTCTTCACTGTTCAGCTGTGCTCTTCTCATATTGCTCTGCAGTCTTTCTCTGGGAGATCACACTGATTTCAATGCCCAATTATCCTGAGAGTTGCCTAATGACTATCTAGCAGCAAGTTACAAACAACATAATTTCAACTGATATTTTGAAATATCCAATGGCATCTCAAACATAACATTTCCAAAGGTGAATTGTTAATAGTCCCCCCACACCAGCTTGCTCCAAATATATCCCTTCCCAGTTTCTTGCCTTATAAGTAAAGGGCTTTCTAGTTCACCTAGTTGATCAAATAAAATTATGGGAATCATTTTTGGTTCTTTCCTTTTCCCTACATTTCTATTAAAGTCTACCAGCAAATATAAAAAAAAAAAAAAAAACTTGTCTGGGATTTTTAACTCTATCTCCACACAGCAACCAGTAGAATCTTCATGTTAAATAAACAATAAATAATTCTTTCTTGTCTAAACTCCTCATGTCTTTCCCACTATTAGAAGAATAAAACTCAGTAATTTTTTTAAGAATTACGAGCCTTGCATGATCTGTTCCTACCTAGTCCCCGGTTATTTTACATCCCACTTTTCCCTTATTCATTGGTCTTTTTAATTCCTGGACTACGCCAAGGTCTCCACACATAACACTTCACTTTCTTGGAGTGTGCTTTCCCCAACTGTGTGCATGGTTTTAGGTTTCAGTTTAGAGTGGATTTCCCTGAAAATCTGATCTAAAGTTAGATCACTTACTGTTCTCTTTCACAGAGACTGTTCCTTGGATACACATAAAACTAATTCCCAGTGCTCTCGAGTCGATTCCAACTCATAGCGACTCTATAGGACATAGTAGAACTGCTTCACAGAGTTTCCAAGGAGCACCTGGTAGATTCGAACTGCCAACCTCTTGGTTAGCAGCTGGAGCACTTAACCACTACACCACCAATATACCATTAATGTATTGTTAGCTAATTTACCTGTTTATTGTCACAACATTACAGTAAGCTCATTGGCTATAGAATATCTTATTTATTAATCTTTTCCTATCTAATCCATAGCACAATGAATAATCCTTAAGAAGCACTCAATATTTGTGGAATTAAAAATGAAACACTGATAATAAATTCTATGTCTTAAGAGGACTTAGTATTTCATTATTTATTTAAATATCATCATGTCCTGATTTAGGAGCTTATGGCTTCAAGATGCCAAATTCTACACAACAAAATTAATACAAGAGAAGGAACACTTTGATCATCAACAAAATTACCAGATGTTTTCTACAAAACTTTTGGTTATCATAAGTGATATGCAATGGGCTAAACTACAATTTCTCTAGGTGCTTGGTCATTGTATTGTGTGCAAACTTCCAATTTCTACTACCAAATTACTCCAGTGTCTTTGAATGTGAGTCGTATGTACAAAAGTGAATATACTGTGTAAATAATATTATAACATTATAATGACCAGATGACTTAAAAGTTACCTGAATTTCTTAGTCCAGGGAGAAACATTTCTGACATTGGAACATTAGCAGTAATAAAATCTTGCTTACATTTTTCAACATCTCCATCATTTAGAATCATGTCCACAATTTCACTAATCCAGGCAGTGCCTGTGGCAGAAGAAACATTTTTATAACCATCATCCAAATCTGGGGAAAAAATGATCAATTGGATGCCTACTGTCTTAATAAGTTCTAATTAAAAATTCTACAGAGCCGCTTTATCTTTGTCTCAAATGCTCGCTTCAGTATACTAGAAGTAGATGACCGCACTGAATATTTACTTTGTTTAGGATGATGGTGATGGAGGGGTCCGTTACCAGGAAACAAAGGAGTAAGTCAGGCCTGCATTTGTCAGTCCAGTCAACTCACCTGATTTGGGGTATGTGGCTATCACGATATCGTCTGGCTTGCTTTGGGATTGTTCAATATTTTCCCATTTGTTTGCAAAAGCATAGAGCATGGGATAGCCATAAACCATCTTTAGAGTTTTTTGGGAACCATCTTTTGCGGAATTCATTGTTATATCAGATTGTACAAATATTTAAGACAATATTTTTGACATTCAAAATGTGGAGAAATAAAGAGAATAAAAAAATCAAAATCTGCATTAACTAAAGTTATTTTTAAGTCATTGTGACTTCATCTTGAGATAAACTGGACTTTTTACACCGAGCACACAGAGATCTAAATACAAACGGTATTTTTTGGGCATAAAGCCGTAGAATACAAGGGCAGTAACTGACTAGTCACAAACCAAGTAAAGTCTTTAGTGGAAGCTTTGGAATAAATGGAACTGCAAATCTTACTTTTAAATTAAGGACAGGTTTCACATTTTTTCCAGAAAAAAGCCTAGACTTAAGTCAAAATATAGTAATCACTTATCATTAGCACTTGAGTTGCACTCTATTTTTCCTAGGAATCTCCTGTCATCCTTTGTTCTTCTGTATATAATGTGTCTTTTCTTTCCCCCTCAGGCTGCTTTTACTATTTTTTCTTTATCATTGGTTTTGAGCAATAAAATTATGATTCAGCTTGGTGTAGTTTTTTTTTCTTCCCCATATTTTTCTTATTCTCACTTTGTGTTCATTGAGCTTCTTAATACTTTTGATTTATGGTTTTAATTAAATATGGAAAATGTTTGGCCATTACTTCTTGAGTATTTTTTCTGCTCCTCCTCTCCTTCTGAGAATCCAGTTATATCTCTATTAGGTGACATGAAGTTGTCTATAGGTCACTGATTAAAAAAAAAAAAAACCTATGTTAATTTATTTTTTTCAATATTTTCTTAAATAGCATCTATTGCTCCCTTCAATGTGCTAATCTTTTTTCTGTAATATCTAATTTATGATTAAACTCAACCAGCATATTTTTATCTCAGGCATTGTGGTTTTCATCTCTAGAAATTCAATTTGGGATTTAAAAAAAAAATTGTGTGTGTCTCCACTTTTTGAGCTTATGGGATACAGTTATAATGACTTAATGTCTTTATCTGCTAATTCTAACATCTCTGTCAGTTCTAGATTGTTTTTAATTGACTGATATTTCTTTTCACTATTTCATTCTTTTGCATGTTAGCATGCTTAATTACTTTTGATTGCATGCCAGGTGTTGTGAATTTTTCATGTTGGGTACCGTATACTTCAATATTTCTATAAATATTCTTGCATTCTTTCTCTAGGACAGTTAAGTTACTCAATAACAGTTTGATACATTTAGGTTTTGTGCTCATTCTGGGGCTAATTATTCCTCATTATTGAGGCAAAACCCTTCTGAGGAATCTCTCCAATGCCTGCAAATAATGAGATTTTCCAATCTTACTAAGGAGAATAGGCACTTTCTCCAGCGTTTATGTGCACCTGACACTACTCCCTATTTTCCCAATGGTCTTTCCCCAACCTAAGGTAGTTTCCTCATATGTATATTCACAGAGGCAGATTATCCAATAAGCAAAGTAAGCATGGTGTTTAACTTGCTTAACAGATCATCTGTAGTGAACAGTTCCCCAATTTTTTACTACATCAAAGATTCTGCTTGTAGGTATGTCTGGCATCTCTCTCTATCAACCCCACAGCACCCTCCTACTGAACCAAAGACTCTTTTCAAATTTACAATCCCTGAATGGGACAGATTATCCAGAAAGTAAGGTAAACACAAGCTTCCTTGTGCTTATTTACTAATCTGTCATGAACAATTTCACATGAGAAACCCTCCAGATTAGTAAGCAAGCACAAGTAAGCCTGTGCTTACCTTGCTTACTGGGTAATTCGCCCCTGAAAACACATATCATTACTCAGGTAAAGTCTCCAGGCGTCCTTTCTGCAGGCCTCGAAATTTTCTTTCTGTACTGTGGTACTCTGTCCTGTGAACTCTATTCACCTTTGTCTCCCTGGACCGCTAGCTCCATCTCCTTAATTCGGGGAGTCCCCCAAACTCTACTTGGGTTTTTTCGTCCTGAATATGGCCTGGGAATTCTCTCGAGGCAGTAAACTGGGGCTGTCATAAGATTCAACTTGTTCGTTTCCTGTTTCTCAGGGTTCACTGTCCTTTGTTGTCCAATTTTAAGTTTCTTCAAAGGCATTGATTCATACATCTGCCCCAGTGTTTTGACTGTTTCAGGAAGGAAGGTACATACAGTTCCTACTCCTCCATCTTGCCTAGAAGCAGAAGTCTGCTTTCATTTCTAAAACATCTAGTAATTAGCAGTGACTCCAAAATGCCATCTCACTTTCAGTGTAGTAAACATAGTTATAAAGAAGTTTTGGTTTATTTTAAACATAACTTAAGCTGGGGTATTTTCTTAATTGTACTTAAATTTGTACTTTTTTCAAATAATTTTGTCACAGAAAATCACTCCTTTCAGGGCCTTTTGTACATTCGATTTTGCTTTAATGTTTCATATAGGCACTAGAGTATAATGTACAGAATAACCAGAGCAAAATAAGCCAGCTGAAAGCAACATTTTTTAAAGGGAAATATTTACTTGATTTTTCTCCCTTCTTGGTAATTGAATCCTGACTATAAAACTTAAATAGCAATTACCTAGTACGAATTTCTCTATATTTTTATACCTACTGTTATTATTCTTAGTTGTCTTTGAGTTGATTTCAACTCATAGAGACCCCATGTGACAGACTAGAACTGTCTTTCAAGGTTTTCTAGGCTGTAATCGTTATGGGAGCAGGTCACCAGGTCTTTCTCCCGGGAGCTGCTGGGTGGGTTCAAACTGCCAACCAATGGTTAGTAGCCAAGTGAATTACCGTTCTACCACCAGAGTTCCTTTCATCTATAACTATACCTATGACTATATTTATATATATAGCATACCCGGAGAGAAATTTTTAAAGAGTCATTTCTTTTTGAATAATTTTTATTGTGCTTTAAGTGAAAGTTTACAAATCAAGTCAGTCCGTCACGTATAAGCTTATATACACCTTACTCCATACTCCCACTTACTCTCCCCCAATGAGTCAGCCCGCTCCCTCCTTCCAGTCTCTCCTTTCGTGACCGTTTTGCCAGTTTCTAACCCTCTCTACCCTCCCATCTCCCCTCCAGACAGGAGATGCCAACACAGTCTCAAGTGTCCACCTGATACAAGTAGCTCACTCTTCATCAGCATCTCTCTCCAATGCATTGTCCAGTCCCTTCCTTGTCTGATGAGTTGTCTTCGGGTATGGTTCCTGTCCTGGGACAATAGCAGGATTGGGGACCATGACCTCTGGGATTCTTCCAGTCTCAGTCAGACCAATAAGTCTGATCTTTTTATGAGAATTTGGGGTCTGCATCCCACTGTTCTCCTGCTCCCTCAGGGGTTCTCTGTTGTGCTCCCTGTCAGAGCAGTCATCGGTTGTGGCTGGACACCATCTAGTTCTTCTGGTCTCAGGATGATTTAAGTCTCTGGTTCATGTGGCCCATTCTGTCTCTTGGACTCATAGTTATTGTGTGACCTTGGTGTTCTTCATTCTCCTTTGATCCAGGTAGGTTGAGACCAATTGATGCATCTTAGATGGCCGCTTGTTAGCATTTAAGACCCCAGATGCCACACTTCAAAGTGGGATGCAGAATGTTTTCATGATAGAATTATGTTGCCAATTGACTTAGAAGTCCCCTTAAGCCATAGTCCCCAAACCCCCACCCTTGCTCTGCTGACCTTAGAAGCATTCAGTTTATTCAAGAAACTGCTTTGCTTTTGGTCCAGTCCAGTTGAGCTGACCTTCCCTGTATTGAGTATTGTCCTTCCGTTCACCTAAAGTAGCTCTTATCTACTAACTAATCAGTAAATAACCCCCTCCCACCCTCCCACCCTCCCCACCTAGTAACCACAAAAGTATGTGTTCTTCTCAGTTTATACTATTTCTCAAGATTTTATAATAGTGATCTTATACAATATTTGTCCTTTTGCAACTAATTTCACTCAGCATAATGCCTTCCAGGCTCCTCCATGTTATGAAATGTTTCACAGATTCGTCACTGTTCTTTATCCATGCGTAGTATTCCATTGTGTGAATATACCATAGTTTATTTAACCATTCATCTGTTGATGGACACCTTGGTTGCTTCCAGCTTTTTGCTATTGTTAACAGTGCTGCAATAAACATGGGTGTGCATATATCTGTTCTGTTCGTGTAAAGGCTCTTATTTCTCTAGAGTATATTCCGAGGAATAGGATCTCTGGGTTGTATGGTAGTTCTATTTCTAACTTTTTAAGAAAACACCAGATAGATTTCCAAAGTGGTTGTACCATTTTACATTCCCAGCGGCAGTGTATAAGAGTTCCAATCCCTCCGCAGCCTCTCCAACATTCATTATTTTGTGTTTTTTGGATTAATGCCAGCCTCGTTGGAGTGAGATGGAATCGAATCGTAGTTTTAATTTGCATTTCGATTGAGAGCATTTTCTCATGTGTCTGTTAGCCACCTGAATATCTTCTTTAGTGAAGTGCGGGTTCATATCCTCGGCCCACTTCTTGACTGGGTTGTTTGTCTTTTTGTGGTTGAGTTTTAACAGAATCGTATAGATTTTAGAGATCAGGCGCTGGTCAGAGATGTCATAGCTGAAAATTTTTTCCCAATCTGTAGGTGGTCTTTTTACTCTTTTGGTGAAGTCTTTAGATGAGCATAGGTGTTTGGTTTTTAGGAGCTCCCAGTTATCTGGTTTCTCTTCATCATTTTTAGTAATGTTTTGTATTCTGTTTATGCCTTGTATTAGGGCTCCTAGGGTTGTCCCTATTTTTTCTTCCATGATCTTTATCGTTTTAGTCTTTATGTTTAGGTCTTTGATCCACTTGGAGTTAGTTTTTGTGCATGGTGTGAGGTATGGGTCCTGTTTCATTTTTTTTTTGCAAATGGATATCCAGTTATGCCAGCACCATTTGTTAAAAAGACTGTCTTTTCCCCAATTAACTGACACTGGGCCTTTTTCAAATATCAGCTGCTCATATGTGGATGGATTTATACCTGGGTTCTCAATTCTGTTCCATTGGTCTATGTGCCTGCTGTTGTACCAGTACCAGGCTGTTTTGACTACCGTGGCTGTATAATATGTTCTAAAATCAGGTAGAGTGAGGCTTCTCACTTTCTTCTTCTTTTTCAGTAATGCTTTACTTATCCGGGGCTTCTTTCCTTTCCATATGAAGTTGGTGATTTGTTTCTCCACCACATTAAAAAATGTCATTGGAATTTGGATCAGAAGTGCATTGTATGTATAGATGGCTTTTGGTAGAATAGACATTTTTACTATGTTAAATCTTCCTATCCATGAGCAAGGTACATGTTTTTCCACTTACATAGGTCCTTTTTAGTTTCTTGCACTAGCACTTTGTAGTTTTCTTTGTATAGGTCTTTTACATCTTTGGTAAGATTTATTCCTAAGTATTTTATCTTCTTGGGGGCTACTGTGAATGGTATTGATTTGGTGATTTCCTCTTTGATGTTCTTTTTGTTGATGTAGAGGAATCCAAGTGATTTTTGTATATTTATTTTATAACCTGAGACTCTGCCAAACTCTTCTATTAGTTTCAGTAGTTTTCTGGGGGATTCCTTAGGGTTTTCTGTGTATAAGATCATGTCATCTGCAAATAGAGATAATTTAACTTCTTCCTTGCCAATCCAGATGCCCTTAATTTCGTTTTCTAGCCTAATTGCTCTGGCTAGGACCTCTAGCACAATGTTGAATAAGAGCAGTGATAAAGGGCATCCTTGTCTGGTTCCCGATTTCAAGGGAAATGCTTTCAGGCTCTCTCCATTTAGAATGATGTTGGCTGTTGGCTTTGTATAAAATGCCCTTTATTATGTTGAGGAATTTTCCTTCAATTCCTATTTTGCTGAGAGTTTTTATTATGAATGGGTGTTGGACTTTGTCAAATGCCTTCTATGCATCAATTGATAAGATCATGTGGTTTCTGTCTTTTATTTATATGGTGGATTACATTAAAGGTTTTTCTAATATTAAACCAGCCTTGCATACCTGGTATAAATCCCCTTGGTCGTGGTGGATTATTTTTTTGATATGTTGTTGAATTCTATTAGCTAGAATATTCTTGAGGACTTTTGCATCTATGTTCATCAGAGATATAGGTCTGTAATTTTCTTTTTTTGTGGTGTCTTTTTTTTTTTTTTTTTTTACCTCGTTTTGGTTTCAGGGATATGGTGGCTTCATAGAATGAGTTAGGTAGTATTGCATCATTTTCTATGCTTTGAAATACCGTTAGTAGTAGTGGTGTTAACTCTTCTCTGAAAGTTTGGTAGAACTCTGCAATGAAGCCGGCCAGGCCAGGGCTTTTTTTTGTTGGGAGTTTTTTGATTACCTTTCAATCTCTTTTTTTGTTATGGGTCTATTTAGTTGTTCTACTTCTGATTGTGTTAGTTTAGGTAGGTAGTGTTTTCCTAGGAATTCATCCATTTCTTCTAGGTTTACAAATTTGTTAGTGTACAATTTTTGATAATAATCTGATATGATTCTTTTAATTTCTGTTGGGTCTGTTGTAATGTCGCCCATTTCATTTCTTCTTCCGGTTATTTGTTTCCTTTCCTGTATTTCTTTAGTAGTCTGGCCAATGGTTTATCAATTTTGTTAATTTTTTCAAAGAAGCAGCTTTTGTCTTTGTTAATTCTTTCAATTGTTTTTCAGTTCTCTCTTTTTTTTTTAATTCATTTAGTTCAGCTCTAATTTTTATTATTTGTTTTCTTCTGGTGCCTGACGGATTCTTTTGTTGTTCACTTTCTATATGTTCAAGTTGTAGGGATAGTTCTCTGATTTTGGCTCTTTCTTCTTTTTGTATGTGTGCACTTATTGATATAAATTGGCCTCTGAGCACTACTTTTGCTGTGTCCCAGAGGTTTTGATAGGAAGTGTTTTCATTCTCATTGCATTCTGTAAATTTCTTTATTGCCTTCTTAACGTCTTCTATAACCCAGTCTTTTTTGAGCAGGGTATTATTCAGTTTCCAAGTATTTGATTTCTTTTCCCTGATTTTTGTGTTATTGATTTCTACTTTTATGGCCTTGTGGTTTGAGAAGATGCTTTGTAATATTTCGATATTTTGGATTCTGCAAAGGTTTGTTTTATGACCTAATATGTGATCTATTCTAGAGAATGTTCCATGTGCAGTAGGAAAAAAAAGTATACTTTGCAGCTATTGGGTGGCGTGTTCTGTATAGGTCTATGAGGTCAAGTTGGTTGATTGTAGCAATTAGGTCTTCCTTGTGTCTATTGAGCTTCTTACTGGAAGTCCTATCCTTCTCCGCAAGTGGTGTGTTGAAGTCTCCTACTATAATTGTGGAGGTGTCTATCTCACTTTTCAGTTCTGTTAAAGTTTGTTTTATGTATGTTGCAGCCCTGTCATTGGGTGCATAAATATTTAATATGGTTATGTCTTCCTGATCAATTGACCCTTTAATCATTATTTAGTGTCCTTCTTTACCCTTTGTGGTGGACTTATCTTTAAAGTCTATTTGGTCAGAAATTAATATTGCTACTCCTGCTCTTTTTTGATTGTTGTTTGCTTGATATATTTTTTTCCATCCTTTGTGTTTTAGTTTGTTTGTGTCTCTAAGTCTAAGGTGTGCCTCTTGTAGGCAGCATATAGACGGATCGTGTTTCTTTATCCAGTCTGAGACTCTCTGTCTCTTTATTGGTGCATTTAATCCATTTACATTCAGCGTAATTATGGATGAGTATGTTTTTTATGTGTTTAGTGCTGTCATTTGGATGACTTTTGTGTGTGTTGTTGACAATTTCATTTTTGCACTTACTTTTTTGTGCTGAGATGTTTTTCTTTGTAAATTGTGTGCTGCTCATTTTCGTAGTGGTCGAATTTATGTTTGCTGAGTCATGTTTTTCTTGGTTTTTATTTTGAGTTATGGAATTGTTAGACCTCTTTGTGGTTATCTTAATATTTACCCCTATTTTTCTAAGTAAAAGCCTAACTTGTATCATCCTATATCACCTTGTTTCCCTCTCCATATGGCAGTTCTATGCCTCCTGTATTCAGTCCCTCTTTTTGATTATTGTGATCTTTTACATAATGACTTCAATGATTCCCTGTTTTGAGCATTTTTTCCTTTTTAAAATTAATCTTAATTTCTTTTTGTAATTTCCTTATTTAAGTTGATATCAGGATGTTCTGTTTTGTGACCTTGTGTTGTGCTGGTATCTGATATTATTGATTTTCTGACCAAACAATTTCCTTTAGTATTTCTTGTAGCTTTGGTTTGGTTTTTGCAAATTCTCTAAGCTTGTATTTATTTGTAAATATTTTAATTTTGCCTTCATATTTGAGAGAGAGTTTTGCTGGATAAATGATCCTTGGCTTGCAGTTTTTCTCCTTCAGTGCTCTATGTATATTGTCCCATTGCCTTCTTGACTGCATGGTTTCTGCTGAGTAGCCTGAACTTATTGATTCTCCTTTGTAGGAGACCTTTCTTTTATTCCTGGCTGCTTTTAAAACGTTCTCTTTATCTTTGGTTTTGGCAAGTTTGATGAAAGTATGTCTTGGTGATTTTCTTTTTATATCAGTCTTATATGGGCTTTGATGAGCAACGTGGATGGATATCCTTTCATCTTTCATGATGTCAGGGAAGTTTTGTGCCAACAGATCTTTGACTATTCTCTCCGTATTTTCTGTTTTCCCTCCCTGTTCTGGAACTCCAATCACAAGCAGGTTATTCTTCTTGATGGAGTCCCACATGATTCTTAGGGTTTCTTCATTTTTTTTAATTTTTTAAAATATTTTTGTTCAACTGTATTGGTGTCAATTGCTTTATCCGCCAGCTCCCCCACTCTGCATTCCAGTTCCTCGATTCTGCTCCTCTGACTTCCTATTGAGTTGTCTAATTCTGTAATTTTACTGTTAATCTTTTGGATTTCTGAATGCTGTCTCTCTATGCATTCTTGTAGCTTATTAATTTTTCCACTATGTTCTTAAATAATCTTTTTAATTTCTTCAACTGCTTTATCAGTGTGTTCCTTGGCTTTTTCTGTAGATTGCCTTATTTCATTTTTGAGGTCATCCCTGATATCTTGAAACATTCTGAAAATTAATTTTTTATATTCTGCATCTGGAAAGTCCAGGATTGTATCTTCATTTGGGAAAGATTTTGATTCTTTAATTTGGGGAGTTGTAGAAGCAATCATGGTCTGCTTCTTCATGTGGTTTGATATGACTGCTGTCTCTGAGCCATCTATAAGATATTGGAATGATTCATTTTATATTTGCTCACTGGGTCTTATCTTGTTTTCTTTCAATATACATAGATGGGCTACTTGATTGAGCTCTCTTGATTGTTGTAGCCTTTGAATCACTTATGTCCTCTTACCAGCTGGTTTGGGCCCTTACCAGATGTATAAGCCTAAGAGTCCATACACTATTCTTGAGTAGAATCTGATTTTGGGTCACCAAGTGTGTGGTGCAGACTATCACCTATCCATGTAGAGGAGTACTGGTGATAGTTGTGTGCACCACATTCTAGTAGCAGCAGGGGGTCACACTCCGGGGGTGGGGGGCAGGATGCTGACAGGCTTCCCCCAAGTGCCAGTGAGGTAGGTGTGTCTCTATTCCTAAAGCACTTTGGTAGGTGGGCTCTTCAGCTGTACCTTAGGCACCCAATGCATGAACCTCTACAGCTTGGTAGGTGTCACTATCCTCAGACCCCTATGGCAGGAGGTTAGGTGGTTTGGGTGGAGCTTCAGCCCTCTGTTCCCCTTTGTGGGTCAGTGAGGGCTCTGTTTAATAGGTAGAGATATCAGACCTGGGAAACTTGTCTTTCCAGTAATCGCCTAAAACAATTACAGTCAGATCACTATCAGAATTGCCTTTGTATTACAATAGACACCTTGTTCCCTGTAGGGATGAAAACCCCAGGCTGTAGCTCTCATATGCTTGGCTGGAACTGGTTCTGTATTTTTAGTCCAATTTCGGGAAGTCAGGGAAGGATTCTTGGTCCCTGAGTTTTTCATAGCTGCTTCTCTCAGGCCAGGAGAATGGGTTAGGAAAAGACAAAACAAAAAAACTGCAGAGCACCTCACTCTCTGGTCCAGGAAATTCCAACGTTAAGGAAGCTGCCTTGGAAGGGGAGGGGAGGGATCAGATAGATAGAAGACAGTAGCTCCCAGGAATATAGACAAAGTTACTTATCTTGCTTGGTGAGGACTGTTTTATCTGAGATTCCTGAGAGGCGTGTAGCCTGTGTGTGTTTGCTGGGTCAAGATTGCCCCCGGGGGTAAGGCCCGAGTTCTGTGCATGTGCTGTCTCAGAAGCCATGGTCAGTGTCTCCACTCCCACTCCAAAGCCCAGTGCCACGTTTCCCCAGCTGGGATGCCCCACTCCCAGCTCCAAAACCAGTCACTGCCTCCAGGTGACTTCTCCTGTCAGCCACATCGCTGTGCTGCCTGCGTGCACTGGCTGGGCTCCCCCCGAGGTCACTTCAGGGGGTTAGGGCTGCCTCCCATGTTTGTGCTGTCTCAGGATGCCATGCTCAGCTCCTCTGCGCCCAGTCCAAAACCCGGCGCCAAGGTTTTCTGACTGGGACACTGGCTCCAGGCTCCGAAAACAGTTGATGCTTCCCCGTGGTTACTCATTCGTTCTCTTGTTAGCCTCATTAGTGTGCAACCTGCTTGCGCTGGCTGAGTTTCTATGGAGGTTACCCCAGGGGGCTAGGGGTTAGGGCTGTGTCCCGTGCCTGTCCCGCCTCAGCAAGCCACTATCAGCTCTGCCTCTCAGGACCAGGGAAATGCGAGGGCTCAAGGCTATGGAGTGGGTCACGGATTCCAGAAGTGGTTGCTGGTTCAGGGTGCAGCTTTTCACTCACCTGTCACTCAGGTCAACTGTTTAGATCTGTGTTTGATGGTCAGGGTTCGTAGATTGTCATGCATGTGATCGATTCACTTGTTTTTCCAAGTCTTTGTTGCAAGAGGGATCCGAGGTAGCATCTACCTAGTCAGCCATCTAGGCCCCGCCTCTCCATAATTCTAATTTTTAATAAATATAATAATGGTGTTGAAATATGAAGACAGTTTCCTTATTAGCTTATGTCTATTGAATGCTTTACACATGCAAGGCATTTTAGTTAAGCTTTTTGGTTGTGCTAAGTCTTCATTATATTCTACCTCTAATATATTCCAAAAATGCTTCAGGAGTATTGGCCCTTCCATTGTGTTTTTTAAGTAACAGAGAGCCAAGTTACCTCCATTGCTTTTGCTATAGTGTCATGCTATAGCATTTTGGGATTTAGAATTCGTAAACCATATGCCTTTATCACACTTCTCCTTTGATCAAAATGATTTTCAACAGAGAAAGAAAATACAACTGTAATGCCTCAAAAGGAAATGTGGAACACTATCCAGAATCTAAAATAACAACACTAACAAGAAATCAAAAATAATAGTAAACATATACTGAGTGCCTAATATATGATAGGAACAATTTTAAGTATGCTAATACACAATCTATTGTTCCTCACAATAGTCAGATAAAAGAGGTACTGTCCCCACCTATTTTATTTTAACGAAAAGACAACTGAAGCAGAGAGAGAATAAATAACTTTCACAAAACAGGAGGCAAGTAAGTGTCAGAATGAAGATTCAAACCAAGACAATCCACTTTCACGCATTTAACTGCTAAGTCACAGACATAAGGTCAATACCAATTCCTGGGCAACACCATCTCCCGACCAGCCCTTCCTTGACACATGCGAGGACCTCTTGATAGACCTGCCTCCTATTTCTGGATAATGATATTAGGACTATGTAGATGAAAAAAAAAAAAAAAGAGCAATTAGAATGTAGTATTCATAACATATGTAGACAATTACAGAGAAATATTGGCTTAGAAATAAAAATCTATCAATTAGGTTGAAGTTACAATACATGGAGGAAAAAAGGACTCTTTAATGAACATATGAATCTATAATGCTTTCAGAAGTAGAGTTTCTGATTAGATATGTTAGTCTCTCACTTGCATGGTTTTTTTTCTTCTTTTTTTTGGTTCATATGTCTGTTTTAATTTTTAACACGAACATATTTTGAACATCTCGACATTCAGAGACCTGAAATTTTATTCCTAGGTCTTCTAAGAAAAGTAAATATGGGTGGCAATATTTATGAATGTATAAATTTCCCTGTCTCTATTTTATTTTTCAGGAAAACCTACTACAGTGTGTGAATTGATGTAAAGGAATTCACACAATCAGGAAAGCTGATATGTGGCTGATATGAACATATTGGGGTTTTGAATTTCCTTGCCCATTTTTAACTAATTTTGATTTGTGGCAGAACTCCACTGCAAACCTGCCAAACCTTTGCCTAAGGTAAAACTTTGGTCTCTCAAAAAGTGTTTTCCACTCCCAGTCCAGATGCCTTATGGAAAAGACATGTGAAAATGTATAAAATTTCATGACACCATTCCCTAACACATCATGTGTTTCATGTATTATTATCATCACAAGTTTGGAGGTTAATTACAGGTGTGGAGAATGTTGAAAGGTCAGATCATATACATACAGCCATTTTAAAAGAGTTTTTTCACTGTTCAACATGTAATAAAGGATAATTTGTTACACATAGTGTATTCTGTGTCAAACTCTAGATGCCAAATTACCTATTCACGATTGGAGAGGGAGCGATGAAGAGAGACAGAGTCCCAGCCCTCAGGAAGCTCACAGACTAGATGGCAAGATAAGTCATAAACATCTAACAAGTATATGCATTTATACACAATAAAGCACAAATAATATTATGATAGGTAAAACAGACATAGTGCAGCAGTTCTTCTCTCCTATTTTAAGTGAGAAAATCACAAAGTATTCAAAAAACCAAAGTTTAATAATGTACTATCAAAAATGAAAATGTGTGTATATTCAAAGTCCATGCTAGAGGTAAGATGGGATTTGGGGCAATGATACGTGATATTATGATAGGCAGCACATGCAGAAAGACTCCAGTTCTACCCAAACCTGTAATACCATCTGTATAAAAATCAGGGTGCACAGGGAAAAAGGCAGACAAAATTAAAGGAAAAAAGGTTTTATTTTATTTTATCTAAGCTTGTGCTTATAATCCAAAGTGCAGCATTTTCTACTAAAATGTAGTTGTGTGTATCTTTGGCTCAGGCATAAGGCAGCTTTTTTTCCCCTACATGTGACCCTTACAGGAGCTTGTCATCAGAGAGCCAGGTTCTGGAATGAATGCATGTGTGAAAAGGGGTGAGTAGGATGAGTGTAAACACTTGACACCACAGAATTACAAGGCAGGGCAAAGTGCCAGATCTTGTGAATGACATTTTCCAACACATTTTCTGATAAACACAAAAGTACATGAATTTGGGGAAAGTTGAGAGTGAATTTCTTATCCCTCATGGTATAACTGACTATGTAATTTACAACATAAACACAAATATATAAGTGTTTCTCTACCACTTCCAGGTATGTGACTGTGGACAAGTTATTTAACTTTCTATGCCTTAGCATCTTTATCTCTAAAATAGGGACACTAATTGTTCCTATCTCCTTGGTCTGGTGTGAAAATAAAATGGCCCACTTTGTGTAAAGCCCTTATAGAGAACCAAGCACATAGTTATGCTTAATGAATATTAACTATTGTGATTACAATTTTGATTAGTGCTCCCATCAACAAAAGGATTTGTAAAGAGAGCAGACTCGGCAAGATTAAAAAAAAGGAAAAGAGTTAACAAGAGATAAACCAAGGCAAAAATAAAGGCCAAAACTGGTCATAGGTTTTACATTAAACAAGAGATAATAAAATTTCTAGAAACAACTGCTTACTGAGGACAATCAGAGAGTTACACAAGCTAGTTGTACCAGCCAAAAACCAAAAAAAAAAAAATTTAAATTTTTTTAGAAGCTTTAATATCTGATCATTAATTTAGACTGGAGGTAGTCTTTCTGACATTTATATAAATGTGTATCAGAATATATACTGGCAAAAACTCATGATTTTCCTCCCCCAAGACACTTCTGGATGCACTCCACCATTTGATCCAGTCTGATTTGACATCAAAGAGTTTCACAGCATAAAACAAAGCAGAGATTATTGTAACCTGATAATACAGTCTGTGGGAAAAAGCTTCGTTCAGAAGTAACGTGGAACCAGACCTAACACTCTGACAGAGATAGAAGGAACCTCTGAAACTATGGAAACTGGACACACTGTTAACCCTGAACTAAAACTATTCCTGAAGCCCACTCTTCGGACAAAGTTTAGACAGGGCTATGAACAAAAAAATAATACACATGAGTAGTATCTTCTTAGTTCAGTCAAATACATGAGACCAAAAGGGTGGCTCCTGTCTGGAGGTAGGATGAGAAGGCAGGAAGGGACAACTGGTTGAATGGACAAAATGAAACCTGGTGGAAAGGGAGAGCATGTTTTCACATTGTGGAGATTGCAACTAATATCACAAAACAATATGCGTATAAATTTTTTGTATGAGAAATTAACTTAATCTATAAAATTTTACCTAAAGTACAATTTGAAAAAAAGAAGTTTCTTGGATGACACATTAAAAATCATTCAGTAGGGAGGCTGAGCCAAGATGGAGGAATAGGCAGGCACTTCTGGCGAGCTGTCTTACAACAAAGACCCGAAAATAAAGTGAAACGAGTATATTCATGACAAGCTAGGAGCTCTGAACATCAAAGTCAAGGTTAGAAAATGAACTGAGGGGCAGGGGGAGGAAGAGATAGTTCAGAAGCAGAGAAGAGTTACCGGACCTGAGTTGCCAGAAGCCCTCAGGCACCTTTCCCCAGAGTGGCTGCAGCAGGCTGGCACGAGCATTCAGCTGCAGTTTCCACAGGAAGAAGCAGCCAGCCACATAGTGTACTCGCACTTCCAGAACGGCATTCTCAGCAAAAGCTGTGTAATTGCGATTTTTTTACCAGCACCCCCCCTTCCCAACCTGACTTCAGTGTCTGATTTCCCTGGGCCTGAGATAGGCCCTGTTGAGCACCTAGAGCCATCCTCCTGGCCTTGGGGAAGGACTAAATTAGCAAACTGGGGAAAAGATAGCTTGCTAGCTCCACTAACCAGGAGAGCTCAGGACAGAAACGGCTCCTGTCCAGGCATAAACAGTCCATGGACTTTGAGTACCTATCCCCTCTGCATGGACCTGTGTCGGCATATTTCAGTAGAATAGGCCCTTGTTGGCAGACTACAAGAGTTTCAGCTGTGTGGTGGAGAGGTCAGTGTTCGATGTTTGACACTGCTTTGACTATTAAACAGGGTCCTTACCTACCCACATCAGGGGCCTAAGGACTGGAGGCACCACTCAGGTCTTCAAGCCACCCACAACAGGGGTCCAAGGGTAACTGGTACCTCCCAGGTATTACAACCAAAAACGTTGGATGACCATGGTCTGTCTGCAGAACCCACCCAACTGTACTCTCTAGGGAACAGGGACACGCTTTCCTCAGACACACTTGGGGGATGATTCTTAGTCCCCTGCCTTGTTCAGAGCATGACACCCTGCTGCAACCAGATACTGGTACCTACACCAATCACCTCTGCTCTTCTAAGACTGTAGGACAGAGCCTGTACCACACACCTGATAATCAGATAATCAGCTACCTGGACTCCTGAGCTGATTTCATACGAGTAAATTGAATGGAGTCCTAGACTGATATACCTGATAACAGGTCTAGCCATCTGGGGACAGAACATCAGAGCTCCAAAGGTGAAAATAATCAGGCTAGATCACTCAAGCAGCCCATTTGGGTATATCAAAACAAAACAAGAAGCTGTGACGCAGTAAGCAACTCATATTGACAATAGTCAATATCAAGTCACATAAAGAAACAGACCATGATGACCTCAACAAGCTCTCAAAACAAAGAATCAAGGGATCTTCTAGATGAAAGTGCCTTCCTGAAATTAACAGAAGCAGGATACAAGAGATTAATATGCAGAACCCTTGAAGACATCAGGAAGGAAATGAGGCAATATGCAGAACAAGCCAAAGAACACACAGATAAAACAGTTGAAGAAATAAAAAGATTTTTCAGGAATATAATGAAAAATTTAATAAGCTGGAAAAATCCATAAAATGATAGATATCAGAAATTCAGAAGATTAACAATAAAATTATAGAAGTAGACAACTCGATAGAAAGTCAGAGGAGTAGAACTGAGTAAGTGAAAGGAAGAATTTCTGAACTTGAAGATAAAGCACTTGGCACCAATATATTTGAAGAAAAATCAGATAAAAGAATTAAAAAAAAATAAAGAAAACTTAAAAATCATGTGGGACTATATCAAGAGAAATAACCTATGAGTGGCTAGATTACTAGACCAAGGAGGGATAACAGAAAATACACAGAGAATTGTTGAAGATTTCTTGGGGGAAAGCTTCCCTGATATTGTGAAAGCTGAGAAGATATCTATCCAAGATGTTCATCGAACTCCTCATAAGGTAGATTTTAAAAGAATGTCACCAAGACATTATAATCAAACTTGACAAAACCAAAGATAAGGAGAGAATTTTAAGAACAGCTAGGGATAAACAAAAAGTCACCTACAAAAAAGAATAACCTCGGACTACTTGCACGCAAGAAGGCAATGAGCTGACTTATATAAAAAACTGAGGGAAAATAATTGCCAACCAAGAACCTTATATCCAGCAAAGCTGCCTCTCAAATATGAAGTTGAAATTAGGACATTTCCAGATAAACAGAAGTTTAGGGAATTCATAAAAAAAAAAAAAAAAACTACAGGAAATAGTAAAGGGAATTCTTTGGTTAGATAATCAATAATATCAGGTATAAACCAAAGACTAGAACACTGGGCAGAGTAATCAGAAGTCAACCCAGACAAGGAAATCACAAAAATCAATCAAGATAAAAAAAAATGCTCAAAACAGGGAAATAATGACAATATTATGTAAAAGAAGGCAGCATTAAAACAATAAAGAGGGATTAAGGAATGTAGTCATAGACCTTCCATATGGAGAGGAAGAAACGGCAACACAAAGAAATAAAAGTTAGGTTTACATTTAGAAAAAGAGAGGTAAATAATAGGGTAACCACAAAGGAGACAAACTATCCTACACATCAAAAAAATATACAAGAAGATATAGAGATTCAGCAGAAACAAAATCAACAACGAATATGAGGAAAGGACAATATATAAAGATAGTCTACTCAGCACATAAATTAAGTGGGAAAAAGAAACTGTCAACAACACAAAAAAAGGGATCAAAATGACAGCACTAAATACATACATATCCATAATTATGCTAAAGTAAATGGACTAAGTGCACCAATTAAGAGACAGAGAGTGGCAGAATAGATTAAAAAACATGATCCGTCAATATGCTGCCTACAAGAGACATACCTTAGACTTAGCAACACAAACAAACTAAAACTCAAAGGATGAACAAAATATATCAAGTAAACAATAATCAAAAAAGAACAGGAGTGGCAATATTAATTTCTGACAAAATAGACTTTAAGGTTAAATCCATCATAAAGGATAAGGAAGGACACTGTATAATGATTAAAGAGACACTATTCAAATAAGATATAAACATATTAAATATTTATGCACCCAACAACAGGGCTGCAAGATATATAAAACAAACTCTACCAGCATTGAAAAGTGAGATAGACAGCTCCACAATAATAGTAGGAGACTTCAACACACCACTTTCGGTGAAGAACAGGACATCCAGAAAGAAGCTCAATAAAGATGTAAATGCCACAATCAACCAGCTTGACCTCGTAGGCATATACAGAACACTCCACCCAACAGCAACCGAGTATACTTTCTTTTCTAGTACACATGGAACATTCTCTAGAATAGACCACATATTAGGTCATAAAGCAAGCCTTAGCAGAATCCAAAACGTTGAAATATTACAAAGCATCTTCTCTGACTATAAGGCCATAAAAGTGGAAATCAGTAACAGAAAAGCAGGGAAAAGAAATCAAACACTTGGAAACTGAATAGTACCCTGTTCAAAAAAGACTGGATTATAGAAGACATTAAAGATGGAATCAAGAAATTCAGAGAATCCAATGAGAATGAAAACACTTCCTATCAGAACCTTTGGGACACAGCAAAAGCGGTGCTCAGAGGCCAATTTATATCAATAAATGCACGCATCAAAAAAGAAAAAAGGGCCAAAATCAAAGAATTATCCCTACAACTTGAACAAATACAAAGAGAGCAACAAAAGAAACCCACAGGCACCAGAAAAAAACAAATAATAAAAATTAGAGCTGAACTAAATAAAATAGAAAACAGAAAAACAATTGAAAGAATTAACAAGACCAAAAGCTGTTTTTTTGAAAAAATCAACAAAATTCATAAACCACAGGCCAAACTGACAAAAGAAAAACAGGAGAGGAAGCAAACAACCCAAATAAGAAATGAGAGGGGTGATATTACAACAGACCCAACTGAAATTAAAAGAATCATATCAGATTACTATGAATAACTATACTCAAACAAATTTGAAAACCTAGAAGAAATGGATGAATTCGTAGAAACACAATACCTACCTAAACTAACACAAACAGAGGTATAACAAATAATAGATCCATAATGAAAGAAGAGATTGAAAAGGTAATGAAAAAACTCCCAACAAAAAAAGCCCCTGGCCTGGACAGCTTCACTGCTGAGTTCTACCAAACTTTCAGAGAAGAGTTAACACCACTACTACTAAAGGCCTTTCAGAGAACAGAAAAGGACAGAATACTCCCAAACTCATTGTGTGAAGCCACAATATCCCTGATACCAAAACCAGGTAAAGATACTCAAAATACAAATTTACAGACGTATATCCCTCATGAACTTAGATGCAAAAATCTCAACAAGATTATAGCTAATTGAACTCAACAACATATCAAAAAAAAAAAAAAAATTCAACCTGACCAAGTGGGGTTAATATCAGGTATGCATGCATGGATCAACATTAGAAAAGCAATTAATGTAATCCATCATATAAATAAAACAAAGGACAAGAATCACATGATTTTATCAAATTATGCAGAAAAGGCATGTGACAAATTTCAACACTCATTCCTGATAAAAACTCTCAACAAAATAGGAATAGAAGGAAAACTCCTCAACATAATAAAGGGCATTTATACAAAGTCAACAGCCAACATCACCCTAAATGGAGAGAGCCTGAAAGCTTTCCCACCGAGATCGGGAACCAGACAAGAATGCCCTTTATCACCACTCTTATTCAACATTGTGCTGGAGGTTCAAGCCAGAGCAATTAGGTTAGATAAAGAAATAAAGGTCATCCAGATTGGCAAGGAAAAATTAAAAGTATCTCTCTTTGCAGATAACATGATCTTATACACAGAAAACCCTAAGAAGTCCTCAAGAAAACTACTAAAACTTATAGAAGGGTTCAGCAGGGTATCAGGATACAAGATAAACATAAAAAAATCAGTTGGATCCCTCTACACCAACAAAAAGAACATCAAAAAGGAAACCACCATATAAATACCATTTACAGTAGCCCCCAAGAAGATAAAATACTTAGGAATAAATCTTACCAGAGATGTAAAAGACTTATACAAAGAAAACTACAAAACAATATTGCAAGAAGCCAAAAGATACCTGTATAAGTGGAAAAACATACCTTGCTCATGGATAGGAAGACTTAATATTGTAAAAATGTCTATTCTACCAAAAGTGATCTACAGATTTAACGCAATTCCTATCCAAATTCCAAAGACCTTGTTTAATGAGATGGAGAATCAAATCATCAACGTCATATGGAATGGAAAGAGTCTCTGGATAAGTAAAGCATTACTGAAAAAGAACAATGTGGGAGGCCTTACTCTACCTGATTTTAGAGCTTATTATAGTACCACATCAGTCAAAACAGCCTGGTACTGGTGCAAAAACAGATACGTAGACCAATGGAACAGAATTGAGAATCCAGACATAAATCCATCTTCATTTGAGCAGTTGATACTTGACAAAGGCCCCAAATCAGTTAAATGGGGGAAAAGACAGTCTTTTTAACAGATGGTGCTGGCACTTCTGGATCTGCAAAACAATAAAACAAGACCAATACCTCACACCATGCACAAAAACGAACTCAAAATGGATCAAAGACCTAAATATAAAATATAAAACAATAAAGATCCTGGAAGAAAAAATAGGGACAACACAAGGAGCCCTAATATATGGCATAAACAGTATACAAAACATTGCTAACAATCCAGAAGAAAAAGTAGGTAACGGGGAGCTCCTAAAAGCCAAACACCTATGTTCATCCAAACACTTCACCAAAAGAGTAAAAAAAGATTACCAACAGACTGAGAAAGTTTTCAGCTATGTCATTTCCAATCAGCATCTCATCTCTAAAATCTGCATAATACTGTAAAAACTCAACTACAAAAAGACAAATAACCCAATTAAAAAAATGGACAAAAGATGTAAACAGGCACTTCACTAAAGAAGACATTCAGGTAGCTAACAGATACATGAGGAAGTGTTCATGATCATTAGCCATTAGAGAAGTACAAATCAAAACTACAATGAGATTCCATCTCACTCCAACAAGGCTGGTATTAATCCAAAAAACACAGAATAATAAATGTTGGAGAGATTGTAGAGAGACTGGAAAACTTCTACACTGCTGGTGGGAATGTAAAATGGTACAACCACTTTGGAGATCTATTTGGCATTTCCTTAAAAAGCTAGAAATAGAACTACCATACGATCCGGCAATCCCACTCCTTGGAATATATCCTAGAGAAAGAAGAATCTTTACATGAACAGATATATGCACACCCATGTTCATTGCAGCACTGTTTACAACAGCAAAAAGATGGAAGGAACCAAGGTGCCCATCAACAGATGAATAGATAAATAAATTATGGTATATTCACACAATGGAATATTACACATCAATAAAGAACAGTGAGGGATCTGTGAAACATTTCATAACATGGAGGAATCTGGAAAGCATTATGCAGGGTGAAATTAGTTAGTAACAAAAGGACAATTGTATAAGACCACAATTATTAGAACTCAATAAATAGTTTAAAAAGAGAAGAAAATATTGTTTGATGGTTACTAGAGAGGGGAGGGAGGAGGGTGGGAGAGGGGTATTCACTAATTAGAAAGTAGATAAGAACTAGTCTAGGTGAAGAGAAAGACAACACACAATATAGGGGAGGGCAGCACAACTGGACTTAACCAAGAGCAAAAAAGTTTCCTGAATAAACTGAATGCTTTGAAGGCCAGTGTAGCAGGGGAAGGGGTTTGGGGACCATGATTTCAGGGGACATCTAAGTCAATTGGCATAATTAAATCTATTAAGAAAACATTCTGCATCCCACTTTGAAGTGTGGCATCTGGGGTCTTAAACACTAGCAAGCAGCCATCTAAGATGCATCAATTGGTCTCAACCCACCTGGATCAAAGGAGAATGAAGAACAACAAGGACATGAGGTAATTACGAGCCCAAGAGACAGAAAGGGCCACATGAACCAGCAACTACATTACCCTGAGACTAGAAGAACTAGATGGTGCCTGGCTACAACTGAGGACTGCCCTGACAGGAAACACAACAGAGAACCCCTGAGGGAACAGGAGAGCAGTGGGGTGCAGATCCCAAATTCTCATAAAAAGACCAGACTTAATGGTCTGGCTGAGACTAGAAGGACCCCAGTGGTCATGGCCCCCAGAGCTTCTGTTGGCCCAGGACAGGAACCATTCCTGAAGCCAACTCTTCAGACATGGATTGGACTGGACATGGGTTGGAGAGGGATGCTGGTGAGGAGTGAACTTCTTGGATCAGGTGGACACTTGAGACTATGTTGTCATCTCCTGCCTGGAGGGTAGATGAGAGGGTAGAGGGGGTTAGAAGCTGGAGAAATGGGCAGGAAAAGAGAGAGTGGAGGGAGCGAGCAGGCTGTCTTATTAGGGGGAGAGTAATTGGGAGTACGTAGCAAGGTGTATATAAGTTTTTATGTGAGAGACTGACTTGATTTGTAAACTTTCACTTAAAGCACAATACAAACTATCAAAAAAAAAATAAATAATGTTTCCACAAAGGGAAGATCATTTCATAACACAATTAGATAAAAATTATCTCATATTCACATTTTTCTTTTTTGTTTAGATTCTGAAAGAGTACAAAGGGGGACTCATTTGCTTACATAGTCCACATTGAGTTCTATGTTGCTCTCAGAAATATGTATGTATTAGAGGATGTGTGTGAGGTCTTGATGCTATTATAATATTATGACCAGGAACATAAAAATGGCCAAATGTAACCTGGAAATTAAAGCGTTTCCCCAAGTGGGACTCTGGAAGTTAAGAGCAGCAGCAAAGAGGCATCAAGTTACAATTAAATTGGTTGCTGCACAAGAACTCAATATTAAAAATAGAATTTGATAAAAGGATGAGTTAGACATTAAAAGTCAGACTCAGATGAAATTAGAACTCCTTCTTCCTGCTCTGGCCTCTTCTTCTCCCAAGGTGAAAATAATGTATATCTTAAAACCAGCCATCTGTGTAGAGCCCAGAAATAATCCTGGGCCCATTTCTGTGGAATCCTGGGGAGGAATACAGAGGCAGCAGCCCAAGGAGGCCAGGCTTTGCCTCCTATGAAGCAGGAAAGGGCAATATTAAGAAAGGGGCACACGTTTTTGGCTTTAAGGTCTCCTTAGCCCTGCCAAGTAAAATTTTGCTAAAGATAATTCAAAAGTGGTTTCAGCCATACATCGACAGGGAACTGTCAGAAATTCAACTGGATTCAGAAGGGGACTTGGAACAAGAGATATGATTGCTGATAACAGATGGATCATGGTTGAAAGTAGAGAATGCCAGAAAGACGTTTACCTGTGTTTTACTGAATACACAAAGGCATTTGAGTGTGTGGATCATAACAAATTACAGATAATATTGCAAACAATGGGAATTCCAGCACATTTACATATGCTCATGAGAAACCTGTCCCTAGACCAAGAAACAGTCGTTCTAAGAAAGCAAGGGTATACTGCATGGTTTAAAATCAAGAAAGGTATGTGTCAGGGTTGCTTCTTTCACCGTATTTATTCAACTCGCATACTGAGCAAATAATCGGAGAAGCTGGAGTATATGAAGAATGGGGCATCAGGGCTGGAGGATAATTCATTAACAACTTGTAGTATGCAGATGACAAAACCTTGCTTGCCAAAAGCAAAGAGGACTTGAAGCACTTACTGATGAAGATTAAAGGCCACAGTCAACTTTATGGATTATAGCTCAACATAAAGAAAACAAAATTTCTCACAGCTGGAGGAAAAGCAATGTCATGATAAATGGAGAAAACACTAAAGTTGTCAAGAATTTCATTTTACATGGGCAACAATCAACACCCATGGAAGCAGCAGTCAAGAAATCAAAAGATGTATTTCCTTGGGCATATCTGCTGCAACAGCACTCTTCCAAGTATTAAAAAGCAAAGATGTTACTTTAAGGACTATGGTGTACCTGACCCAAGCCATAGTGCGTTCAATTGATTCACGTGCCTGTGAAAGTTGGACAATGAGTAAGGAAGACTGAAGAATTGATGCCTTTGAATTACTGTGTTGGTGAAGAATACTGAATATATAATGGACTGCCAAAAGAAGGAACAAATCTGTCATGGAAGAAGTACAGCCAGAATGCTCATTAAAAGCAAGTATGACAAGACTTCATCTCACGCACTTGGACTTGTTATCAGGAGATGCTAGCCCCTGGAAAGGGAACTCATTGTTGGTAAAGTAGAGGATCAGCTAAAAAGAGGAAGACCCTCAATTAGATTTATTGACACAGTGGTTACAACAATGGGCTCAAGCATAATAACAATTAGGATGGCACAGGAATGGGCTATTTCATTCTGTTGTACATGAAGTGGCTATGAGTCGGAACCAACTTGACAGCACCTAATAATAACAACACTAGTAACTGTGGCCTAATTGATACAACTGTTCTGGACAACCAGAATAAGAACAGTTAATTTCTCAGGGTTTAGGGCAAAAGATGAGAGGCAATCATTGAAAAGGATTGGGTAGACTAAGGTCAGACTCAGAAAAAGAACAAATTTCTCCTTCTGGTAAAATCCTATAATTAATTTTCTGATAGGATCAATCTCAGCTGTCTCACTGGGTGCAAACTACTTGGTACCTTCATGTCTGATTGAAAGTATTTCCAAGTAGCCCACACTGTTTTTAACTCTGAGGAAGTAGAATCAGGCTGAAACCAGATTGACAGATTGCAGACAGGAAACCTGCCACAAAAAAAAGACTGCTCCAATAACCTAGGCTTCTTTGGGGTTTCATTTGATTGAGAAGGGGCAGTTGCAGCATTAGGTAATACTTTGAGCTAGATGTAACACCTTTGATACATGAGGCATTCCAAATTAGGTCATTCTGGCATATAAAGTAGAAGCCCTAGTAACGTAGTGATTAAGAGTTTGGCTGCTAACCAGAAGTTAGGCAGTTCAAATCCACCAGGTGCTCCTTGGAAACCCTATGAGGCAGTTCTACTCCGTCCTATAGGGGCACTATGAGTTGGAATCAAATCAGTGGCTACGGGGCTGTTTTTTTCTTTTTAGTCCACAAAGTGCAACTAGGTAACTTAATAGGAGAAACTGCAAATTTTCTTATTTGAGGTTATTATGACACCTTTGAATTATGGTGTTGGTGAAGAATATTGAAGGCACTATGGACTGCAAGAAGAATGAACAAGTCTGTCTTGGAAGAAATACTGCCAGAATGCTCCTTGGAAGCAAAGATAGCAAGACTTTGTCTCACATACTTTGGACATGTTATCAGGAGGGACCAGTCCCTGCAGAAAGACGTCGTGCACGGTAAAGTAGAAAGTCAGTGAAAAAGAGGAAAACCTTCTTCATGGATTAAAATGTGTCCCCCAAAAATATGTGTCAACTTGATTAGGCCAAGATTCCCAGCGTTGTGTGGGTTTTCCTCCATTTTGTGATTGCAATTATAAGGAGGATTAGTGTGGGACTGTAGTGCCTTTACTAAGGTTGCATCCCCGATCCAATGTGAAGGCAGTTTTCCTGGGGTGTGGCCTGCACCACCTTTTATCTCTCAAAAAGGAGAGGGAAGGGAATAGAGAGTGGAGGACCTCATACCACCAAGAAAGCAGTGCCAGGAGTAGAGCGGGTCCTTTGGACCTGGGGTCCCTACACAAAGAAGCTCCTAGCCTGGGGGAAGATTGAAGAGAAGACCAATGGAGAGAGAAATCCTTTCCTTGGAGCTGAAGCCCTGAATTTGGACTTTTAGCCTACTTTACTGTGAAGTAAAAAATTTCTCTTTGTTAAAGCCATCCTCTTATGATATTTCTGTTATAGCAACACTAGATGACTAAGACACCCTCTATGAGAGGGATTGACACAGTGGCTGCAACAATGGGCTCAAACAGCAAAGATTGTGAGGATGGCGCAGGACCAGCAGTGTTTCCTTTCGTTGTACAACAGATTGCTATGAGTCAAAACCAACTCGAAGTTACCTAATACTAACAGCATGGTCAATAACTACCACAGATGACACAACTTTGCTTGCCAAAAATGAAAAAAGACTTGAATTACTTAGTGTTGAAGGTAAAAGACTAGAACCTTCACTGTGGCTTACACCTGGACATGAAGAAAACTAGACCAATAAATAACATCATGGTAAGTAAAGAATAAATTGAAGTAATTATTGATTTCATTCTACTTGCATAAACAATCAAAATCTATGGAAGCAGCAGTCAAGATATCAAATGGCATATTAAATTGGGAAAAAAACAAACCAAACCTATTACCATCAAATAGATACTGACTCATTGCAACCCTGTAGGACAGAGCAGGCTGGTGAAATTGAACTGCTGACCTTTTGATTAGCAGCCATAGCTCTTATCAAAATAAATACACTTGTAAGTGTATATTTTTGTATAGTGTTCTAATTTGTCACTATACCCCTCAAAATTGTGGAGCTTAACTATCACACATTGTGCTAAGAGAAGAGAATATTAAAAATTATGTTTACAGCAGCAATAGTATTTTTTAAAAACTCAGAATATTTTGAATTCGGTTTTGTTGCAGAAATTGCTATAATTTTGTCTATTGCTGAAGAAGTGAAGAATTATAGTTGTGTAAAAAGTTTCATCCGTCCATTTGGTTTGGGGGAGACAAACAGTGTTGCTTAACTTTTACTGTGCATCTAGCCTCAGCATCACTTCTTACCTAAAAGACATGGTAAGATGTTCTCCTTCTTCAATCTTAAGTTGTTTCCATGTGGAATTTACACGGAATAAGAAATACAATGATTCCTACGTAATTCCTACCATAAAACTGAGTCTTTTGGGAAAGTCTTTGAATTCACTAGCTAATCCTCTTTTTTTTTTCATGGCCCTTTAAAAAGATTAATCTCGCTGCTTTCACTCTCATTTTTAGTCTTTGATAATGAATGCATTGTCTCAATTGCAGTTTATGATAATACAGAGTCTGCTCTCTAAAGGAACTTATTGAATTTTCATTCTAACCAAAGGCACGTGTATCCACTTTTGTCAAAACACAACACAGTATATCACTTAGCTGCATTACAAAAATGATGCAAAATTTTATGTGTTCTGAACACAGTTTAGAATAATGACAATTATTCTAAATAACTAAACTTTAGGTAAGAATGTTTGATTCTTACTTCCTTTCCTCAAAAATGCATTGCCTCATTCAAAGAACTTGAACAAACATGTCACCAAAGAGGATAGTCAGATGAACAACCTACACTTGAAAAGATGCTTAAATTCATTAGCCATTCCAAGACCAAAAAAAAAAAAAGAAAAGAAAAAGCATTGCCATCGTGTCGATTCTGACTCATAGTGACCCTATAAAAAAACCCTATAGGATAGTGTAAAAGTGCCCTAAAAGGTTTCCAAAGCCAAATGGTAGATTCAAACTGCTCAACTTTTGTCTAGCAGCCGAGCTCTTTACCACTGTGCCACCAGGACTCCAATTATCCATTAGAAGATACAAATCAAAACCACAATGAGATACCTTCTTAACCATAATAGAATGATATTGTTCAAAAAAAAAAAGGAAAACATTAGAAGTTAGTGAGATTGTGTAGAAACAGGAAACCTCACCCGTTGCCAGTTGGATTGTAAAATGGCATAGCCACTCTGGAAAACAGCTTGGTGGTTCCTCAGAGCTAAACATAGAACTACCATATGGCTCAGCAATTACACCTGAAAGAAGCTACGCAAAGAGACACACGTACACCAATGTTCACTGAAGTATAATTCACAATAGCCAAAAGGGGGAAACAAGTAAAATGTCCAGCAACTAAAGAAAGGATAAACAAAATGTGGTATATACATTCAATGGACTATTACTGAGCCATAAAGAGGAATGAAGTCTTCATGAATGCCACGACATGGATGAACCTAGAAAATATTATGATGAGTAAAACAAGGCAGTCACAAAAAAACAAATGCTGTATAATCTCACTTATGTGAAATAAGCAAATACATGGAAACTAAAAATTATTAGTGGTTACTTTTCACCAGGGAAGAGCGGGAGGGGATAAGTGGAAGTTTTGCTTAGGGTGCATAGAATGTTATGTCAATGGTGTTGAGACAGTTTAGAAAATGGTAGTGTAAAAATGGCATGTGGGTGGTGTCTGACCTCCTTTAACTTCACCGGGGAGAAGGAGAATCAAGATCAACAGCACAAGGTTGATTCCTATGAGGCAGGGATCAGATATGCCTCCTCTGTCAGCCGTCTTTACCAGTTCTAACACCAGCTGTTCTCTCTCATGGCATACTGTACTTTTCTACTGGATTTGATTAGTCATTGCAATTGCCACACAGAGCTCACAGACCATACACATGATCATGGGGCTTGTTTGGGAAGTAACAATTCAGGCTCAGGAACACTCATGTATACAGTTCTTCCATCAGAACAGCCTCTTCCTGCCATATTTGCAGGCACACCTCTCCCTGGCCCTAGGCCTCTGCCCAAAGTCACTCAGCTTTCTCTCCCCGTGGGACAGAAAGCTCACCATGCCGTGTCCTGCTGCCAGGTCTTTGTTAATGGGTCTCGCTGCCTTCAGTGTTACTTCTCTCTCTATGTCTCCTGATTCAAGGAGCTTCTCAGAGCAGGGATCCTTATTCCAAAGGATATGCTGCCTCCTGGTGGTTCTTCCTTGGTGATAGTGGTATCTTCTCTTTCTCACCTCTGGAGTGGCTCACTTCAAGCCCAGCAGAATGACAAAACTCACTGATCCCTTTGGTGGGCTACAATTACCCTATCACACAGTCTCACCCAGTCACATGGTATGAGTTATAAAACCATGACTGGAAAGGCCAAAGAAAAGTGATCCATCACACTGCAGGTAGTGAGAATGGTTGCACAACTTGAGGAATGTAAACACTGTCACTGAATTATACATGTAGCAATTTTTTAATTGTGTTATGTTTTGTTTTGTATATTTTCACCACAATTAAAAAAAGTATCTATTGCACCATCTCTCTTACACCCCTAATATGGAAACATTGAACACTTTGCATAGTTAAAAATAATATAATTATGATTTTCTTTTCAAAGTAGGCCCTCTATGGATAATCTCAATCATCTACAACAAAAGGAATTAAAAAAGCTAAATAAATTTATGGAAAATTAAACCACAAGTAGTTTCAAGGTCTTCCTAAAACCTAAACTTCAGGACACTCTTTAAGATCAAAGTGGTCCAGATTGAGAAAAATCTAGTCTTTACTGGTAAAGAAGACCATCATCCAAATATAACAACAAAAAAATCTTTGAATATAATTTTAAAATTCTTAAATCATTATTTAAGAAATAAAAATAGAAGGCAGGGCCAAAATACAGGGTAATTAGGTGCTTCCTGTTGTCCCTCTTACAGTACAGACCTGAAAAAAAACAAGTGAATTGATTATATAGGACAATCTTGTAGCCTTGAACATCAAAGGCAAAGTAGAGGAATCAAACTTAAGTTCAGAAGCAGCGAGGAGTTGCCAGACCTGACCCAGCAAGAACCAGCACCTAGCAGGCTGGATCCGCGGGTCCGAGCACAGTCAAGAAAGCAGTGACATTCAGAATGAGTTTTCTACACTGGGAGAGACTGAGTGGCTGACAGTCCACACACGCCTCCAGAATCAGCAAAAAGTGGTACGCAATTGGTAAAAGGTAAGTACTTGCATCTAATCTACTGCGCAGAGCAAGAACCACCTCTTTGGGAAAAAAAACTCTCTCCCATTTACATGACTCCTCTCCACTCTGCACCAGGTCCTCAATTTGCTTCAGTGATAGCCGCTTTCTCTCAGGTGGAAGTAGGATCTGTTGTGTGCCCCGAGCCATTTGCTTAGCCTTGGAGAAGGAACAAACTAACAAAAGGGGGAAAAAATAATCTGCCAGCTCCCCTAAGCCAGGAACTCAGGGCAGAAATGGTTCCTTTGCCTAGGCACGGGCATAAGGGGTCCATGGACTTTGAATGCCTTTCACCACTGCATAGACCTGTGTGTGCCCATTTTCCAACAGCATAGGCCCTCATTAGCACAGTACAATAGGGTATATACCTGAAGTCTAACTTCAATTGTTTCACCTATATGGTGAACAGGTAGGTTTGTGACATTTGACACCAATTTGCCTATTAAACATGGTCTTCACCCACCCACATCAGGGGCTTGAGGACTGGTGGCTCCACCCATGCCACCTAGCCACACATGACAATGGTCTAAGGATAAGTGGTACCTTCCAGTCCTTACAACCAACAGCATTAAGTGCCCATAGCCCAGCTACAAAACCCACCCACCTATGTGCTCTAGGGAACAAGGACACACTTTCCTCACACACTGTCAGGTGTAGTTGTCAGCCCCCTGCCTTGCTCAGCGTGTGAGTCCCTACTTCAGCCAGATACTTTTGCTTACACTAATCACTCCTGCTCATCGAAGACTATAGATGGGACCCTTCACCACACACGAGGTGACTGACTACCTGGACACCTGAGCTGAATCCACACAGGTAAACAAACTCCTGGGTTCATATACATAGTAGCAGCACTAACCACCTGGGAACAGCACATTAGAGATTCAAAGGTGCCAATAATCAAACTAGGTCACTCAAGCAGCCTATTTGAGTATATCAAAATGAAACAACAAGCTAGGACACAGTAAGCAAACAAAATAAATAAATACAATAACTTATTGATGGTTTGGAGACAATAGTCAATCTCAAATCATATAAAAAGGCAGACCACAATGGCTTCAGCAATCTCCCTAATAAAAAAATCAAGAAATCTTCTGTAGGAAGAGAATTTCCTGGAATTACCAGAGGTAAAATACAGAAGATTAACATACAGAACTCTTCAAGAGATCAGGAAGAAAATCAGGCAAAATGAAGAACAAGCCAGGCAGCACACAGAAAAAGCATTAGAGGAACTTAACAAGATTAGAGAAGAGCATAATGAAGAATTTAATAGGCTACAAAAATCATAGAGAGACAGCCAGTAGAAATCCAGAAGACTAACAATAAAATTTCAGAATTAGACAACTCAATAGAAAGTCATAGGAGCAGAATTCAGAAAATCGAAGTCAGAATTAGTAAGATTGAAAGTAAAGCACTTGACACCAACATAGTTGAGGAAAAATCAGAAAAAATAATTTAAAAAATGAAGAAACCTTAAGAATTAAGTGGAACACTATCAAGAGGAATGACCTACAAGGGATTGGAGAACCAGAACACCAGGGGGTAACAGAAAATACATAGAGAATTGTTGGCAGAAAACTTCCCTGAAATCGTGAGAGATGAGAAGATATCTATCCCAGATGCTCATCAAACCCCACCCAAGATAGATCTCAAAAGAAAGTCACCAAGCATACTATAATCAAACTTGCCAAAATCAAAGACAATGAGAATTTCAAGACTAGCTAGGGATAAACAAAAAGTCACCTAGGAAGGAGAGTCAATAAGACTAAGCCCAGACTACTCAGAAGAAACCAGGCAGGCAAGAAGGGAATCGGGTGACCTATACAAAGCCTTGAAGGAAAAAGAAATTACAAGCCAAGAATTATGTATCCAGTAAAACTGTCTCTCAAATATTAAGGCAAAATTAGGACATTTCCAGATAAAAATAAGTTTAGGGAATTTGCAAAAACCAAACCAAAATTACAAGAAATACTGAAGGGAGCCCTCTGGTTAGAAAATCAATAACATCAGATAACAGCCAAAGACTAGAACATGGTATGGAACAACCATACCAATACAGATAGGAAAATCACAAAAATAAATCCAAGCTAGACCACTGAAACAGAGAAACAGAGATGTCATTTGTACAAGATGACAGCATTAAAACAAAAAAGAGGGGCTAAGAAATGCAGTCATAGATCTTTCATATGGAGAGGTAGTCAAGGCGATACAAAGAACTGAAAGATAGGTTTAAACTTAGAAAAATAGGGGTAAATATTAAGGTAACCACAAAAGAAACAAACAATCCTACATATCAAAATAAATAAAGAATTAGCAAATACAAAAACAACAACAATGAAAAAGAGGAAAAGAAAATACATAAAGAAAAATGATTCAGCCCAGAAAATTAAGTGGGACCAAAAAACCATCAAGAACAGGAAAAAAAGACATCTAAATAATAGCCCTAAACTCATACCTATCAATAATTTCACTGAATGTAAATGGACTAAATGCACCAATAAAGAGACAGCGAGTGATAGAATGGATTGAAAAAAAAAAAAAAAAAAAGATGCATCTATATTTTGCCTAAAAGAGACAAACCTTAAAGACACAAATAAACTAAAACTTAAAGAATGGAAAAAATATATCAAGCAAACAACAATCAAAAAAGAATAGGAGTGGCAATATTAATTTCCGACAAAATTGACTTTAAAGTTAAATCCACCACAAAGGATAAAGGACACTATATAATGATTAAAGGGGCAATATACCTGGAGAATATAACCATATTAAATATTTATGCACCTAATGACAGGGGTGCAAGGTACATAAACTCCAAAAGCATTGAAAAGTGAGAGAGACAGCTCCACAATTATAGTAAGGAGACTTCAACACACCACTTTTGATGAAGGACATAACACCCAGAAACTCAATAAAGACATGGAAGATCTAAATGCCACAATCAGCCAGCCTGACCTCATAGGCATCTGCAGAACTCTCCACCCAACAGCAGCCAAGTATACTTTCTTTTCTGATGCACATGGAACATTCTCCAGAATTGACCATCAGGCCATAAAGCAAGCCTTAACAGAATCGAAAACATTGAAATATTCCAAAGCATCTTTTCTGACCATAAAGCCATAAAAGTAGAAATCACTAACAGAAAAAGCAAGGAAGAAAAAAAACACATGGAAATTGAACAACAGCTTGCTCAAAAACTGCTGGGTTGTAGAAGACATTAAGGATGGAATAAAGAAACTCATAGATCAAATGAGAATGAAAACACTTCTACCAGAACCTTTGGGACACAGCTAAAGCAGTGTTCAGAGTTCAATTTATAGCAATACACGCACACATCCAAAACGAAGGGCCAAAATCAAAGAATTATCTCTACAACTCGAATAGAAAGAGAGCAGCAAAAAAAAAAAAAAAAGCCCTTGAGCACCCAGAAAAACCAAATAATAAAAATTAGAGCAGAATTAAATGAAATAGAGAACAGAAAAACAATTGAAAGAGTTAAGAAGACCAAAAAATCAAGGAAATCGATGAACCATTGGCCAAACTGACAGAAGAAAAACACGGGAGGAACCAAATAACCAGAATAAGATATGAGGTGGGCAATATCACAACAGACCCAGCTGAAATTAAAAGAATCACTACACAATACTATGTAAAACTGTGCTCTAAAAAACTTGAAAACCTATAGGAAATTGACAAATTTCTAGAAACTCGCTACCTACATAAACTAACACAAAGAGAGAAAAAACTAAATAAATGTATAACAAAAGAAGAGATTGAAAGGTAATTAAAACCAATTTGCTATATTGAGCTTTTAAGTTCCTGCCAATCTGACAGGAAATGCTGTATTTCCTTTTTAATTTACATTTCTCTAATCATTTGTAAATTTGATATACAGAATGTTTTCATAAATTCCTTTAACCATTTTCATTTCTTTTCCTCCTAATTGCTTTTTTCTATACTCTGCTTATTTATATCTATGGCTTTACCTTGTATTAGACTTTCCATATATGAATATCAATTACTGGTTTGTGATAGGTGTTATCAATGTCTCTACTAATTTATGGGTTATCTTTTAATTTTTTATGACACCTTCCCTATAAAAATTAAATTTTTTTATACTGTTAAATATGTAAATTATTTAAAGATACTTAGTTTTGTTCCATTTTTATTCCCAGGATTCTAAAACATGTTATTCTATTAATTTTTAATTTAAGGTTTATTTTTTAGATTTAGCTCCATAATTCAATCTGAATTTTGTTTTTATGACAATATTGCATGGGCATCTAATTGTATAATTGTCCCAATACCATGTATAAATGAATTATCCTGTCTAAATGATTTTAAACGTCCCCTTTATCATACACTGAATTTCTACATACACCAGGTCAGTTTACCTGGATCTGTTTTGGACTCTAGTCTGTTTCCTAATCTATATATCTATACAGATATATTTGTACACCAGTGTCAGAGTGTTTTAATAATTGTGACCCACTCTTTACGTACACTTCATTTTCAATTTTTTCTTGTTGTTAGGCATTTACTGCTCTAGAATAATTTAGTATAATATTTGTGTACTTCTTAAAAATATTTTCAGGACTTTGAAATAAATGTACAGGTACATGGCAGGTCTTTCTATCTTATCATGTCTTTGTTTATATTCTTCAGTAAATACTAATTTTTTATTTCTAGAGTTTTTAAACATTTCTTGTTAAGATTGTTTATTTTATAATGTCTATTGTTTTTTTTTATTGCTAGTGTGATAAAATATATTCTATAATTGATTTTTGCTGACATTTAGGAAACCCATTGATTGCTAATTTTGCTATGATATTTGGTCTCCTTATAGAACTTTTAAGAGCTTGTTATAATTTTTCAGTTGCTAAGTTTTAATTTTCTCAGTAGACAACAATATTATCCATAGGTGATGACAAATTCTCCTCCCGTGTTCTAAATTTTATCCTTTTCACATGATTTTCGTGACTTAGTGAATTGGCCAGGGCTTCAAAAAAAAAAAAAAAAAAAATTTTTTTTTTCTTTCCAGTACAATCCTGAATAGTAAGATTAAAAACTATATATTCTTTTTAAGTTCTGTCTTTCATGCTAATAAGCCATTAGGGAAAAGGAAACTTTAGCAAAAATCTAAGTAATTCATACAAGTGTTTTAACAGGTCACTTAGCATATATGTGCTTATAATTGAAAACATATGTCTCCTTCTGACCCTCAACCTCATTAATCATTTTAGTTTTTGTTTCTTCTGAAGTTGGTCATATCATACACTTTAGTAAAACAACATGACAACCTCTCTTACATATGTGTATGTGCTTGCATGTGGAGAAGACAGGGAAGGATACATATGAGGTTATCAACACCAGCCATTGGAAGGTTGAGTGTTGCTTCATGCTGGTTGGGTGGGGGAGGGAGGAAATTGGAGGAAAGCCAAAAAGTGCATAGTTATAAAAAAAAAAGCCATATTTGATAGAATTATGATATCTTATTTATATAAAAATAAATATCTGTGTGAACAGATTCACAAAGATAAGATGTTATATGATATAATCATTAAAATTTTAATGATGGTTACCACAGGATGGTGGAAATTTATGTGAATTTTATTTATAGTGTTTTTTTATTATCTGAATTATTTACCTGGAATATGAGTTACTTCAATTACGGTAAGTGCAAAAGCTATTTTCATTGAAAAGAAAAATGACATGAACTTGATAGCTGACATTCGATGCTTGTCACATTCTGATTTTTGCTGTGATACACTACAGATGTTTTTTGTTACCTACTAAATCTTAAGATCTTTGAGAGCAGGTTCAGTATCGTATTAATATTATTATTCACTAGAGTGCCTGACATGGTAGGCTATACATGGCAGATAAGCTGCCTGTTGTTGGATATATGAACATTGAATAAGATTGGATAAATAAAGTTGAAAAAGATTCAACTTTGTTGATTGAGCAGGAAAATATGAATTTTAGGCACTGTCCCATGATCTTCACCAAATTGTTTGCAATGGGCAAGACAGTTTCCAATTCTTGAGCAAACTTAGATTCTGAGAGTAGGAACTCATGTGAAACTAGAGAAAGTTCTGGGTAGATCTGCTTACAAGAAGCAGATACACCATTACTAGATGCTCTTTTTAGCCTGTTTCTATCAATTTTGTCTAGCAACAAATTAGGAGATTGAGTTCTGTTCTTTGGAAATTATTTGGTCTTTGTTTTGGGTACCAGCATTGACCACTGTCTTCTATGTTCTACCATATTTCACTTGGAATTAAATTTTCTAGAGTCTTTGATTTAGGGTTCTGGATGTGAGTTATATTCCTTCAATGAGATGTAGTCTTTTAGGATTAGGAAAACACATAAAGAAGTCACAATATTCATTGAACAGTAGTGGGAAGACGAATGGGCTTTAGCAGATGCGAGGTTTTCCGATGGCACATGGCATTTCCCACAACAATCACCACAAGGGTGTGGAGCAGCTGTGAACCTTGATGGGGTTTCCTGACCTAAGCAACATTAGTAGAAACATCCTGATTTTTTGAACAGCAGGCAAATCCGAAATAGGTGATGCTCTTTCCAGACTTTTGCTCTTCTAGCACATTGGAAAATGGTATTGTCTAATTACTTATTTTCAATTTGTTCTCCTGGCTGAACCTTGACTGATTGTCCCCCCAATAGGAATCACCTGAAGGCTCTAGGAGTTGCCAGATAAAGGATTAATATAGAAGTTATTTGCTGAACATTAAAAAAAAAAAAAATTATTTTTTTTTTTTTTTATTAGGGCCCTCCTAATTACCGGTCATACTTCTAAAGCTCTTTTGCTTCTAATTGTTTTCCTCGTTTTAACCTCTCATTCTGTACTTCCTTGGTGTATTTTTTGTTCAACGTGTTTGCTGTTACTTTTATTTAATTGTATCCTTATCTTACAACCTGCATGTCCTCACTATGATTGATCTATTCATCTCTGAAATCTAATCTTCTGTGACATTAGAGTTTTGATTTTTTCCAGAGTTTACCTTACATTTATTGATCTTGTGTCTTTGCCAGTCATTTTGAGCCTCTGCCATCCATAACATGGGATTCTAGACTTTCACAAATAACAGATTTGACTTTGGTAACCTCTGTACACCAAATAAGATTCAGCAGAAAAACAAAATAAAATTTGAGTGCATACATGTACACAGAGTAAAACACCTGAATGAATAACAAACACACACACACAAAAAGGATCAACCATATTAACAGCGAGGAATTTGCCAATTAAATCAATGAGATATGTTTTCATACACCTTGAGTTGGTAAAAATTTTTACCCACCGTAGGGGAGGCACCAAATCATTCATCACCGCAGTGGTAGTTTGCTGGGTGCATGAACAGAGTGGTGATGGGATTGCCCAACAGAATGGATTCTGATGAACCAAGTGATCTAGATACTGCTGCCACCCACAATCTAACCTGCTAGTATTCTGATGATACATTTGGGAATCAGGGAAATAACCATGGCTGGGATTGTAGACATATAAGCTGACTTTTGTTAGGACTCTATTACATGATTTCTATATACCCCACTTTCATACATTTGTTTTCAAAAGAAATCCATGCCTTTCAACTGAATCTTACCAATACACAGCGCTCAAAGGCACAATAGCTTTTGGGATGTCAATACATGAGAAAAATTTGAATACTGCCTGCTGTGCTAGTTTTTGAGTTATTGTACCTCAGCTTCAAATTAAGCTTGTGTTATTGATTCTGGACCCTCTAAATATTTCTTCTTGCCAGATGGTTAGATAGTAAGCTTTATCAATAGAAAGCACCAGAAAGACATACCCCTGCCAAAGTCTCTCCCCACTTTATTATTATTATTGAGTAATTGCTATGATTATTGTTGGGTTTTAAGATTAAATATGAAAGTTCTGATTAGTATATTTGTATTACATATCATTTAATAAGTATTGCTTTTTACTTGGAAATTAATTTGTAAAACTCCTAATTGTATTGTCAGTCTCCAACATAGACTCAGCTTCTTCGTTCTTTTCAAGATTAAGTTCATAATCATTGATTTTTGTCTCCAACCACTGTGATGCTTGCATATTCCTCCGTTTAACAGTAGATTTGAAATAAAGAATACTAGCCAGAGATGGTAAAGGTGAAGAAAGTTACCTTAATTCTGTCATTCTATGTGACAACTTGAAGTTTTTACGTGCATTAAAATTTTTTTTTGACTGCTGAGACGTGTGAATGTTGCTTGAAGAATCCTCAGGAAACAACCACATGGAAAATATTGCAATTTGTGGAATTTAATTTATAGTGGGATTTTTATGACTTTCTGCCAAATATACCTTCATGTTTATGGCATTTCCTAACTATATGTATATATGTTGTTTTATGTGAAAAAAACTTTTGAAATAAAAATGAATGAAAGCATTCTTTGATCATCCATGAGTAGATATAGACTGATGTTTCTGACTGTGTGGTCTAAGAATTGCAAAGAAGAGCAGTTAGCACATCATTAACAAAGATGCAGAAGTTATTTTTTAAAAACAGAAATAGATCAGAATTTGGCATAGGTAGTACATGTTGGGCTTCGTCATTGTCTCAGACTAATGTGTAGGTATAAGGTTACCCCCCACTTAAAAACAAAAAACAAACCAATATTAATGTAAGGAAAAAGCATTAATGCATTACTTTTTTCTCTTTTGTATTTTAATATTTTGTGTTTTACTTTTTAATGACATGATTCAAAGTTTAATAAAAGATGCAAGATAAAAGTTTAATAAAGAAAATATTCATTGTTTACTTTCTGACCATTATTGTTATAATTAGTTTCATTTATGATTATTACTGAAAATATCCTTGTCGTGTAGAAACCAAATACCAAACCAAATGCTGCCGAGTAAATTCCAACTCATGGAAGCCCCATATGTGCAGAGTAGAGCTGCACTCCATAGGGCTTTCACAGCTGTGATCTTTTGGAAGCAGATTGCCAAACGTCTCTTCTGAGGGACTTCTGGGTAGGTCCAAATCACCAAATTTTAAGTTAGTAGTTGAGAGCTTAACTGTTTATGCTACCCAGGGACTCCTAGGTTGTCGTATAGATGAGTGTTATAAAAATTTCCAGGCTAGATATGCCTTTCCTCCATTCAAATATTTAAAGTATCTCTTATCAGGCAGAAGGAACTACAAAGGAACGGTTTCTTCTTCTCTGTGGTTCATTTTTTCTGCATCCTAAGGCTCTGATTGCTGATAGTCAAAGACTTTTTTGGAGAACTTTTTGCCCTGTCAAATGCTGTAAAATGCATAGCTTTTAAAAATTGTTGAGCATAACAAAATATGGCTCTTTATTCTATCTGCAATTTACTTCTGTGCAATGGAGGGAAGAATAAATATAAAAGATTTGAATAGTATTCTGGTTTTCCTAAGTATGGTAGATATTAAAGTATCTGAATTCATAAGGCCAAAAAATGAGAGATGTTATTAAGGGATCTTTTAATATTATAAATCAGAGGCACTGCGTTAAACTTGTTGGGCCCCACCTATCATTTCTAATAAGGGAACTACTCTCTCCTTTTATTTTGTGCCTTACTATCCAATTGGAAACCCTGGTGGCCTCGTGGTTAACAGCCACGGCTGCAATCAAAAGACTAGCAGTGAAAATCCACCAGGCACTCCTTGGAAACCCTGTGAGGCAGTTCTACTCTGTCCTGTAGGGTTGCTATGAGTCAGAACTGTTTAATGGCAATGGGTTGGGATTTTCTTTTTTGTTTTTGTTTTATTAACTTTTATTGAGCTTCAAGTGAACGTTTACAAATCAAGTCAAACTGTCACATATAAGTTTATATACGCCTTACTCCGTACTCCCACTTGCTCTCCCCCTAATGAGTCAGACCTTCCAGTCTCTCATGACAATTTTGCCAGCTTCCAACTCTCTCTATCCTCCCATCCCCCCTCCAGACAGGAGATGCCAACACAGTCTCAAGTGTCCACCTGATACAAATAGCTCACTCTTCATCAGCATCTCTCTCCTACCCACTATCCAGTCCCTTTCATGTCTGATGAGTTGTCTTCGGGGATGGTTCCCGTCCTGGGCCAACAGAAGGTTTGGGGACCATGACTGCCGGGATTCCTCTAGTCTCAGTCAGACCATTAAGTATGGTCTTTTTGTGAGAATTTGGGGTCTGCATCCCACTGGTCACCTGCTTCCTCAGGGGTTCTCTGTTGTGCTCCCTGTCAGGGCAGTCATCGCTTGTGGCCAGGCACCAACTAGTTCTTCTGGTCTCAGGATGATGTAGGTCTCTGACTCATGTGGCCCTTTCTGTCTCTTGGGCTCTTAGTTGTCGTGTGGCCTTGGTGTTCTTCATTTTCCTTTGATCCAGGTGGGTTGAGACCAACTGATGCATCTTAGATGGCCACTTGTTAGCATTTAAGACCCCAGACGCCACATTTCAAAGTGGGATGCAGAATGTTTTCATAATAGAATTATTTTGCCAATTGACTTAGAAGTCCCCTTAAATCATGGTCCACAAACCCCCGCCCTTGCTCCGCTGACCTTTGAAGCATTCATTTTATCCCGGAAACTTCTTTGCTTTTGGTCCAGTCCAGTTGAGCTGACCTTCCATGTATTGAGTGTTGTCCTTCCCTTCACCTAAAGCAGTTCTTATCTACTAATTAATCAGTAAAAAACCCTCTCCCACCCTCCCTCCCTCCCCGCCTCGTAACCACAAAAGTATGAGTTCTTCTCAGTTTATACTATTTCTCAAGATCTTATAATAGAGGTCTTATACAGTATTTGTGCCCATTGTCCACTTGTATACATTCTTTGGAGAAATGCCTAGTCAGATTCTTTGTCCATTTTTTCTCTGGGCTTTTTGTATTTTTATTATTGATTTGTAAGAACTTGTTATATATTCTTGTCACAAGTCCCTTATAAGATATATGATTGGCAAATATATCCTCCCATTTGGAGGGGTGTGTTTTCACTTTCTTGATTTTATTCTTTGAAGCAACATGTTTAATTTGATATATGGGTTGAGGTAGGCAATCCAACTTAATTATTTTGCAAGTGGATATTCTGTTTTTCCAATATCTCTTGTTAAAAAGACTGTTATTTCTGCCATTGAATTATTTTGGTACTCTTGTTGAAAAACAATTGACCATAAATGTGTGATTGTGTTTCTGAATTCCCAATTCTATTTCATGATCTGTACATCTATCTGTATGCCTGTACCACACCATCTTGATTAATAACTGTGTATTTGTAGGTTTTGAAATCAGGAAATGTAATTCTTTCAACTTTCCATTTTCTTTTCAAGATTGTTATGACCATTTTGGATCCCTTGAATTTCTATATGTTTATACAAGTTTACAGATATTTCTTTTTTTTCAAAGAAAAGATTATCATAGTATCATTTAAAATATTTCTGAAACTTTTTTTTTACAAAGCAATGCGACCTGGACAGCATTCAAAAATATTGCCTGTAACCAACCTGCCTATTCCCTTTAAGGACTATAAACTTTATCTCTATTAGAGGTTCTCTGATACTCATTTAAACACTGTTGGGAGCATCTTTCCATACATCTCATGTATACTCATATTCAAGTATTTCTATAGCACGAGTTCCTACATGTAGATTTACTGGGTCAAACCAATTTCATTTGGAATGATTGTTCTGTATATACTCCTTCAAAAATAGTTTTCTCAGATTCTTGTTTTACAAATCTGTGCCAAATTAGTTTATTGTCTTAATTTTCATTTCCTAATTACTAGGGATGGAAAGCCAAAAGGGAAGAACACTATTGCCATTTCTCAAGCTGAAAGAACTGAAGAAAAAATTCAAGCCTCAAGTTACAATATTGAAGGATTCTATGGGGAAAATATTACATGACTCAGGAAGCACCAAGAAAAGATGAAAGGAATACACAGAGTCACTATACCAAAAAGAACTGGTAGACGTTCAACCATTTCAGGAGATACCATATACGCAGGAACCAATGGTACTGAAGGAAGAATTCCAAGCTGCACTGAAGGCATTGGAGAAAAACAAGGCTCCAGGAATTGATGAAATATCAATTGAGATGTTTCACCAAATGGATGCAGTGCTGAAACTACTCACATATCAATATCAAGAAACGTGGAAGAGAGCTACCTGGCCAACCAAGTGGAAGAAATCTATATTTATGCCTATTTCCAAGAAAGGTGATCCCACTAAGTGTGGATATTATTAAACAATATCATTAATACCAGACACAAGTAAAATTTTGCTGAAGATCATTCAAAAGCGGTTGCAGCAATATATTGACAGGGAACTGCCAGAATTTCAGACTGGATTCAGAAGAGGATGTGAAACCAGGGATATCATTGCTGATGTCAGATAGATCCTGGCTGAAAGCAGAGAATACCAGAAAGATGTTTACCTGTGTTTTATTGACTATGCAAAGGCATTCAACTCTGTGGGTCATAACAAATTATGAATAACATTGTGAAAAATGGGAGTTCCAGAACATTTAATTGTCCTTATTAGGAATCTGTGCATAGATCAAGAGGTGGTCGTTTGAACAGAGCAAGAAGATACTGCATGGTTTAAAGTAAGGAAAGGTGTGCATCAGGGTTGTATCCTTTGACCATACGTACACAACCTGTATGCTGAGCAAATAATCTGAGAAGCTGGACTATATGAAGAAGAACGGACATCAGGATTGGAGGAAAAGTCACTAGCAACCTGCTAGGCAGAGGATACAACTTTGCTTGCTGAAAGTGAAGAGGACTTGAAGCACTTACTGATGAAGATCAAAGACCACAACCTTCAGTATGGATTACACCTCAACATAAAGAAAACAAAAATCCTCACAAATGGCCCAATAAGCAGCATCAGGATAAAGGGGGAAAAGATTGAAGTTGCCAAGGATTGTATTTTACTCGGATCCACAATCAACAGCAGTTAAGAAATCAAAAGACACCTTGCATTGGACAAATTTGCTACAAAGGACCTCTTTAAAGTATTGAAAAGCAAAGATGTCACCTTGAAGACTTAAGGTGTGCCTTACCCAAGCCATGGTGTTTCAATAGACTCATAAGCATGTGAAAGCTGGAAAACGAATAAAGAAGACAAAAGAAGAATTGACACCTTTAAATTGTGGTGTTGGGGAAGAAAACTGAATATACTATGGACTACCAAAAGAACAAACAAATCTGTCTTGGAAAAAGTACAATCAGAATGCTCCTTAGAAACAAGGATGGCATGACTATGTCTTATATAATTTGGACAGGTTCTCAAGAGAGATCAGTCCCTGAAGTAGGACATCATGCTTGGTAAAGTAGAGGGTCAGTGAAAAAAGAGGAAAACCCTCAATGAGATGGATTGACACAGTGGCTGCAACAATAGGCTTTAGCATAACAAGGATTGTGAGGATGCTGCAGGACTGGGCAGTATTTCTTTTTGTTGTTTATAGGAATTGGAAGTGATTATGAGTTTTGTTCTGTTGTACTATGAGTCAAAACTGACTCGATGTCACCTAACAACAACTCTTAGTGACTTTTATCATTTCTTCTATTTTATTAGACATTTTTACTTCTGTGAATATTGATTCACAGCTTTCATTTCTTTACATATTGGACCATTTGTCTCTTTTGTTTGTGATTTGTAGTCCTTCCTTGACAATGCATACCACTCCTTTTTCTGTTAAATTCATTATAAGTTAGTTTCAAGAAAATTAATTCAGACTTATATGCATGATTTAAAAGTATTATCTCCTACAGTGCTATTATGGATTGAATTGTGTCATCCCAAATTGTGTATCAGTGTATCAGTTCAGCTAGGTCATTATTCTCAGTATTGTCTGATTGTCCACCATTTTGCCATCTGATGTATTTTCCTACGTGATATAAATCCTTCGTCTATGATGTTAAAGAGGCAGGATTAGAGGCAGTTATGTTAATGAGGTGGGACTCAATTTACAAGATTAGGTTGTGTCTTAAATAAATCTCTTTTGAGATATGAAACAGGGAATAGAGCAGAGAGACAGGGGGGCCTCATAATACCCAGAAAGCAGTGCCATGAGCAGAGCATGTGCATTGGACCCAAGCTTCCTGGGATTAGAAGTTCCTGGACCCAGGGAAGATTGATTTCAAGGACCTTCCCCTGGAGCCAACAGAGAAAGAAAGCCTTCCTCTAGAGCTGGCACCATGAAATTTGGACTCCTAAACTTTGAGAGAATCATTTTCTTTTTATTAAAGCCATCCATTTCTGGTATTCCTACTATAGCAGCACTAGATAATTTAGACAGGCATGATATTCAATTTTTATTAAAAATGTGCCAATTATCTAGATTAGTTGTATGGAAAATTCTGCTGTAAGCTTTTACTATCATTTCCCTAGCATCAAAATTTAAATTAATTTACTTTTGCTATTAAATCCATGTCTTAGGCTGAAGAATGTTTGTTGTAAGACTTGGGTTATGGTCTTCTTGACCAATAAAAACAGCTACATTTTTCTCAACCTGGACCACTTTGATCCTAAAGTGCTTCTCTGTTGTGTAAGCTTCAGGGGACCCTTGTAGTTTGATTTACCTATTTTCTATAAAATTTATTTAATGTGTATATTCTTTATGCTGCTACAGATTAAGATCAGCCACTGTTTGCCTAAGTTTATAAGAAAAAGATGATTATATTACTTTTACCCATACCAAAGGATTTAATGTTTTCATACTACCAGTGTGGGAAGGATGGGGCAATAGGTTTTTGTGGAAAGAGAGAAAGAAGATGTACTCATCTCTGGTATGGTTATTTAGATTAATAACCATAATTTCAATCTGTGTTCAACAAACTTAATGAATTTCTCAACATATCTGTAAGGTATCCAAGTGATGCTGTGTCTCCTTTTGAAGGAAGCGATCTCCCGAGAGTACAGGTTCTATATTATCATAAACTAAATTGAGACAGTGCATGCCTAACAAAGGCTGAAAAGGAGAGTGAAAGTAAACAGTGGAATCTTTCTTAAAGGTTAATGAAGAAAAGAGAATTAGCTAATAGTTCCAAAGAATTTCTCAAATAGCTCAATTTTATAGTGGAAAGCAAGTGGTTATTATTATATTTATTTGTTGTTGTTAGTTGCTATTGAGTTGATTGCAATTCATGGTGATCCCATATATGCAGAGCAGAACTAATATATTGAGTTTTCAAGGTTGTGACATTTCCAAAGCAGATCACCAGGCCGATCTTTCAACTCTCCTCTGGATGGGTTTGTACCATCAACCTTGTAGCCAGTAGTGGAGTGCTTAACAGTTTGTGGCACCTAATTCCACATAAATTCTACTTGGTAATGACATTACCTGGAAGAAGGCCAACGTCTTACTATGTCTTGTAAGAAAAAAGTGATACCGAAGCTGATTGCACAGTATAAGTTTTGTGGGTCGAATTGTTTCCCTGCAAAATACTATTTCCAGTTGTGGTGTTTTTTTTCTTTTTTGACAACAACAACAAAATATGGGGGTAAATCAAAAAGTTTTGCTCAGACACTAAAGAGACAATAGATAAGTGGTAACTTTGGTGAAGGGTAAGACAGTACACAGTACTGGGGAAGCCTGCTTGTACAAGGCAAGATCATGGAAGCTCCATAAACACATCCAAACTCCCTGTGGGGTCAAATTACTGGACTGAAGGCTGTGGGGATCGTGGTCTCAGGGAACATTTAGCTCAATTGGCATAACAGTTTATAAAGAAAACGTTCTACATCCTACTTTGGTGAGTAGCATCTGGGGTCTTAAAAGCTTGTGAGCAGCTATCTAAGATACTCCACTGGTCTCAGCCCATTGGAAGGAAGTGAGAATGAAGAAAACTAAAGACACAAGGGAAAGATTAGTCCAAAGGACTAACAGACCACAACTACCACAGCCTCCACCAGACTGAGTTCGGTACAACTAGATGATGCCCACTACCACCACTGACTGCTCTGACAGGGATCACAGTAGAGGGTCCCAGACAGAGCTGGAGAAAAATGTAGAACAAATTTCTAACTAACAAAAAAAGACCAGACTTACTGGCCTGACAGAGACTGGAGAAACCTATATAGTCCCTGGACACACTTTTAGCTCAGTAACACAGTCATTCCTGCTGTTTGTCCTTCAGCCAAAAGTTAGACAGGGCCATAAAACAAAACTAGACTAAAGAGGGACACTACCCAGGGGCAAGGACTAGAAGGCAGAATCTGACAGAAAAGCTGGTAAGAGGGAACCCAAGGTTGAGAAGAGAGAGTGTCAACATTCCATGGAATTGATAACTACGGTCACAAAACAATATGTGTACTGTTTGATGAGAAGCTAGTTTGTTCTGTAAACCTTCATCTAAAGTACAATAATAAATATATATACTATCTGGTAAAATAATTAAAAAAGAATAGTTTTGTTACTTGGGTTCCAGTACATACATACATACATGAGTTTATTCCAAATAAAACTTATCTAAAAATGTCTCTGCTATCAGTGGATGGCTACAAACAAGTTATCTCAGTAACACATTTGTCTTAGTCTTGTTACAATGCCTTAAAAAACAGGATATTTTTAGTGTCATGGAAAAAAAAAATGATTTTGAGGCCAGGGTTAACATCAAAGTTTTAACAAAACTCAAGTGGACAACTTCCAAAATCATTGAAGCTTTGCAATGGTTTTATGAGAATGCTGCCCCACATAAAACAATAGTTTTTAGATGGATCAAGCTTTTCAAAGAAGGTCAGGAAGATCTCAAAAATGAGCCAAGAGAAGGAAGATCACTCAGAAGGTTATGGCAACTCTTTTGTGGAATTTCCAAGGGATAATCTTGATAGATTTTCTTGAAGGATACAGGATGATCTGGGGTATCATTATGAAGAAGTTTTAAGAAAATTGAAAAATGTTTTGATGAGAAAAAGGCCAGGGAAATTGCTCTGACATTTTTTTCCATCATGACAATGTATCTGCTCATTCTTTGAGGGTAGCAAGGACTGCCTGTCTTGTTTATCTACTGCTGCTATAACAGGAATACCACAAAGGGATGACTTCAACAAAACAGAAGTTTATTCTCTCACAGTCTAGCAGACTAGAAGTCCAAATTCAGCATGTCGGCTCTAGAGGAAGTATTTCTCTCTTGGCTCTGAAGGAAGGTTCTTGTTATTAATCTTCCCCCAGACTAGGAGCTTCTCCATGCAGGAGCCCCAGGTCCAAAGGATGTGCTATTCTCCTGGCTCTTGTTTCTTGGTGGTATGAGGTCACCCGTCTCTCTGCTTGTTCCTCTGTTTTATATCACAAAGAGATTGATTCAAGATATAAACTAATCTTATAGATTGAGTCCTACCTCCTTAACATAACTGCTTCTAATCCTGCCTCATTAACATCATAGAGGTAAGATTTACAACATACAGGAAAATTACAACAGATGACAAAATAATGGACAATCAGATAATACTGAGAATCATGGCCTAGCCAAGCCGACAGATATTTGGAGGGGACACAGTTTAATTCATGACACTGTCCTATGAGAATTTTCTCTGGGAAAACTTATCCTATCCACACCCTATATCCCTGATCTTACACCTTCAGACCTCTTTGTCTTCTCAAAACTGAAAAAACATCTAAAAGGAACACAGTTTAAGTTCATTGAGGATGCCAAAACTTCTGTTTTGACATGGTGTAAATCAAAGAGCACAGAATTCTTTGGAGAAGGATTAGGGAGATGGAAACCTCACCTTCAGAAGTGTATAAACCTAGATGGAGGATACACCAAGAAACAACAGCCTCACATTTTGACATTTGTGTTTAATAAAAGTTTGCACAATTTTGTAGCAATACTCTTTGACTTACAATCATATATAAACCACATTTGTCTAAGTCAATAATTTTAAAACAATGGTACAAATATGATTACATAGACACAGAAAAAAAAAAACCTGTAATAATAAACATCAAACTGATAACATGCTCCTCTGGAAATAATGGAAAGTAAGGCTACCACATTAACTTTAAGTATTTTTTAAATTGTATTATTATTTGTTCAGAGGGTATGTATTATTTTGTTCATAATTTGTTATTGTTCTTGAGAATATACACAGCAGTACACAATTTCAGCAATTTCTACATGTATAATTCTGTGATATCGATTACCTTTTTGAGTTGTGCAAACCTTTCTCACTCTCCTTTTCCAATTTGTCCTTCTTACATTGACATAAACCTCTACCCATTGCAGTCGGGTCCATTCCCACTCATAGCTACCCCACAGGACAGGGTACAACCATCTCATAGTTTCCAAGGCTGTAATCTTTACAGACTAATAAATAACATCATAATAAATGGAGAGAAGGTTGAAGTTATCAAGGATTTTGCCTTAGACTGGGTTCTATAGAGAAGCAAAACCAGTAAGGCATATAAATATATACAGAGAGATTCATATCAAGGAAACACCTCACACGATTGTAGCATTTGGAACATCCCAAGTCCTTGGTTCAAGATAGAGGGCTTTCCCAATTCACGGAGCCACAGAAGCTGGCAAACCCAAAATGAGCAGGGCTCCTGTTCACAGGCTATGAAGATCAAGAATCCCTAAGGTCAGAGGCCAAGACAGCAAGGTTTCTCCTGATTCACATAGCTGCAAGTCCTGGCAAATCCGAGATTGGCGGGTCAGGGAGCAGACGTTTTGCTCACAGTCAGTGAAGATCAGTGAATCCCAAGATGGAAAAGTAAGCCGCTAGCTCAAGTCCCAAGAACAAGAGGTCAGACAAGAGACAGTTGCTGGATCCGGAACAAGCCAACAACCTTGGCATGGTGAGCAGGAAGGAATTAAGTGCCAGAAGGTCGAGAGATGAAGGCTGAGGGGGCAGTGAGCTGCCACAGGCCTTACCACCACAGATACCACTCAGCAGATTCCATCATATGGGTGATCAATTATCAAATTTCAACAGGGAAGTGATCACAGCATTATAAAACTGCCAAAACCCTGAGAATTATGGTCCAGCCAAGTTGACACACAATCTTAACTATCACAGATTTCATTTTACTTGGATCCACAATCAGCATCCATGGAAAGCAGCAGGAAAGAAATCACACAACGTATTACTACATTAGGCAAATCTGCTGTAAGAGATGTCACTTTGAGGACTATGGCACTTCTTACTCAAGCCAAGATATTTTCAATCACCTCAGATGCCTTGGGTGGCCGTTTTCAATCTTTCAAGACCCTAGGAACTACACAATGAACTAGGATAGAAGAGAAACACTAAACATATTATTAGATCAATTAGCTGAGATGTTCCATAGCTGGAAAACTGACCCTAAGCCTCTAAACCAAGAAACCAAATGCCATCAGGTGTTTGGCTGTGCATAGCAGCCTCAGAGCCACTCTTTTCTTTTCAATGTAAATCTATCAATCACAAGATGGATTGAAACAGTGTCTGCAAAAATGAGCTCAAATATAGCATCAATTGTGAGGATGGCACAGGAGATGGCAGTGTCTCATTCTGTTGTAATAGGGTCTCTATGAGTTGAAAATGACTCAACAGCACCTAACAACAACAACAGCTTCCTATTTCATATACGTGACATGCCCAAGGACTCATTTTTAATAATAAAACAAAGTAGGATCTATAAGCACTTCAGAAGTGTGACCAAGGCATTCCATAATAGGATGAAAAAAGACAACCAGGAGAAAAACTCACTTCATGAAGGAAGCTACACCTATTACAAAATGTAGCTTTAAGTCAGAGACATTCAGGTGTTAGTTTTACATAAGATCATGCATGTAAGGGGCATGTACTGCCTGTCTCTGTCATTTGGGAACTGTCCCTACCAGTATAATTCCAGTGGAGCTGGCCATGAGAGTCTATGTTGCTCTTGCCTCCCAAGGTGTCCAGTCAGGCAGTTCCATTTCCCTGGACACACAGATTAGATCAGGGCTGGCACCATAAAACTACCATGGCTATTCAGACCTTTTGAGGAATTGATAGCAACACTGGGTGGAGAAATGATCTTTCTCCTTTTGATACTAAGAGCTATATGGATAATGAAAGCCTGGAGATGGTGGTGGTCATTTTTAGAACATTTACAGTATGTCTGAGAATAAAGACACCATAAAAAGAAAGGAAAATCAAAAGAGAATAGTTATATGCTTGAGTTCAATTTCACTCCCTTGAACTTTTACTCTAGCCAGTAAAATCCATGATTTTCTAAACTCCCAGTTACTGAATTTTCTTTTGCACTTGAAATATGTTGATGATATACTTTTAGAGGGGCTCTGGTGGCACGGTGGTTAAGAGCTCGACTGCTAACCAAAAGGTCAGCATTTTGAATCTACCAGCAGCTCCTTGGAAACCCTATGGGGCAGTTCTACTCTGTCCTATAGGGTCTCTATGAGTCAGAATCAACTCAAGGGTAATAGGTTTCCTTTGTTTGCTTTTTGGTATACTTTTAGAGTCACAGAATTTAGAAATACATAGAAGAAACCATGCCTCTGACAGTGAGAAAGGCTGTCATGATGTCTTCAAATGTCTGGTAAAAAATACACATCATACTTATTATTTTGACTCCTTTGTTCAGGAAAAAAAATTATCTTACAATGTTTTCCATAATGTTCCTCTGTCATTTTTTTCATCTAAAAGATTGGGAACAGGAAAATGAGTAACTGTGAGAATTGAATGATCAACATGAGTATTTAGAATAAGGCCTGACACTTGGTAAAGACTCAATAAAGGCTAAACTCTTTAAGATAAACAGGTTACATAACTCCTTATTACCAAGGATACAAAGCCTAAGTTCATACTTAAGTGATTGGACACCTTAGGAACGCCCTCTGCTAAATGAGGAATACTAAAAGAATTGTGAATATTTAAAGTCATCAGTAAAATTTAGCACCATCTTAAACATTTATTAATCTATATTCTATTTCCCACCCCCAAAAAGATGAAGTAGCTTCTTAGGAAAAAGCAAATAGAATAAAAACATGTCATCTAATGAAAGTTTCATTTTCATTTGTATTCTAGAATAGATACTAAAGCTCACATTGTGGTGTTTTCACAACTATGGACAAGGATAATTGTATCTCAGTTCTCCTAGATGCTTCTTGATTAGTCTTGAGACACCATTTTAATTCTAGAGACAGCTCTCTGTATCCGTAGGTTTCATATCTTCAGGTTCAATCAATCAGGGATCAAAAACATTTGGAGGAAAACAAAAAGCTCATAAAAGCAAAACTTGAATCTACTGCACACTGAGCACTAGGTGAATGAAGAGACGTGCAGGCATCCCCCACTGTAGCCTCCCACCATTTCGCAGATCTTCAATCTCTTTCCGGCACTCATTGCTTGAGCATTGTTCACCTCACATCTCATTTGTTCATTTGCTGCTTGTGTTGTGTGCACCCTTTATTTCCATGAAAAATGGTTCCTGAAAAGCAATTAAGCATTCAAAGCAGTCTCTCAAAAGCTAAGTGCGAGGGGTTGAGAAGAGCAAGAGGAATGATTTTAAGGTTAGTAAGGTATGGCTGGCTAGGTATGCAAAGCACTATAGCTTGAAGAACTTAAAATCATGGCAGAGTCAGCATCAGCTGGTGCCCAGGCTACACCTGCTTTCCCAGAAAAGCTCAAGAAACTCATAGAAGAAGAGAAAGGCTATCTTCCAGAGCAAGTCTTCAATTGTGATGAAACAATTCTTTACATAGCATTTGTGTTGTATTAGGTATTATAAGTAATCTAGAGATGAATTAAGGAATATGGAAGGATATGGGTGGGTTATTTCAAATACTACTCTATTTTTGATAAGGTAATTTGAGCATCCACTAAGTTTGGTATCTGTGGAAGTACCTAGAACCAATACGTGCAGAAACTAGGGACAATTGAAACTCAATGAATAAATAGGATGCTGTGTATAGTACAGAGGTTAAGTGGAACAGTTAAGACATCCTGGTTGAATTTTGGCTGTATCGATTACAATCTTGGCAAACTTGGGCAAGTTGCTACCCTTTCTGGGACTCCTTCTCTATCTATAAAAATAAGGATGATTGGGCAGTAGGGCCAAGACGGTGGAATAAACAGACACTTCTGGCAAGCCCTCTTACAAAAAAAACCAAAAAAAACAAGTGAAACAAGTATACTTATGACCAGCTAGGAGCCCTGAACATCAAAGGTAAAGTTAGAAAATGTACTGAACAGCAGGGGGAGAAAGACACTGTTCAGAAGTGGAGAGGAATTACCGGACCCAAATCACCGGAAGCCCTCAGGCACCTTTCCCAGGAGTGGCTGCAGTGGGCTGCTACTAGCATTCAGCCGCAGTTTCCTCAGGGAGAAGCAGCCAGCCACATAGGCTACTCACACCTCCAGAACCTGAGAAGAAATAGAATGGCACTCTTGGCAAAAGCTAAGTACTTGCATATAGTTTACCACGCTCCCCTTCCCCAAGCCAGCTTCAGTGGCTGTCAACTTCCCTCGGCCTGAGATAGGCCCTACTGAGCACCTAGAGTGATCTGCCTGGCTTGCAGAAGGAATAAATTCACAACTGGGGGAAAAGATAATTTGCCAGCTCCACTAATCTGGAGAGCTCAGAAGAGAAGTGCTCCCTATCCAGGCATAAATGGTCCGTGGACTTTAAGTACCTTTCCCCCCTGCATGGACAAGTGCAGGCCTATTTCAGGAGAATAGGCCCTTGTTGGCAGACTACAACTGTTTCAGCTGTGTGGTAGAGAGATGGGTGTTTGATGTTTGACATTGCTTTGCCTATTAAACAAGGTCCTCACCTACCCACATCAGGGGACTAAGGACTGGTGGCTCCACTTAGGTCACCGAGCCACCCGTGACAGGGATCCAATGATAACTGGTACTTCCCAGTTCTTATAATCAAAAATTTTGGGTTCCCATGATCTTTCTCCAAACTCACCCACCCGTACGCTCTAGGGAAGAGGAACAAGCTTTCCTCAGAGAAACTTGGGGTATGGTTCTAAACCCTCTGCCTCATTCAGAGTCTGACCCCCTGCTGCAACCAGATACAGGTACCTACACCAATCACCCCTGCCCCTCTAAGACTGTAGGACAGTGCCTGTACCACACACTTGATGATCAGCTACCTGAACACCCGAGCTGAATCTATACAAGAAAAGTGAATGGACTCCTAGACTTATATACATGATAACAGCTCTAGCCATCTGGTGACAGGAGGTCAGAGCTTCAAATGTGAAAATAATCAACCTAGCTACTCAAGCAAACCATTTGGGCACATCAAAACAAAACAAAGCAAGAAGCTAGGATTCTTTACAGTAAGCAAATATAAAATAAAATAATATAATAACTTTTAGATGGCTTGGAGACAACAGTCAATATTAAATCACATAAAGAAACAGACTATGATCGCTTCAACAAGCTCTCAAAACAAAGAATCAAGGGATCTTCTATACGAAAGTGCCTTTCTGGAATCACTGGGTGCAGAATACAAAAGATTAATATACAGAACCCTTCAGGACATCAGGAAGGAAATCAGGTAATATACAGAACCCTTCAAGACATCAGGAAGGAAATCACGCAAAATGAGCAAAGGAGCATGCAGTTAAAGCAGTTGAGGAAATTAAAAAGGAAAATAATGAAAAATTTAATAAGCTGGGAAAATCCATAGCCAGACAGCAATCAGAAATTCTGAAGATTAACAATGAAACTACAGAATTAGACAACTCAATAGAAATTCAGAGGAGCAGAACTGAGCAAGTGGAAGGCAGAATTTCTGAACTTGAAGTTAAAGAACTTGGCACCAATATATTTGAAGAAAAATCAGATAAAAGCATTTAAAAAAATGAAGAAACCTTAAGAATCATTTGGGACTCTATCAAGAGAAATAACATATGAGTGATTGGAGTACCAAAACAGGGAAGGTAACAGAAAATACAAAGAGAATTGTTGAAGATTTGTTGGCAGAAAACTTCCTTGATATTGTGAAAGATGAGAAGATATCTATCTAAGATGTTCATTGAATTCCACATAAGGTAGATTTTAAAAGAAAGTCACCAAGACATATTATAATCAAACTTGCCAAAACCAAAGATAGAGAATTTTAAGAGCAGCTAGGGATAAACGGAAAGTCACCTACGAAGGAGAGTCAATAAGAATAAGCTTGGACTACTCAGCAGAAACCATTCAGGCAAGGAGGCAATGGGGTGATTTATACAAAGCACGAAGGAAAAAAATTGCCAGCCCAGAATCATATATCCAGCAAAACTGTCTCTGAGATATGAAGGTGAAATTAGGACATTTCCAGATAAACAGAAGTTTAGGGAATTCAAAAAAAATGAAACCAAAACTACAAGAAATACTAAAGGGAATTCTTTGGTTAGAAAATCAATAATATCAGGTATCAACCCAAGACTAGAACACTGGACAGAGCAATCAGATGTCAACCCAGAGAGGGAAATCACAAAAATAAATCAATAAAAAAATGCTTAAAAAAAGGGAAACAACAATGTTATTATGTAAAAGAAGGCAACATTAAAACAATAAAGCGAAACTAAGAAATGTAGTCATAGATCTTTCATATGGAGAGGAAGACAAGGCGATAAAAAATAATCAAATATAGGTTTAAATTTAGAAAAATTGGGATAAATATTAAGGTAACCTCAAAGTAGACAAACTATCCTACAGATCAAGTAAAATACAAGAAAAAAATAGAGACTCAGCAGAAACAAAATCAATAATGAATATGAGGAAAAGACAGTATATAAAGATAAACTACTCAGCACAAAAACTTAAGTGGGAAAAAGAAACTGTCAACAAAACACAAAAAAGACATCAAAACACAGCACTAAATTCACACCTATCCATAATTACGCTGAATGTAAATGGACTAAATGCACCAATAAAGAGACAGAGAGTGGCAGAATGGATTAAAAAAACACAATCCATCTATATGCTCCCTACAAGAGACACACCTTAGATTTAAGGACACAAACAAACTGAAACTCAAAGGAAGGAAAAAAATATCTCAAGCAAATAATTAAAAAAGAGCAGGAGAAGCAATATTAAAATCTGACAAAATAGACTTTAAAGTTAAATCCAGTATAAAGGATAAGGAAGAACACTATATAATAATTAAAGGGACAATATATCAGGAGGATCTAACCATGTTAAATATTTATGCACCCAATACAGAGCTGCAAGATATATAAAACAAACTCTATTTGCTTGAAAAATGAGATAGACAGCTCCACAACTATAGTAGCAGACTTCAACACACCACATTCGGTGAAGGACCGGACATCCAGAGAGAAGCTCAATAAAGATCTCGGGAGATCTAAGTGCCACAATCAACCAAATTTACCTTATAGACATATACAGAACATTCCACCTAACAGAGGCCAAGTATACTTTCTTTTCTAGTGCACATGGAACATTCTCTAGAATAGACCACATATTAGGTCATAAAGCAAGACTCAGCAGAATCCAAAACACTGAAATATTACAAAGAATCTTCTCTGAACATAAGAACATACAAGTGGAAATCAGTATCAGAAAAAGCAGGGAAAAGAAATCAAACACTTGGAAACTGAACAATACTCTGCTCAAAAAAGACTGGATTAGGGAAAACATTAAGGATGGAATAAAGAAATTCAGAGAATCCAATGAGAATGAAAACAGTTCCCATCAGTACCTTTGGGACACAGTGATCAGAGGTCAAGTTTTATGGATAAATGCACATATACAAAAAAAAAAAGAAAGGGCCAAAATGAAAGAATTAGCCCTACAACTTGAACAAATAGAAAGAGAGCAACAAAAGAAACCCTCAGGCATGAGCAGAAAACAAATCATAAAAATTAGAGCAGAACTAAAGGAAATAGAAAAGAGAAAAAAACAATGGAAAGAATTAACAAGACAAAAGCTGCTTTTTAGAAAAAATTACAAAATTGATAAACCATTGGCCAAACCGACAAAAGAAAAACAGGAGAGGAAGCAAATAACCCAAATAAGAAACAAGATGGGTGATATTAAAACAGACCCAACTGAAATTAAGAGTCATATCAGATTACTATGAAAACTTGTACTCCAACAAATTTGAAAACCTAGAAGAAATGGATGAATTCTTAGAAACCCACTACCAACCTAAACTAACACAAACAGAGGTAGAACAGATAAATAGACCCATAACAAAAGAAGGGATTGAAAAGATAATCAAAAAACTCCCAACAAAAAACAGCCCTGGCCCAGTCCCCTTCACTGCAGAGTTCTACCAAACTTTCAGAGAAGAGTTAACACTACTACTATGAAAAGTATTTCAGAGCATAGAAAAGGATGGAATACTCCCAAACTCATTCTATGAAGCCAGCATATCCTTGATACCAAAACCAGGTAAAGACACCACAAAAAAAAACAATTACAGACCTATACCCCTCAGTAACCTGATGCAAAAATCCTCAACAAAATTTTAGCCAACAGAATTCAACAACATATCAAAAAAAAAATGCACCATGACCAGGTGGGATTTATATCATGTATGCAGGGGTGGTTCAAAATTAGAAAAACAATTAAAGCAATTCATCATATAAAAAAACAAAATACAAGAATCACATGATTTTATCAATTGATGCAGAAAAGGCATTTGACAAAGTTCAACAGCCATTCGTGATAAAGACTCTCAACAAAATAGGAATAGAACGAAAATTCTTCAACATAATAAAGGGCGTTTATACAAAACCAGCATCATCCTAAATGGAGAGAGCCTTAAAGCATTCCCTTTGAGATCAGGAACCAGACAAGGATACCCTTTATCACCACTCTTATTCAACATTATGCTGGAGTTCCCAGCCAGAGCAATTAGGCTAGATAAAGAAATAAAGGGCATCCAGATGGTTAAGCGCTACGGGTGCTAACCAAAGGGTCAGCATTTCAAATCCGCCAGGTGCTCCTTGGAAACTCTATGGGGCAGTTCTACTCTGTCCTATAGGTACGCTATGAGTCAGAATCAACACAACAGCGCTGGGTTTTTCTGGGTGTTTGCAGATGACATGATCTTATACACAGAAAACCCAAAAAAAATCCTCAAGAAAACTACCGAAACTAATAGAAGAGTTCAGCAGAGTGTCAGGATACAAAATAAACATACAAAAATCAGTTGGATTCCTTTACACAAACAAAGTGAATGTCAAGAGGAAATCACCAAATCAATACCATTTACAGTAGCCCCCAAGAAGATGAAATACTTAGGAATAAATCTTACCAGAGATGTAAAAGATTTACACAAAGAAAACAACAAAACACTTCTGCAAGAAACCAAAAGAGACTTATATAAGTGGAAAAACATACCTTGCTCATGCATAGGACGACTTAACATTGCAAAAATGCATATTCTACCAAAAGCCATCTATAGATACAATGCAATTCCAATCCAAATTCCAATGACATTTTTTAAAGAGATGGAGAAAAAAATCACCAACTTCTTATGGAAGGGAAAGAAGCCCCGGATAAGTAAAGCATTATTGAAAAAGAAGAACAAAGCGGGAGGCCTCCCCCTATCTGATTTTAAAAACTATTATATAGCCACAGTAGTCAAAATGGCCTGGTAATGGTACAACAACAGATACATTGACCAATGGAACAGAATTGAGAAACAAGACATAAATCCATCCATACATGAGCAGTAGATATTTGACAAAGGCTCCAAATCAGTTAACTGGGGAAAAGACAGTCCTTTTTAACAAACGGTGCTGGCATAACTGGATATCCATCTGCAAAAAAATGAAACAAGACCCATACCTCACACCATGCACAAAAATGAACACAAAAAGGATCAAAGACCTAAATATAAAGTCTAAAACAATAAAGATCATGTACAAAAAAAAATAGGGACAACATTAGGAGCCCTAATATGTGGCATAAACAGTTTACAAAACATTACTAACAATGCAGAAGAGAAACTAGATAACTGGGAGCTCCTAAAAATCAAACACCTAAGCTCATCCAAAGACTTCACCAAAAGAGTAAAAAGATTACCTACAGACTGCGAAAAAGTTTTTAGCTATGACATTTCCGATCAGCATGTGATCTCTAAAATCTACGTGATACTGCAAAAACTCAACTACAAATAACCCAATTAAAAAATGGGCTGAAGGCAGAGGGCCAAGATGGCTGACTAGGTAGCAGCTACCTTGGATCCCTCTTACAACAAAGACTCAGAAAAACAAGTGAATCAATCACATACTTGACAATCTATGAATCCTGACCATCAAACACAGATCTAAAGAGTTGACCTGAGTGACAGAGACTCAGCCAGCTCAAGCAGGCTACACACTGACGTGTCTAATGAGAGAACAAGCAACCACGAGGGAGCAGCGACTGTTTTCGGAGCCTAGAGCCAGCGTCCCAGTCAGAAAACCTTGGCACCGGGTTTTGGATTGGGTGCAGGTAAGCTGAGCACAACATCCCGAGATGGGGCAAACACGGGACGCAGCACTAGCACCCAGAAGTGACCACGGGGGAAGCCCAGCCAGTGCACGCAGGCAGTGCAGTGACGCGGATAACAGAAGTCACTGAAAGGTAGCAACTGGTTTTGGAGCCTGGAGTGTGGCATCCCAGCAGAGAGACATTTGCTTTGGACTGGGAGCAGAGGAACTGACCATGGCTTCTGAGGCAGAACAAGAACAGGATGCGGGCCTGACCCTCGGGGGCAATCTTGACCTAGCCAAAGCACACAGGCTACACACCCCTTGGGAATCTCAGATAAAACAGACATCACCAAGCAAGATAAGTAACTTTGTCTATATTCCTGGGTGCTGCTCTCTCCTATCTATCTGATCCCTCCCCTCCCCTTCCCAGGAGGCTTCATTAACATTGGAATTTCCTGGGCAAGAGGGGAAGTGCTCTGAGGTTTTTTGTTTGTTTTGTTTTTTCCTAACCCATTCTCCGGGCCTGAAAGAAGCAGCTACAAAAAAACAGGGACCAAAAATCCTTCCCTGACTTCCTGAAATTGGACTAAAAATACAGAACTAGCTCTAGTCAACCATATGAGATCCACAGTCTTGGGCTTTCATCCCTACAGGGAACAAGGTGTCTATTATAATGCAAAGGTAATTCTGATAGTGATCTGACTTTAATTGTTTTAGCAGATTACTGGAAAGACAAATTTCCCAGGTCTGAAATCTATACCTATTAAACAGAGCCCTCACTGACCCAGAATGCAGAACTGAGGGCTGAAGCTCCACCCAAACCACGTAGCCTCCTGCCATAGGGGCCTGAGGATAGTGACAGCTACCAATCTGTAGAGGTACATGCATTGGGTGCCTAAGGTACAGCTGAAGAGCCCACCCACCAAAGTGCTTTAGCAATAGAGACACACCGAGCTCACTGGCACTTGGGGGAAGCCTGTCAGCATCCTGCTGCCCCTGGAGTGTGACCCCCTGCTGCTACTAGAATCTGGTGCACACAACTATCACCACTACCTCTCTAAGTGAATAGGTGACACTCTACACCACACACTTCGAGACCGAAAATTAGATTCTACTCAAGAATAGTGAATAGACTCTTAGGCTTATATATCTGGTAACAACCCAAACCAGCTGGTAATAGGACATAAGTGATTCAAAGGCTACAACAATCAAGACAGCTCAATCTAGTAGCCCATCTATGCATATTGAAAGAAAACAAAACAAGACTCAGTGAGCAAATATAAAATAAACCATTAAAATATCTCATAGATGGCTCGGAGACAGCATTCGATACTAAACCACATAAAGAAGCAGACCATGATTGCTTCTACAACTCCCCAAATTAAAGAATCAAAATCTTTCCCAAATAAAGATACAATCCTGGAATTGCCAGATGCAGAATATAAAAAACTAATTTTCAGAATGCTTCAAGACATCAGCGATGACCTCAAAAATGAAATAAGGCAACCTACAGAAAAAGCCAAGGAACACACTGATAAAGCAGTTGAAGAAATCAAAAAGATTATTCGAGAACATAGTGGAAAAATTAATAAGCTGCAAGCATGCATAGAGAGACAGCATGTAGAAATCCAAAAGATTAACAGTAAAATTACAGAATTAGACAACTCAATAGGAAATTAGTGGAGCAGAATCGAGCAATTGGAATGCAGAGTGGGGAAGCTGGAGGATAAGGCAATTGACACCAACATAACTGAAGAAAAATCAGATAAAAGAATTTTAAAAAATGAAGAAACACTAAGAATTGTGGGACTCTATCAAGCAGAATAACTTGCATGTGATTGGAGTTCCAGAACAGGGAGGGATAACAGAAAATACAGAGAGAATAGTTGAAGATCAGTTGGCAGAAAAATTCCCTGGCATCATGAAAGACGAAAGGATATCTATCCAAGATGCTCATCAAACCCCATATAAGATTGATCCAGAAAGAAAACCACCAAGATCAAACTTGCCAAAACCGAAGGTAAAGAGAAAATTTTAAAAGCAGCCAGGGATAAAAGAAAGCTCTCCTACAAAGGAGAATCAATAAGAATAAGTTCAGACTACTCAGCAGAAACCATGCAGTCAAGAAGGCAATGGGATGACATACATAGAGTATAGAAAGAGAAAACCTGAATGTAAACGGACTAAATGCACCAATAAAGAGACAGAGAGTCTCAGACGGAATAAAGAAACACGATCTGTCTATATACTGCCTATAAGAGACACACCTTAGACTTAGAGACACAAACAAACTAAAACTCAAAGGATGGAAAAAAATATATCAAGCAAAAACAAGCAAAAAAAAGCAGGAGTAGCAATATTAATTTCTGACAAAATAGACTTTAAACTTAAATCTACCACAAAGGATAAAGAAGGACACTACATAATGATTAAAGGGACAATTGATAAGGAAGATAGAACCATATTAAATATTTATGCACCCAATGACAGGGCTGCAAGATACATAAAACCAGACAAGGATGCCCTTATCACCGCTCTTATTCAACATTGTGCTAGAGGTCCTAGCGAGAGCAATTAGGCTAGACAAAGAAATAAAGGGCATGCGGATTGGCAAGGAAGAAGTAAAATTATCTCTATTTGCAGATGACATGATTTTATACATAGAAAACTCTAAGGAATCCCCCAGAAAACTACTGAAACTAATAGAAGAGTTTGGCAGAGTCTCAGGTTATAAGATAAACATACAAAAATCACTTGGATTCCTCTACATCAACAAAAAGAACATCGAAGAGGAAATCACCAAATCAATACCATTCACAGTAGCCGCTAAGAAGAGAAAATACTTAGGAATAAACCTTACCTAAGAGGTAAAAAGACCTATACAAAGAAAACTACAAAGTACTAGTGCAAGAAACTGAAAGGGACCTATATAAGCGGAAAAACATACCTTGCTCGTGGATAGGAAGATTTAACATAGTAAAAATGTCTATTCTACCAAAAGCCATCTATACATACAATGCACTTCCGATCCAAATCCCAATGACATTTTTTAATGTGATGGAGAAACAAATCACCAACTTCATATGGAAGGGAAAGAAGCCCTGGTAAAGTAAAGAATTACTCAAAAAGAACAAAGTGGGAGGCCTCACTCTACCTGATTTTAGAACCTATTATACAGCCACAGTAATCAAAACAGCCTGGTACTGGTACAACAACAGGCACATAGATCAATGGAACAGAATTGAGAACCCAGATATAAATCCATCCACATCTGAGCAGCTGATATTTGACAAAAGACCACTGTCAGTTAATTGGGGAAAAGATAGTCTTTTTAACAAATGGTGCTGGCATAACTGGATATCCGCTTCCAAAAAAATGAAACAGGACCCATACCTCACACCAAGCACAAAAACTAACTCCAAGTGGATCAAAGACCTAAACATAAAGACTAAAACGATAAAGATCATAGAACAAAAAATAGGGACAACGTTAGGAGCCCTAATACAAGGCATAAACAGAATACAAAACATTACCAAAAATGACAAAGAGAAACCAGATAACTGGGAGCTCCTAAAAATCAAACACCTATGCTCATCTAAAGACTTCACCAAAAGAGTAAAAAGACCAGCTACAGATTGGAAAAAAAATTTCAGCTATGACATCTCCGACCAGCACCTGATCTCTAAAATCTATGTGACTCTGTTAAAACTCAACCACAAAAAGACAAACAACCCAATCAATAAGTGGGCAAAGGAGATAAACATGCACTTCACTAAAGAAGATATTCAGGCAGCTAACAGACACATGAGAAAATGCTTTCGATCATTAGCCACTACAGAAATGCAAATTAAAACTACGATGAGATTCCATCTCACTCCACAAGGCTGGCATTAATCCAAAAAACACAAAATAATAATATGTTGGAGAGGCTGCGGAGAGATTGGAACTCTTATACACTGTTGGCTGGAATGTAAAATGGTACAACCACTTTGGAAATCTGTCTGGCACTTTCTTAAAAAGTTAGAAATAGAACTACCATACAACCCAGAAATCCCACTCCTCGAAATATACCCTAGAGAAATAAGAGCCTTTATACGAACAAATATATGCACACCCATGTTTATTGCAGCACTGTTTACAATAGCAAAAAGCTGGAAGCAACCAAGGTGTCCATCAATGGATGAACTGATAAATAAATTATGGTATATTCACACAATGGAATACTACGCATCGATAAAGAACAGTGACGAATCTGTGAAACATTTCATAACATGGAGGAACCTGGATGGCATTATTCTGAGTGAAATTAGTCCGATGCAAAAGGACAAATATTGTGTAAGACCACTATTATAAGATCTTGAGAAACAGTATAAACTGAGAAGAACACATTCTTTTGTAGTTAAGAGAGGGGAGAGGGAGGGAGGGTGAGAGAGGGTTATTTCCTGATTAGTTAGTAGACAAGAACTACTTTAGGTGAAGGGACGGACAATACTCGATACAGGGAAGGTCAGCTCAAGTGGACTGGACCAAAAGCAAAGAAGTTTCTGGGATAAACTGAATGCTTAGAAGGTCAGCGGAGCAAGGGTGGGGGTTTGGGGACTATGGCTTAAGGGGACTTCTAAGTCAATTGGCAAAATAAATTCTATTAAGAAAACATTCTGCATCCCACTTTGAAATGTGGTGTCTGGGGTCTTAAACGCTAACAAGCGGCCATCTAAGATGCATCAATTGGTCTCAACCCATCTGGATCAAAGGAGAATGAAGAACACCAAGGTCACACGATAACTATGAGCCCAAGAGACAGAAAGGGCCACATGAACTAGAGACTTACATCATCCTGAGACCAGAAGAACTAGATGGTGCCCGGCCACAACCGATGAGTGCCCTGACAGGGAGCACAACAGAGAATCCCTGAGGGAGCAGGAGAACAGGGGGATGCAGACCCCAAATTCTCATAAAAAGACCGGACTTAATGATCTGACTGAGACTAGAGGAATCCCGGTGGTCATGGTCCCCAAAGCTTCTTTTGGTCCAGTACAGGAACCATTCCCGAAGACAACTCATCAGACGTGGAATGGACTGGACAATGGGTTGGAGAAAAATGCTGATGAAGAGTGAGCTACTTGTATCCGGTGGACACTTGAGACTGTGTTGGCATCTCCTGTCTGGAGGGGAGATGGGAGGGTATAAAAAAGAGGGTATACAGAGTTGGAAACTGGGAAAACTGTCATGAAAGGTGAGACTGGAAGGAGGGAGCGGGCTGACTCATTAGGGGGAGAGTAAATGGAAATATGTAGTAAGGTGTATATAAGCTTATATGTGACAAACTGACTTGATTTGTAAACTTTCAATTAAGGCACAATAAAAATTATTTTAAAAAAATGGGCTAAAGATATGACCAGACAATTCACTAAAGACAACATTCAGGTAGCTGACAGATACATGAGGAAATGCTTACAATCGTTAGCCATTACAGAAAGGCAAATCAAAACTACAATGAGATACCATCTCACTCCAACAAGGGTGGCACTAATCCAAAAAACACAAAATAATAAATGTTGGAGAGGCTGTGGAGACATTGGAACACTTAGACACTGCTGGTGGGAAGGTAAAATGGTACAACCACTTTGGAAATCAATTTGGCGCTTCCTTAAAAAGCAAGAAATAGAACTATCATAGGATCCAGCAATCACACTTCTTGGAATACATCCTAGAGAAATAAGAGCCTTTACACGAACAGATATATGCACACCCATGTTCTCTGCAGCACTGTTTACAATAGCAAAAAGATGGAAGCAACCAAGGTGCCCATCAATGGATGAATGGATAAATAAATTATGGTATATTTACACAATGGAATACTGCACATCGATAAAGAACAGTGAGGAATCTGTAAAGCATTTCATAACATGCAGGAACCTGGAAGGCATTATGCTGAGTGAAATTAGTTGCAAAAGGACAAATATTGTATAAGACCACTATTATAAGAACTTGAGAAATAGTTTAAACTGAGAAGAAAATATTCTTTGATGGTTACAAGAGAGGGGAGGGAGGGAGGGTAGGAGAGGGGTATTCACTAATTAGATGGTAGATAAGAACTACTTTAGGTGAAGGGAAAGACAACACACAATACAGGAGAGGTCAGCACAGCTGGGCTAAACCAAAAGCAAAGCAGTTTCCTGAATAAACTGAATGCTTCAAAGGCCAGCGTAGCAGGGGTGGGGGTTTGGGGACCATTATTTCAGGGGACATCTAAGTCATTTGTCATAATAAAATCTATTAAGAAAACATTCTGCATCCCACTTGGAAGGGTGGCATCTGGGGTCTTACAAGCTAGCAAGTGGCCGTCTAAGATGCATCAGTTGGTCTCAACCCACCGGGAGCAAAGGACAGTGAAGAACACCAAAGATGTAAGGTAATTATGAGCCCAAGAGACAGAAAGGGCTACATAAATCAGAGACTACATCAGCCTGAGACCTGAAGAACCAGATGGTGCCTGGCTACAATCGAAGATTTCCCTGACAGGGGACACAACAGAGAGCCACTGAGGGAGCAGGAGATCAGTGGGATGCAGACCTCAAATTCTCGTAAAAAGACCAGACTTAATGGTCTGACTGAGACTAGAAGGACCCCAGTGGTCATGGCCCCCAGACCTTCTGTTGGCCCAAGACAGGAACCATTCCCAAAGCCAAAGCCAACTCTTCAGACAGGAATTGGACTGGACAATGGGGTAGAAAAAGATGCTGGTGAACAACGAGCTTCTTGGATCAAGTAGACACTTGAGACTATGTTGGCATCTCCCATCTGGAGGGGAGATGAGAGGGCAGAGGGCGTCAGAAGCTGATGGAATGGACAAGAAAAGAGAGAGTGAAAGGGAGGAACAGGCTGTCTCTTTAGGACGAGAGCAATTAGGAGTACATAGCAAGGTAGTGTATAAATTTTTGTATGAGAGACTGACTCGATTTGTAAACTTTCACTTAAAGCACAATAAATATTAAAAAAATATAGGTATGATTGGATATTACGTGAGGATGAAGAAGTCACTACGTGGAAACACAAAAGTCCTTGTTATGTGCTAAGTGCAGAATTTATAACATTATTATTACTACTATTTCAGAAAAATAGCTTTAATTTTTTTTTTACCAGTTTACATAACTGGTTATTTCTTAAAATAACATTTTTAGTGATTTTTTGTTAATCTTAGATATTCTTCGGTTTAAAAACTTGAAAGGAATCCTAGATATTAACTTGCCTAACTTACGTATACAAACAAAATGCCAGGGAAAAGACTTACTTGTATCATCAACTGTTTTTAGTTTGATTAAAGGCAATACCAAAACTACAACCCAGGTTTTTTAATATCCAGTTTAATGCTCTTACCAGACTGCACAGATCCTTAGGGTTTTTTTTTTAATAAGAAAAATAAAACTATTGATTGAGAATACCTGGAAAAACTGGTCTAAGAACTCCTAAAAGTATGAAGCCAGTCAGGTTATAGTTTAAATGTCCTTCAAGAGTGAAGCTCCTGTGTTCCTCAGCCAGTCCCATAAATATAGATTAAGTATAAAACTGTGTATCAAGGTTTGGTGCTGAGTGCAATTGTAAATGTGACATTTTATGAAAACATACAGTGTAAGAACAAGTGGCCATTCAGATATAACCAAATTTTTACATATTCAAATTTAGAAAGGCCAAAATTTCATATATAACTCAAGAAAATGAAACAAAAAAATTCTTTCATGAACTCCGTGTGACTTTACTTCTGCATTACTGTTTGTTATTATTGGGAGAGGTTGACAGCAAACTTGAAAATATGGAAACTGACTATGAGAGGGTTAGTTTTTCTTAAGTGTATTTAAAAAGTAAAATAGAAAATATCAGTAAAGCAGTACACTTAGAAAAGGTGAAAAATAAGTAGAAAACCTGAAAAGAATAGAAAAAAAAAATTCTGTGACAAGATTCCCCAAAAAATACCCGAGCCCATTGCCGTCAAGTTAATTCCTATTCATAGCAACCCTATAGGACAGGGTAGAACTGCCCCATAGCATTTCCAAGGAGCACCTGGTGGATTCAAACAGGTTAGCAGCCATAGCAGTTAACCACTATGCCACCAGGTTTTCTATGACCAGATTAGACCCTGCGTGTGAAGCAAATACAAACTTTTCCAAAATACCAACATGGCATATTTTTTACTTAAGTAATGAGTGCCTTCTATGTTTGTTTGCCAGCTGTTCCTTCCCCCTACAAGGTATTTTCATTAGCACTGCTACGCCATCTTTTTTTTACATGTTGCTGTATTAAAAAAAAAAAATAGCATAGCATACTGTGATGGTTAAGATAGTGTGTCAACTTGGCTTGGCCATGATTCTCAGGGATTTGGCAGTTGTATAATGTTATGATCACTTCCCTGTTGAAATTTGATATAGCCTCACCTCCATGATGCAATCTGCTGAATGGTACTGGTGGGGGCAGGGCCTGTGGTGGTTCACCACCCCATCAGCTTCCATCTCCCCGCCTTTTGTCCCCTACTTACTTCCTACTCTCATCGCCAAGTTTTTTTTGGCTTTTTCGGTGTCCTGCAGCTGCCTCTTGTTTGTCTGACCTCTGGTTCTTGGGATTGAGCTAGCAGCTTACCTGCCAGTCTTGGGTTCACCAGCTCCTGCAGCTACGTGAATCAGGAGAAGCCTCTATTCTGATCCACGGACTTGGGACTTTCCAGCCTCTACTCTGCTGTGAGCTGTTTCTTTGATATACATCTCTCTCTCCCTCTCTCTATATATATATTTACACACTTGTAGTGGTTAAGTGCTACGGCTGCGAACCAAAGGGTTGGCAGTTCAAATCCACCAGGCACTCCTCGGAAACTCTATGGGGCACTTCTACTCTGTCCTATAGGGTCGCTATGAGTCGGGATCGATTCGACGGCACTGGCTTGGTACTGGCTTACTGGTTTTGCTTCTCTAGAGAACCCAGCCTAAGACACAAGCTTAGGAAAATACCTTGCTGGGGGAGGGATTTGTTGGCAAATGGACATAGAAGTCCCATATTTGTGGAAAACTATGGTAATTCAATTGCATAGCATAAGTTCTTAGATTAAAAATAGAAATAAGCTTTTAATATCATTGGCTTAGGTTGCTTTAGGAAAACAGGCAAATGGGATTCTGAATATTCTTAACAAAAACATTCATTTATGTCTACTAATACCTAATAAGGGGAAAAGTTCAGCAGTCAGGATCCATCAGCCGCTCTTTGGAAACCTTATGGGGCAGTTCTACTCTGTCCTACAGGGTTGTTATGAATCACAATCAACTTGATAGCAACAGGTTTTCAATGCCTAATAAACATACTTGCAACCAGGCCAAAATAAAAAAAGTGTCAATGTCAATTACAAAAGAGTAGTAATGCAGAATATGAGTATCTTCCACTGGCACACACGCAAGTTGTGAACACTCCAAGCCAATGTATGCAGTTTCGTGGGGAAGGCTAAACAAAGCAGCAACTATGTTGCTGAATGTAAGAATCCTGTATTGTTTCAAAAGGGTTTAAAATTAGATACCAATGTCTTCTTCATATTGCTCTCATCATTGAAGACTGAAGTAAAATAGTGATGATACATGTTTAAAAAGGGACAAAAGAAAGGAGAAACCAAGAGGCTGCTATAACACTGCCATACAGTAAAACCGTCATATTTCAATATTTGCATACTTGATAGCAGATTTATTTTACTAAACCCTGTGCAACTACAAGAAGAAACACATCAAAGCAAAATGTCAAGACAATTATCAATAACAATCCAAAAGAAAGAAAGCAATAACCCAAGATGAGCACACTATAATTAGATGAATATTTACAAAGAATGAATCAATATCTACATTCTTAGACTGTGTCATTCTGCCCCGATAAGTGTCAACTTAATTGTCAACTGTGCCTTTTAGTCAGACTTGAGTTTTTCTAGTTGTTACACTACATGCTTGGACCAAAGAGGGTCACAATAAATCCTTCTAAACAATGAACTTTAAGTACACATCTAAAAGTAAATTTATTACTTATTAAAAAAAAAACATAACACACACCAAAATAAAAAAATAAGATTTGTTTTCCCATCTAGTACACATCCCCTTCTTTCTTTCTTTTTTTTTTGTTGTACTTTAGATGAAGGTTTAGAGAACAAACTAGCTTCTCATTAAGCAATTAATACACATATTGTTCTATGACATTGGTTAACAACCCGAGGACATGTCAACTCTCTCCCTTCCAACCTTGGATTCCCTATTACCAGCTTTCTTGTTCCCTCCCACCTTCTACTCCTTGCCCTAGGGCTGGTGTGCCCCTTTAGACTCATTTTGTTTTATGGGCCTGTTCAATCTTTGGCTGAAGGGTGGACTTTAAGAGTGACTTCATTACTGAGCTGAAACAATATCCAGGGGCCATTCTCTCAGGGTTTCTCCAGTCTCTGTCAGTCCAGCAAGTCTGGTCTTTCTTTTTGAGTCAGAATTTTGTTCTACATTTTTCTCCATCTCTGTCTGGGACCCTCTATTGTGATCCTTGTCAGAGCAGTCAGTGGTGGTAGCTGGATACCATCTTCTTGTACTGGAGACAGTCTGGTGGAGGCCATGGTAAATGTGGTCCATCAGTCCTTTGGACTAATCTTTCCCTCGTATCTTTTAGTTTTCTTCATTCTTCCTTGCTCCCGAAGGGGTGAGACCAGTGGAGTATCCTAGACGGCTGCTCACAGGCTTTTAAGAACCCAGGTGCTACTCACCAAAGTAGAATGTAGAACATTTTCTTTATAAAATATGTTACACCAACTGATCTAGATGTTCCCTGAGACCATGGTCCCCATAGCTCTCAGCCCAGCAATTAGATCCATCAGGGAGTTTGGATGTGTCTATGGAGCTACTGTGACCTTGCCTTGTACAGATTGTGCTGGCTTCCCCAGTATTGTGTACTGTCTAACCCTTCACCAAAGTTACCGTTTATGTATTGTCTATTAAGTGCTTTTCCATCCCCAGTCTTCCCCTGCCTTGTAACATCAAAAATTGTTTCTTTTTGTGTGTAAAACTTTTCATGAGTTTTTACAGTATTAGTCTCATACAATGTTTGTCCTTTTGTGATTGACTAATTTCACTCAGCATAATGCCCTCCAGATTTCTCCACGTTATAGATCCTTCACAGATTCATCATTGTTCTTAATACTCCATAGTTGCATAATATGCCACTGTGTGTATGTGCCACAGTTTATTTATCCATTCATCTGTTGATGGGCATCTAGGTTGTTTCCATCTTTTTGCTATTAAGAACAATGCTGCAATGAACATGGGTGTGCATATGTCTATTTGTGTGATGACTCTTATTTCTCTAGGGTATATTTCTAGCAGCTGGATTGCTGGATCATACGGTATTTCTATTTCTAGCTTTCTAAGGAAGCCCTGTATCTCTTTCCAAAATGGTTTTACCATTTCACATTCCCACCAGCAGTGCAGAAGAGTTGGATCTCCCCACAGCCTCTCCAACATTTGTTATTGCCTACTTTTTTGATTCACGCCAATAATGCCAGCATGAGGTGGTATCTCATTGTGGTTTTCATTTGCATTTCTCTAAAGGCTAATGATCATGAGCATTTCCTCATGTGTTTGTTGGCTGCTTGAATGTCTTCTTTGGTGAAGTGTCTGATCATTTCCTTTACCCATGTTTAATTGGATTATTTGTCTTTTTGTTGTAGAGGTGTTGGATTCTCTTGTAGATTTTAGAGATTACACCTTTGTCTGATTTGTAATAGCCAAAAATCTTTTTCCCAGTCTGTAGTTTCTCTTTTTACTCTTTTGGTGAAGTCTTTCAATGAGCACAAATGTTTAATTTTTAGAAGATCCCAGTTATCCAGCTTATCCTCTGGAGCTTTTGTGTTGTTGGTTATGGTTTGTATCCTGTTAATGCTGTGTATTGATCTAGTATTGATCTTAATTTTTCTTCTATGAACTTGATAATTTTTGGCTTTATATTTAGGTCTTTGATCCATTTTGAGTTAGTTTTTGTGTATGGTGTGGGGTATGGGTCCTATTTCATTTTTTTGCAGATGGACATCCAGTTTTGCCAGCACCATTTGTTAAAAAAAAAACTGCCTTTTCCCCATTTGTTGGATATTGGGTCCTTGTCAAAGATCAGGTGACCATAGGTGGATGGATTTACATCTGTGTTCTCAATTCTGGTCCATAGGTCAATGTATCTGTCCTTGTACGAGTACCAGGCTGTTTTGACTACCGTAGCTGTATAGTAGGTTCTGAGTTCAGGTAGTGTGAGTTCTCCTATTTTATCCTTCTTCAATAGTGCTTTACTTATCTGGGCCCTCTTCCCTTCCCATATAAAGTTAATAAGTTTTTCCATCTCTTTAAAGAATGCTGTTGATATTTGGATCAAGATTGCATTTTATTTGTAAATTGCTTTGGGTAGAATTATCCTTTTCACAATGTTGAGTCTACCTATCCATGAGCATGATATGTTTTTCCATTTATGTAGATCTCTTCTGGTTTCGTGCAGTAGTGTTTTGTAGTTTTCTTTGTATAGGTCTTTATCTCCCAGGTTAGATTTATTTCCAAGTATTTTATTTTTTTTAGGGGGTGTTGTAAACAGTATTGTTTTCCTGATATCCTTTTCATCATTCTCTTTATTGGTGTACAGGAATCCAGGCAATTTTTGTATGTTTATCTCGTATCATGTGGCTCTGCTCAATCTTTCTATTAGTTCCAGTAGTTTTCTCATGGAGCCTTTTCAGTTTTCTACGTATAGTATCATATCATCCACAAAAAGGGACAGTTTAACTTTTTCATTACCAATTTGGATGTCCTTTTTTTAAAGTTTCTTGCCTTATTGCTCTAGCTAGGATATCCAGCACAATGTTAAATAGGAGTCGTGATAAAAGACATCCTTGTCTTATTCCTGTTCTCAAGAGGAATGTTTGCAGCCTCTCTCCATTAAGAATGATGTTGGTAGTTGGTTTTGCATGGATGGCCTTTATTATGTTGAGAAAATTCCCTATTTTATTGAGAGTTTTTATCAAGAATGGGTGTTGGCCTTTGTCAAATGCCTTTTCTGAGTTCATTGAGATGATCATGTGATTCTTTCCTTTCCTTTTATTTATGTGGTGGATTATGTTGATTGATTTTCTAATGTTGAACCATCCTTGCATACCTGGTATGAATCCTGTTTGGCCGTGGTGTATTATTTATTTATTTATTTTTGATATGATGCTGAATTCTAATGGTTAAATTTTTTTTTGAGAATTTTTGCATCAATATTCATAAGAGATATTCATCTGTAATTTTTTTTTTTTTGGGTGGCATCTTTGCCTGGTTATGCTAGCTTCATAGAATGAACAAGGAAGTATCACTTCCTTTTCAATGTTCTGAAATAGTTTGAGTAGTACTGGTGTAAGCTCTTCTCTGAATGCTTGTTAGAATTCTCCAGTGAAGTCATCTAGGCCAGGTCTTTTTTTTTTGGTTGGAGCTTTTTTATTACCTTTTCAATCTCATCACTTGTTATTATTATTGTTGATTATTCTCAACATCATTTTGTGTTAGTTTGGGTAGGTAGTGTGTCGTCTCTAGACATTTGTCCATGCCCTCTAGGTTTTCAAATTTGTCGAAGTATAGTTTTTCATAATACTGTTATGATCCTTTTTATTTCAGTTTCGTCTGCTGTAGTGTCCACCATTTCATTTCTTATTTGGACTATTTGCATCCTCTCCTGTTTTTCTCTTGTCAGTTTGGCCAGTGGTTGGCTGATTTTGTTGATCCTTTCAAAGAATCAACTTTTGGTTTTGTTGATTCTTTCTATTGTTTTTCTATTCTCTATTTCATTTATTTCTGCTCTGATCTTTATTATTTCTTTTCTTCTGGTGACAGTGGGCTTCCTTTGCTGTTCTCTATTTGTTGAAGTTGTATAGCTGTTGTTTTCATTTTGTCCCTTTCTTCTTTTTTGATATATACATCTATTGCTGTAAATTGACCTCTGAGGATGCTTTTGTTGTGTCCCAAAGGTTTTGATATGATGTGTTTTCACTCTTGTTCGATTCTAGGAATTTTTGGGTTCCATCTCTGATTTCTTCTATTACCCAGTGGTTTTTAAGCAGGGTGTTATTCATTTTCCATGTAACTGATTTTTTTTTTCCTTACTATTCCTGCTGTTAATTTATATTTTGATGGCATTGTGGTTAGAGAAGACACTTTGTATTAACTCAGTGATTTGGACTTTGTTGAGGGTTACTTTGTGACCTTAGATATGTTCTATTCTGGAGAATGTTCCATGTGCATTGGAAAAGATTGTGTACTTTGCAGCTGTTGGATGGAGTGTTCTATATATGTCTATGAGGTCAAGTTGGCTGATTGTGCTCTTTAGCTCTTCTGCATATTTGCTGAGTTTCTTTCTAGATGTTCTGTCCTTTACAGAGAATGGTGTATTGAAGTCTCCTACTATTATGGTGGAACTATCAGTTTCTCTTTTCATTCCTCTTAGAACCTGTTTTATATACTTTGGAGCCCTATCATTGGGTGCATAGATGTTTACTATGGTTAAGTCTTCATAATGGATTGTCCCTTTAATCATTATATAGTGCCCTTCTTTGTATTTTATGGTGGATTTTGTTTTAAAGTCCATTTTATCTGAGGTTAGTATTGCCACTCCTTTTTTTTTTTTTTTTGTAGTTATTTGTCTGATATTTTTTTTCCATCCTTTGATTTTTAATAGATTTTTGTCTTTGATTCTAAGATGTGTCCCTTGTAGACAGCATACCAATGGCTCCTGTTTTTTTTATCCATTCTGTCATTCTGTGTCTCTTTACGGGTGCATTTAGGCCATTTACATTCAGTGCAATTATTGATAAGTGTGAGTTTATTGCTGTCATTTTGTAGTGCTTGTTTTGTGGTGCTAACATTTTCTTTGTTCCTCTTACTCTTCTGTGCTGAGTTCCTTTTGTTTGTGGGTTTCTTTTTCATTTCCTTCTTTTTTTTTTTTGGTAGATTTTGTTTTTATTGAAACTATGTTTTTCTTCTTTATTTTGAGGAGTAGGTTTGTTATCTTTCTTTGTGATTTCCTTGAAATTTATCCTTATCTTCCTAGGTTTGAAACTGTCTGTTATTACTAGGTATTGCCTTTCCTTCCTCTCCTTTAGAAAGTTCTATACCTACAACTTTTGTTCCATCTTTTATTATTCTGACATTGTTGTCATTTACAGATTAACCTCTTTGGTTCCCTGTTGCAATTCTTTCGGTTTTGGATTGTCCTTGAGAGTTCATTTCCTGGGATGGCATCTGGTTGGAACAATCTTACATCCTAGATTCAGGCTGTGGCCTCATGTGGTTTGTTCTCAGACTGAAGGACTCCCTTTGATAATTCTTGTTAGTTTGGTTTAGTTTTTACATATTTGGTTAATTTCTACTTATCTGGAATTGTCCTAATATCACCACCATATTTGAGCAAAAGTTTTGCAGGATATATTATTCTTCATGGGCAATTTTTTTTTCTTTCAAGGTTTTATATATATCATTCCATTACCTTCTTGCATGCATGCTTTCTGCTGAATGTAATCAGAACTTAGTCTTATTGTTTCTTGTCTGTATGTGACTTTTTGTTTTTCTAGAGCTACTCTCGGTTTTTTTTTTTTTTCTTTGTCTTTGGTTTTAGCAATCGTGATTATGATATGCCTTGGTGATTTTCTTTTGGGGTCTAGCCTATATGGGGTACACTGAGCCTCTTTTTTATACATTTTGATATTGTCTGCTGTCTTCAGGACATTCAGTAGTTATTTACTTCACTTATTGATTGTAGATTCATTTGTTTTGTCTTGCTTTGTTTTTTATTTGGTTATGTCTGAGCAGGCAGGCTGTGCATTCTGTGTTGTTTGCTCATCTGTAGTCACAATACTTTTCCCCTCTTGTCCAATAGGCTGTCACTCAGCTATGGTGCAGCAGTGCAAGTCCAGCTGAAGCAGCGGGGCTGGAATGGGTTGTTTGTGGAGTGTACTAGGACCAACAGGGCTGACCAAGAGTCAGTGCTGAGCAGGTTTCTGTAGGTTGTGCCTCTGCTGCTAAGGGGTGTGATGTTCAGCAGACAATGCAGATAGGCAAAAAAGGGGAGAGGTTGTGAGGTAAGGAGATAATATGAGTGTGGGAAAGAGGAGAAAGAAACAGGAGCCAAAAGCAAACAAAGAAAAAAAAAATAGTGCTAAGGAAGCTTACCTTAGCATTAAGAGATGAGAAACCAAGAAATAGATAAAAAGAAGAGAAAAAATAAATAACTCAGTAAAAATTTGGAAGAGAAAAGAAAAGCCCCCCGGGGTCCCACTGGTGTGGCCATGAAGGATGGGGAAGTGGCTTCCAGGCTGTGCAGTATAGCCTGGCTAGAGAGGGTATAGATATCACACAGTACCAGGTATTCAGGAGCCAGGAAAAGAAGGTAAGCATAGAGAAATAAAAACTGAGAAAGGAAGAAAGAAAAAAAAATGAAAAAAGCGAAAGAAAGACAGAAAAAAAAGAAATGGCCCCAGGGATTCCACCTACTTGGCTGTGCACACTGGTGGAGTGGCTCCTAAGCTGTGCAATGTATACCGGCTAGAAGGGGCTCCCAAGCCACAATAAGAAACAGAAAACAAACAAACAAAACAGAACAAAGCAAAACAAAACAAAGCAAAAAGAAAAAGAAAAAAAGCCCCTGGGATTCCACCAGTGTGGTGTCGCGGGCCACGGAGTGCTTTCCCTTTTGATTGGAGATTCACAGCCTTTCAAAAAGAAGCAAAGATGGTTCATGTAGCCAGATGTTTGAAAGAAAGGAGGGGGAGGTGGTGGGAGGCAGAAAAGAAACCAAAAGAAATGGAAAAAGGCAACACCGGCGCAGGGAGCCAGTGTGGGTGGGGTAAATCCAAGTGGCACAGGGTGATGCCGTTGCCTTATGGCTAAGAGACTTCAGCTGGTCAGAATCAGAGGAGGCTGAATTGGGTGGAAGAAGAGTAGGGGTTACGAAAGCATATATTGCTCATTACTGGGTACTCTGTCTCTTGTTGGGACCTTCCTGAAGCTGCTTTTCTGTACTCCCTGTTTGCCAATCTCCAGTGTGGGCGGGGAGAATCCAAATGGCATGGGTGCTGCACTTTCCACAGCTGACCCACTGCAGCCAGACAGGAAGCTCAGAAATAAAGCATTAGGAAGAGGATGGGGGATGGGAAAATGTGTATCACTGGTTAACGGGTGCTCTGTCTCCTGCTGGAAGCTCTGTGAAGCTACTGTCTCGTGCTCCCTGTCCACCGATCTCTGACAGGAGTCCAAGATGGCAAATCCATGCTGCGTTAGATGACAGGGAACCACTGCGCATATCTTTCCTCGCTCTCTGCCCTCTTCTCAGTTTCTTATTCCATTCACGGTTTGTTTGTGTTCTTTACCACTTCGTTTGAAACTTTGGGTTCCAGGAATGACGTTTGTCTCTGTTTTACTTAGTTTTTCAGGTCTTTACTGTGGAGGAATGGCATGGTGCTTCTGTCTATGGTGCCATGTTGGCTGGACATCAAAAAATAAGATTTTTTATCTTTAAACAATCAGTGCTTCCAAAAGTGCATTATCTTCTATATCAAATTCACTCCACTCTGCTTTGTCCAAATCCCATAATCGCTTTCTTTATCTGTATGTCATCTCTGTCTTGCTGTGTTCTCTTATCTCTGGGATGATCATGCTCTCACTACCAATCTCCTTCACAGGGCCTACTTCTTCAGCCACTGGTTGCTTCCATTTTTTGCTGTTGTTAAACAGTGCCGCAGTGAACATGAGTGTGCATGTATCTGTTCACGTGAAGGCTCTTATTTCTCTAGGATATATTCCAAGGTACGGAATTGCTGGATCATGCAGTAGTTCTATTTCTAGCTTTTTAAGGAAGTGCCAAATCGATTTCCAAAGTGGTTGTAGCATTTTGCATTCCCACCAGCAGTGTATCAGTGTTCCAGTCACTCCACAACCTCTCCGACATTTATTAATTTGAATGTTTCGGATTAATGCCAGCCTTGTTTGGCTGAGATGGTAACTTATTGTAGTTTTGATTTGCATTTCCCTAATGGATAATTGTCTCAGGCATCTAGTGCTGCTATAACAGAAATGACACAGGTGGATGAGCTTAACCAAGAGAAGTTTATTCTCTCACAGTCCAGTAGGCTAGAAATCCTAATTCAGAGTGCCAACTCCAGGGGAAGGCTTTCTCTCTCTGTTGCCTCTGGAGGAAGTGGCTTGTCATCAGTCTTCCCTTGGTCTGGGAGAATCTCAGGGCAGGAACGTCAGGTCCAATAGACACGCTGTACTCCTGGTGCTACTTTCTTGGTGGTATGATGTTCCCACGTCTCTCTGCTCACTTCTCTCTTTTAAATCTCCAAAGAGATTGGCTTAAGGCATATCTAATCTTGTAGACCTCATCAATATAACTGCTGCTAATCCATTGTGCTACATCATAGTGATGGGATTTACAACACATAGGGAAATTACATCTGAATATAAAATGGTAGACAATCATGTAATCACACAAGGGAATGATGACCTAGCCAAGTTGACAGATATTTCTGGGGACAAAATTCAACCCATGACACTAATAACTGTGAGCATTTCCTCATGTATCTGATAGCCACCTGAAAGTCTTCTTTGGTGAAGTGCCTGTTTACATCCTTTGCCCATTTTTTAATTGGGCTATTTGTCTTTCTGTGGTTGAGTTTTTCCAGTATCCTGAGGATTTTAGAGATCAGAGGCTGATCAGAATGGTAATAGCCAAAAACTTTTTCCCAGGCTGTAGGTTGTCTTTTTACTCTTTCGGTGAAGCCTTTGGATGAGCATAGGTGTTTAATTTTTAGGAGCTCCCAGTTAGTTTCTCTTCTGGTGTTTGCGCTTTGTTAGTAATTTTTTTTTATATTGTTTATGTCATATATTGGGCTCCTAGCATTGTCCCTATTTTTTCTTCCATGATCTTTATCTTTTTAGATTTTATATTTAAGTCTTTGATCCATTTTGTGTTCGCTTTTGTGCATGGTGTGAAGTATGGGTCTTGTTTCATTTTTTTGCAGGTGGATATCCGGTTATGCCCACACCATTTGTTAGAGACTTTCTTCTCCCCATTTAACTGAATTTGTGCCTTTGTCAAATATCAGCCACTCATATATGGATGGATTTATGTCTAGATGCACAATTCTGCTCCATTGGTCTATGCATCTGTTGTTGTACCAGTCCCAGGCTGCGTTAACTACCGTGGCAGTATATGTTCTAAAATCAGTTAGTGTGAGGCCTCCCACTTTGTTCTTCACTAATGCTTTACTTGGAGATTTGTTTCTCCATCTCATTAAAAAATGTCGTCGTTATTTGGATCGGGATTGCATTATATCTATAGATCACTTTAGGTAGAATACACATTTTTACAATGTTGAGTCTTCCTATTCATGAGCAAGGCATGTTTTTCCACTTATGTAGGTCTCTGTTGGTTTCTTGCAGTAGTGTCTTGTAGTTTTCTTTGCACAGGTCTTTTTAGTCTCTGGTTAGATTTATTCCTAATATTTTATCTTCTTGGGGGCTATTTTAAGTGGTTTTGATTTGGTGATTTCCTCTTTGATGTTCTTTTTGTTGGTGTAGAGGAATCCACCTGATTTTTGTATGTTTATCTTGTATTCTGATACTCTGCTGAACTCTTCTTTTAGTTTCAGTCATTTTCTTGAGGATTCTGTAGGGTTTTCTAAGATCATGTCATCTGCTAATAGAGGCAGCTTCACTTCTTTGCCAAATTGGATGCCCTTTCTTTTTTTTTTTTTAAGGTTATTTAATATCTCCAACAATGCAAAATAGCTCACTACAACAGTACCAAACCTAGATCAATATCCATCACTCTTTAGTAAATGAATTTTTAAAAATAGTCTCAAAAAAAAAAACAGTAAGAGTGATTGCTGTATCTCCCCCAGTGGGCACTGCTTTCTCTTGTTAATAAAGTGATTGGAAGATAAGATCCAGGCCCTACTTGTCCTGGCCCCACCTCCAGTCTGAATTTACCTGTTTGTTTGTTGCTCACTAAGCTCCAGTAACACTGAACTTTCTGTTCTGCAAGTATTTCAAGTGGATTCCTACCTCAGGGCCTTTACACCTATTATTCTTCCAGATTCATTCTTTTTTTTTTTTTTATTAACTTTTATTGAGCTTCAAGTGAACGTTTACAAATCAAGTCAGTCTGTCACATATAAATTAATATACATCTTACTCCTTACTCCCACTTGCACTCCCCCTAATGAGTCAGCCCTTCCAGTCTCTCCTTTCGTGAAAACTTTGGAAGCCTCCATCTCTATCCTCCCATCCCCTCTCCAGACAGGAGATGCCAACACAGTCTCAAGTGTCCACCTGATCCAATTAGCTCTCTCTTCATCAGCATCTCTCTCCCACCCACTGTCCAGTCCCTTTCATGTCTGAGGAGTTGACTTCGGGATGGTTCCTGTCCTGGGCCAACAGAAGGTTTGGGGACCATGACCGCCGGGATTCCTCTAGTCTCAGTCAGACCATTAAGTATGGTCTTTTTATGAGAATTTGGGGTCTGCATCCCACTGATCTCCTGCTCCCTCAGGGGTTCTCTATTGTGCTCCCTGTCAGGGCAGTCATAGATTGTAGCCGGGCACCAACTAGTTCTTCTGGTCTCAGGATAATGTAGGTCTCTGGTTCATGTGGCCCTCTCTGTCTCTTGGGCTCTTAGTTGTCATGTGACCTTGGTGTTCTTCATTCTCATTTGCTCCAGGTGTGTTGAGACCAATTGATGCATCTTAGATGGCCGCTTGTTAGCTTTTAAAACCCCAGACGCCACATTCCAAAGTGGGATGCAGAATGTTTTCATAATAGAATTATTTTGGCAAATGACTTACAAGTAGCCTTAAACCATGGTTCCCAAACCCCCGCCCTTGCTCCGCTGACCTTTGAAGTATTCAGTTTATCCTGGAAACTTCTTTGCTTTTGGTCCAGTCCAGTCCAGTTCAGCTGACCTTCCATGTATTGAGTGTTGTCCTTCCCTTCACCTAAAGCAGTTCTTTTCAGCTAATTAATCAGTAAAAAACCTCTCCCTCCCTCCCTCCCTCCCCACCTCGTAACCACAAAGGTGTGTGTTCTTCTCAGTTTATACTATTTCTCAAGATCTTATAAAAGTGGTCTTATACAATATTTGTCCTTTTGCCTCTGACTGATTTCGCTCAGCATAATGCCTTCCAGGTTCCTCCATGTTATGAAATGTTTCACAGATTTGTCACTGTTCTTTATCGATGCATAGTATTCCATTGTGTGCATATACCACAATTTATTTACCCATTCATCCGTTGATGGACACCTTGGTTGCTTCCAGCTTTTTGCTATTGTAAACAGAGCTGCAATAAACATGGGTGTGCATATATCTGTTTGTGTGAAGGCTCTTGTTTCTCTAGGGTACATTCCAAGGAGTGGGATTTCTGGGTTGTATGGTAGTTCTATTTCTAACTGTTTAAGATAACGCCAGATAGATTTCCAAAGTGGTTGTACCATTTTACATTCCCACCAGCAGTGTATAAGAGTTCCAATGTCTCCCTAGCCTCTCCAACATTTATTATTTTGTGTTTTTTGGATTAATGCCAGCCTTGTTGGAGTGAGATGGCATCTCATCGTAGTTTTAATCTGCATTTCCCTAATGGCTAATGATTGAGAGCATTTTCTCATGTATCTGTTAGCTGCCTGAATGTCTTCTTTAGTAAAGTATGTGTTCATATCCTTTTCCCACATCTTGATTGGGTTGTTTGTCTTTTTGTGGTTGAGTTTTGGCAGAATCATGTAGAGTTTAGAGATTAGGCCCTGGTCGGAGATGTCATAGCTGAAAATTCTTTTCCAGTCTTTAGATGGTCTTTTTACTCTTTTGGTGAAGTCTTTGGATGAGCATAGTTGTTTGATTTTTAGGAGCTCCCAGTTATCTGGTTTCTCTTCGTCATTTTTGGTAATGTTTTGTATTCTGTTTATGCCTTGTATTAGGGCTCCTAGGGTTGTCCCTATTTTTTCTTCCATGATCTTTATCGTTTTAGTCTTTATGTTTAAGTCTTTGATCCACTTGGAGTTAGTTTTTGTGCTTGGTGTGAGGTATGGGTCCTGTTTCATTTTTTTGCAAATGGATATCCAGTTATGCCAGCACCATTTGTTAAAAAGGCTATCTTTTCCCCAATTAACTGACATAGGGCCTTTGTCAAATATCAGCTGCTCATACGTGGATGGATTTATATCTGGGTTCTCAATTCTGTTCCACTGGTCTATGTGCCTGTTGTTGTACCAGTAGTACCAGGCTGTTTTGACTACTGCGACTGTATAATAGCTTCTGAAATCAGGTAGAGTGAGACCTCCCACTTTCTTCTTCTTTTTCAGTAATCTTTGCTTATCCGAGGCTTCTTTCCCTTCCATATGAAGTTGGTGATTTGTTTCTCCATCACCTTAAAAAATGACATTGGAATTTGGATCTGAAGTGCATTGTATGTATAGATGGCTTTTGGTAGAATAGGCATTTTTACTATGTTAAGTCTTCCTATCCATGAGCAAGGTATGTTTTTCCGCTTAAGTATGTTCTTGTTAATTTCTTGTAGTAGTACTTTGTAGTTTTCTTTGTATAGGTCTTTTACATCCTTGGTAAGATTTATTCCTAAGTATTTTACCTTCTTGGGGGCTACTGTGAATAGTATTGATTTGGTGATTTCCTCTTTGATGTTGTTTTTGTTGATGTAGAGGAATCCAAGTGATTTTTGTATGTTTATTTTATAATCTGAGACTCTGCCAAACTCTTCTATTAGTTTCAGTAGTTTTCTGGAGGATTCCTTAGGGTTTTCTGTGTATAAGATCATGTCATCTGCAAACAGAGATAATTTTACTTCCTCCTTGCCAATCTGGATGCCTTTTATTTCTTTGTCTAGCCTAATTGCCCTGGCTAGGACTTCTAGCACGATGTTGAATAAGAGCGGTGATAAAGGGCATCCTTGTCTGGTTCCCGTTCTCAAGGGAAATGCTTTCAGGCTCTCTCCATTTAGAGTGATGTTGGCTGTTGGCTTTGCATAAAAAAAAAAAAAAAAATGCCATTTATTATGTTGAGGAATTTTCCTTCAATTCCTATTTTGGTGAGAGTTTTTATCATGAATGGCTGTTGGACTTTGTCAAATGACTTTTCTGCATCAATTGATAAGATCATGTGGTTTTTGTCTTTTGTTTTATTTATGTGGTGGATTACATTAATGGTTTTTCTGATATTAAACCAGCCTTGCATACCTGGTATAAATCCCACTTGAGATCGTGGTGAATTATTTTTTTGATATGTTGTTGAGTTCTATTGGCTAGAATTTTGTTGAGGATTTTTGCATCTATGTTCTTGAGGGATATAGGTCTGTAATTTTCTTTTTTTGTAATGTCTTTACCTGGTTTTGGTATCAGAGAGATGGTGGCTTCATAGAACGAGTTGGGTAGTATTCCGTCATTTTCTATGCTTTGAAATACCTTTAGTAGTAGTGGTGTTAACTCTTCTCTGAAAGTTTGGTAGAACTCTGCAGTGAAGCCGTCTGGGCCAGGGCTTTTTTTTGTTGGGAGTTTTTGATTACCGTTTCAATCTTTTTTTGTTATGGGTCTATTTAGTTGTTCTACTTCTGAATGTGTTAGTTTAGGTAGGTAGTGTTTTTCCAGGAATTCATCCATTTCTTCTAGGTTTGCAAATTTGTTAGAGTACAATTTTTTGTAATAATCTGATATGATTCTTTTAATTTCAGTTGGGTCTGTTGTGATATGGTCCTTCTCGTTTGTTATTCGGGTTATTTGTTTCCTTTCCTGTATTTCTTTTGTCAGTCTAGCCAATGGTTTATCAATTTTGTTATTTTTTTCAAAGAACCAGCTTTTGGCTTTGTTAATTCTTTCAATTGTTTTTCTGTTCTCTAATTCATTTAGTTCCTCTCTAATTTTTATTATTTGTTTTCTTCTGGTGCCTGATGGATTCTTTTGTTCCTCACTGTCTATTTGTTCAAGTTGTAGGGGCAGTTCTCTGCTTTTGGCTCTTTCTTCTTTTTGTATGTGTGCATTTATCGATATAAATTGGTCTCTGAGCACTGCTTTAGCTCTTTTTTTTAATTTTTTTTATTGTGCTTTAAGTGAAAGTTTACAGAGCAACTCAGTCTTTCATACAAAGAGTTATACACACCTTGCTATGTACTCCTACCTAGCCTCCCCCTAATGAGACAGTACATTCCTCTTCTGCACTGTGTATTCCCCATTTCCATTCAACTGTCTGCTGTCCCACTCTTCTTCCTTATTTCACCTTGAGACAGGAGTTGCCCACATAGGCTCATGTGTCTCCTAGAGACACGAAGCTCACTCCTACCAGTATGATTTTCTGTCTTATAGTCCAGTCCAATCCGTGTCTGAAGGGTTTGTTCTGGGAATGGTTCCAGTCTTGCGCTAACAAAGGGTCTAGGGACCATGACCTCTGGGGTCCCTTTACTCTCAGACCATTAAGTCTGGTCTTTTTATAAGAACTTGAGGCCTAGATCCCACTGTTCTTCTGCTCTATCAGGGATTATCTGTTGTGTTCCCTATCAGGGCAGTCCTCTGCAGTAGATGGGCACCATCTTGTTTTTCTGGTCTCAGGCTGATATAGTCTCCATTTTATGTGGTCCTTTCTGTCTCTTGGGCTCATCTTTACCTTATGTCTTTGTTGTTCTTCATTCTCCTTTGTTCCAGGTGGGTTGTGACAAATTGATGTCTCCTACATGGCCGCTTGCTAGTGTTTAAGTCCCCAGATGCCACTCACCAAAGTGGAATGCAGAACGTTTTCTTAATAGATTTTTTTTTATGCCAAATTACCTAAGTGTTCCCTGAAACCATAGTTCCCAAACCCCCGTCCCTGCTACTCTGGCCTTCAAAGCATTTGGTTGTATTCAGGACACTTCTTTGCTTTTGCTTTAATCCAGTTGTTCTGACCTGTCTTGTATTGTGTGTTGTCTCTCCCTTCACCTGAAATAGTTCTTGTCTACTATCTAATTAGAGAATACTCCTCTCCCTTCCTCTCCACTCTCATAACTGTCAAAGAATATTTTCTTCTGTGTTTAATCTTTTTTTTGACTTCTTATAATAGTGGTCTTATACAATATTTGTCCTTTTTCAACTGACTAGTATCGTTCAGCATAATGATTTCCAGGTTCCTCCATGTTATGAGATGTTTCAGGGGTTCATCGTTGTTCTTAATGGTTGCATAGTATTCCATTATGTGAATATACCATAATTTATTTATCCATTCATCCATTGATGGACACTTTGGTGGCTTCCATCTTTTTGCTATTGTAAACAGTGCTGCAACATATCTGTTCATGTGAAGGCACTTATTTCTCCAGGATATATCCCAAAGAGTGGAATTGCTGGATGATGTGGGAATTCAGTTTCTAGCTTTTTAAGGAAGTGCCAAATCAATTTTCAAAGCAGTTGTAGCATTGTACATTCCCATCAGCAAAGAATAGGTGTTTCAGTCTCCCCACAACCTCTCCAACATTTTTTATTTTGTGTTTTTTGCATTAATGCCAGCCTTATTGGGGTGAGATGTTATCTCATCGTAGTTTTGACTTGCATTTCTCTAATGGCTAATGATCATGAGCAATTCTTCATGTATCTGTTAGCTGCCTGAATGTCTTCTTTGGTGAAATGCCTGTTCATATCCTTTGCCCATTTTTTAATTGGGTTATTTGCCTTTTTGTTAACTGAGTTTTTGCAGTATCATATAGACTTTAGAGATCAAATGCTGATCAGAATTGTCAGAGCTCTTCTATTAGTTTCAGCAGCTTTCTTGAGGATGTTTTAGGGTTTTCTTTGTATAAGATCATGTCATCTGCAAATACTTTTACTTCTTCCTTACCAGTTAGGATGCCCTTTATTTCTTTATCTAGCCTAACTGTTCTGGCTAGGACCTCCACCACAATGTTGAGTAAGAGTGGTGATAAAGGGCATCCTTTTCTGGTTCTCATTCTCAGGGGGAATGCTTTCAGGCTCTCTCCATCTAGGGTGATGTTGGCTGCTGGCTTTGTATACATGGCCTTTATAATGTTGAGGAATTTTCCTTCTCTTTTATTTTGTTTTCATGAATGGGTGTTGGGCTTTGTCAAATACCTTTTCTGCATCAGTTGATAAGATCATGTGGTTCTTGTATCTTGTTTTACTTATATGCTGGATTACATTGAGTATTATTCTAATGTTGTACCACCTCTGTATAATTTTTTTTATACCTGGTATAAATTCCACTTGGTCATGGTGAATTATTACTATTATTAGTATTGATATGTTGTTGAACTCTATTGGCTAGAACTTTGTGAGAATTTTTGCATCTAAGTTCATGAGGGAAATAGGTAATTTTCTTTTTTTGTGATGTCTTTACCTGGTTTTGGTATCAGGGAAATGCTGGCTTCATAGAACGAGTTGGGAGCTCCATCCTTTTCTATATTTTTTTACCTGGTTTGGGTATCAGGGAAATGCTGGCTTCATAGAACGAGTTGGGAGCTCCATCCTTTTCTATGCTCTGAAATATGCTTAGTAGTAGTGGTGTTAGTTCTCTGAAAGTTTGATAGAATTCTACAGTGAAGCCATCAGGGCCAGGGCTTTTTTTTATTGGGAGTTTTTTAATCACCTTTTCAATCTCTTCTTTCTTATGGGTTTATCTAGTTGTTCCACCTCTTTGTCTTACTTTAGGTAGGTAGTGTGTTTCTAGAAATTCAACCATTTCTTCTAGGTATTCAAATTTGTTAGAGTACCTTTTTTCATAGTAACCTGATATGATTTTTTAATTTCTGTTGTCTGTATTGTGATCACCCATCTCACTTCTTATTCAGGTTATTTGCTTTGTCTCCTGTTTTTCTTTTCTCAGCCTGGCCAAAGTTTTATTGATTTTATTAATGTTTTTGAAGAACCAGCTTTTGGTATTGTTAACTCTCAATTGTTTTTCTGTTCTCTGTTTCATTAAATTCTGCTCTAATTTTTATTATTTTCTTTTTTCTGGTGCTTGAGGGGTTTTTTGTTGCTCTCTATTTGTTAAAGTTGTAGGGATAATTCTTTGATTTGGCCGTTTCTTCTTTTGGGATGTGTGCATGTATTGCTATAAACTGACCCCTGAGAACTGCTTTAGCTGTGTCCCAAAGATTCTGATAGGAAGTGTTTTCATTCTCAATTGAACCTTTGAATTTCATTATTCCATCCTTAATTTCTTCTATAACCCAGTCGTTTTTGAGCAAGGAGTTTTTCAGTTTCCATATGTTTGATTTCCTTTCCCTGCTTTTTTGTGTTATAGATTCCTACTTTTATGACTTTATGGTCAGGAAAGATGCTTTGTAATATTTCGATATTTTGGATCCTGTTAAGGCTTGCTTTATGACCTAATATGTGGTCTATTCTGGAGAACATTACAAGTGCATTGGAAAAGAAAGTATAATTGTCTGCTGTTGGGTGGAGTGTTCAGTATATGTCCACGAGGTCAAGTTGGTTGATTGTGGTGTTTAGCAATTCTGTGTCTTTATTGAGATTCTTTCTGGGGGTTCTGTCCTTCACCAAAAGTGGTGTGTTGAAGTCACGTACTATTATCTTGGAGCTATGTATCTCACTTTTCAATGCTGTCAGAGTTTGTTTTATGTATCTTGAAGCCCTGTCATTGTGAGTGTAAATGTTTAATACTGTAATAGCCTCCTACTATATTGTCCCTTTAATAATTATAGTGTCCTTTCTTATCTATTGTGGTGGATTTAACTTTAAAGTCTATTTTGTCAGAAATCAGTATTGTCACTCCTGCTCTTTTTTGATTGTTGTTTGCTTGATGTATTTTTTTTCCATCCTTTGAGTTTTAGTTTGTTTGTGTCCTTAAGTTTAAGGTGTGTCTCTTATAGGCAGCATATAGATGGGTCATGTTTTTTTATCCATTCTGTCACTCTCTCTCTCTTCAGTGGTGCATTTGGTCCATTTACGTTCAGTGTGATTATGGACAGGTATGAATTTAGTGTTGTCATTTTGATGTTTTGTATTTCTGACAGTCTCATTTTTCTACTTAATTTTTTGTGCTGAGTAGTTTTTCTTTATAAATCATCTTTTCCTCTTTTTCCTTGTTGTTGGTATTGTTTTTGCTGAGTATGTTTTTCTTGTTTTCAATTTTGATCTGTAGGATTTTTAGTCTCCTTTGTCATTACCATATTATTTACCCCTATTTTTCTAAGTTTAAACCGCACTTTTATTTTTCTATATCTTCTTGACTTCCTCTCGATAGGAAAGATCTATGAATACATTTTAGTCCTTCTTTATTGATTTAATATTTTCATCTTTTACATAATGATGTCTCTTTCCCTATTTTGAGCATTTTTTATCTTGATTTATTTTGTGATTTCCTTATCTGGGTTGATATCTGGTTTCTCTATCCTGTGTTCTAGTTTTGGGTTGTCATCTGATGTTATTGGTTTCCTAACCAGAGGACTACCTTTAGTATTTCTTGTAGTTTTGTTTTGGTTTTTGCAAATTCCATAAACTTCTGTTTATCTGGAAATGTCCTTATTTTGCCTTCATCTCTGAGAAAGAGTTTTGCTGGATATTTGATTCTTGGCTGGCAATTTTTTTATTTCCTTCAGGGCTTTATATGTGTCATCCCATTGCCTTCTTGTCTGCATGGTTTCTGCTAAGTAGTCTAAGCTTATTCTTACTGACTCTACTTTGTAGGTGACTTTCATTTTTCACTATCCACTCTTAAAGTTCTCTCTTTATCTTTGGGTTTGGCGATTTTGATTATAATGTGCTTTGGTGACTTTCTTTGGAGATCGACCTTGTGTGGGGTTCAATGAGCATCTTGGGTAGATATCTTCTTCTCTTTCACGGTATCAGGGAAGTTTTCTGCCAACAAATCTTCAACAATTCTGTCTGTATTTTCTGTTTTCCTTCCCTGTTCTGGTACTCCAATCACTCATAGGTTATTTTTTTTTAATAGAGTCCCACATGATTCTTATGATTTCTTTTTTTTAAATTTTTTTCCTGATTTTTCTTTAATACATTGTTGCCAAGTGTTTTATCTTCAATCTCACTAATTCTGACTTCCAGTTCCTCAGTTCTGCTCCTCTGACTTTCTACTGAGTTCTCTAATTCTGAAATTTTATTTTTAATCTTCTGAATTTCTGATTGTTGTCTCCCTATGGATTCTTGCAGCCTATTAAATTTTTCATTATGTTCTTGAATAACCTTCTTAATTTCCTCGACTGCTTTATCTGTTTGTTCCTTGGTTTGTTCTGCATTTTTACTGATCTCCTCCCCAATCTCTGGAAGAATTCTGGGTATTATTTTTTTGAATTCTATTTCTGGTAATTGTAGGAATACCTCCTCATCCAGAAGATTCCTTGATTGTTTTGGGAGCCTGTTGAAGGGATCATTGTCTGCTTCTGTATGTGATTTAATATTGACTGTTTTCTCTGAGCTATCTATAAACTATTGTATTAATTTATTTTATGTTTGCTTTTGTGTCATAGCTTCTTGCGTTGTTTTGTTTTGATATACCCAAATATGTTGCTCGAGTGATCTAGCTTGATTATTGGAGCCTTTGAAGCTCTACTGTCTTGTCACCAGATGGCTAGATCTGTTACCAGATATACAAGCCTAGGAGTCCATTCACTTTTCTTGTATGGATTCAGCCTAGGTGTCTAGGTAGTCAGTCACCAAGTGTGTGGTGCAGGTTCTCACCTACATTTTTAGAGGAACAGTGGTGACTGGTGTATGCACAAGTATCTGGTTGCAACGGTCACACTCTGAGCAAGACAAGGGGCTGACAACCATTCCCTGACTATCTGTGAGGAAGCCGTGCCCCTGTTCTCTGGAATGCACAGGTGGGTGGGCTCTGCAGCTGTACCTTAGGCAACCAATGCTTTTAACTGTAAGAACTGGAAGGCACCACTTATGCTTGGACCCCTGTCAGGGGTCACGAGGTGGCCTGGGTGAAGCCATCATTCCTCAGGCCCCTGGTGTGGGTAGATGAGGGCCCTGGTTAATAGCCATAATGGTGTCAAGCAACAAAAACTTGCCTCTCCACTGAACAGCTAAAACAGTTAAGGTCAGACCTCAGGCACATACACCTTTGCATTGTGACAACAAGGATCTAGCTGCTGTAATGGGGCCACAGGAGTCCATGCAGGGGTGAAAGGCATTCAAAGTCCATGGACCTCTTATGCCTGGACAGAAGCCCCTTCTGCCCTAAGTTTCCAGCTTGGGGAAGCCAGCAGATTAATTTTTACTTCATTTGTAAATTTGTTACTTCTCCAAGTCTGGGAGAATGGCTTAGGATGCACAGCAGGACCTATCTCAGGCCAAGGGAAATTGACTGTTTCAGAAGCCAGCTTGGGGCGTGGGGCAGAGGGAGGAGGGTTCAGACATGGGAGAGAGTTCTTTGGAAAGAGGAGCTATTTGATCCATGTGGTAAATTAGATACAAGCACTTACGTTGAGAACTCTGTTCATCACTGATTCTGGAGGCATGAGTAGTACCTGTGCCACTGGCTGTCTGTGGCTAAGGAAACCATGTTCTGAATGCTACCACCAGCCTGGCTGCAGTTTCACCAGGGGATAGGGTCTGTGCCACTCACTCACTTTCTTTTGCTTAGGTAACCGCTTCCCAAATGATTCCACCAGTCCCGTCACAGCTGCACTGGGGCATTGGGGCTGAGTCAGGTCCAGCAATAGTCCACTGAGTCAGGTCCAGCAACTCCTCACTGCTTCTGAACAACCTCTCCCTCCCCCTGCAACTCAGTCCAATTTCTTAACTTTGATTTTGATGTTCAGGGCTCCTAGCTTGTCATATATATGATCAATTCACTTGTTTTTTCGGGTCTTTGTTGTAAAAGGGACCACTGGAAGCATCTGACTACTCTGCCATCTTGGCTCCACTCATAAAAGACGTTTTTAAAAAACATGACAATAATTTAGTCAACTGATGTTTTGTCATATGTACACAGTTATTTCCTTCATGTTTGACTAACAGTAAAAAAAAAAAAAAAACTGATTTAATTTTTAATTAGTCAGTTGAGAAAAAGTCCTGGGAAACTTTCCAAAACAATCAGCCATTGAAAATGCTATGGAGCACCTTTTTACTCTGACACTTATAGGTTGCCATCAGGTGAGTCAGTTCTAGCTCATTGAGATCCTATGTGTCAGAGTAAAATCGTGTTCCATAGGGTTTCCAGTGGAAGTAGATCATGAGGCCTTTCTACCTAGGCACCTCTGAGTTGAATTGAAACACCAACCTTTCAGTTAACAGCTAACGACATTAACCATCTGCACCATCCAGAACTTCCATTAGTCAGTTAAAAACCAAAGAAAAAAAAATTGTCATTGTGTTGATTTTGACTCATAGTGACTCTATAGACAGAGTAGAGCTGACCCATAAGGTTTCCAAGGTTTTAATCTTTATGGAAACAGACTGCAACAGGTTTCTTTCATGGAGCAGCTGGTGGAATCAAACCACTGACCTTTTGGTTAGCAATGAAGAGGTAGTCCATTATGCCACCAGGGCTCCTTATTTGTCAGTTAGGATCTTCATATTGTCTTACGGAATGTTTTGATTTAATTTTAAAGCATCAATTTTTTTGGTGAGGATAAGGAAATAAATGAAAACACATAAAGTATTAAAAAGATAAGCTATGAATCTACTGCTATGACCAACCCTCTCAAATATGTATGCTTTTCATCTTAGCAGGAACTTAAAAGGATTTTCCTTGGCTCAGTACACACTCAACTGAAGAAAACAAATTTCCAAATGTTTGTATTGTACTTTAACAACCAAACTACCTTTCTAAGGCTATCAAACTAATATGCACATGGCTTAGACTTCCAACAAATGCTGGGAGACAACTTCTACTTTTTAAAACAAAATTACTGTTAAAAAAAAAAGCTATTTAGTAAATAAATTTAGTCCCACAACTATAATAAGCACCAAGAAACCACAAACTAGAGATTGTTGCATTTTTTGACATCAGTTTGTCATATGTTAGCATCACTATAAGAACCAGAGGCAGAGAAGAGGTGAGACAATTCACTTGGTTACCAGTTTCAACAAAATTTGATAAAATTATAAATGAATAATTGAAATTGGGTGAATATCTGTTAACTAACTTAATATGAACCATCTACCTTATGAAAGTAAACTGAGTCACAATATATAAAAAGCTTACAAATACCCATTAACAATATTAATTACATAATTATACACCCTCTCTTCACTTCTCGTGATAAGGTTCTAAAGACCAGGTCATTGAGTAAAATCAGTGTTATGGGAAAAGTGTGGCCACGTTAGATCACAAAATAGAAGATGACTACTTCGTTATATAACTGCCAAATTATATCATTACATAACTGCAAAATTACATCATTATATAACTGCCAAACCACTGAAAATCATGGTCCAGTCAGTTTCACACACAACCTTACCATCTGTCTTAGTCATCTAGTGCTGTTATAACAGAAATACCACAAGCAGAAGACATTAACAGATATTTATTCTCTCACAGACTAGTAGGCTAGAAGTTCGAATTCAGGGCACCAGCTACAGGGGTTGGCTTTCTTTCTCTTGTCAGTTCTGGAGGACTGTCCTTATCATTCTTCCTAGGTGAGGAGCTTTTCAGCATGGGGATCCTGGGTCCAAAGGATACACTATTCTCCTGGCTCTTGTTTCTTGGTGGTTTGGGGTTCCCAGTAGGTAGAACCCAGGACAGCAGGAACTGAGGTTGGAATTTGGAGTGGCCATGCTCCAAGTCATTCCCAATAACTCACTTGATTTCTACCCCGACCCCATAATTAGTCTCTGTGCCCTTAGAAGCCCTCATTCCCAGGCAGGAAATACCTCATGACAGTAATGAACTTGAACTTGAAATGATGACCATCCACCCAGCCAGAAGGGGTCCTTATGTCACAAGATCAGGGCTATAGACAGTCTCAGGTGTCTTGACCCAGATGTGCATACCAAGTCTCAGGATACAAACCTTCCTCAGGGCCAGGCCTGGGAGCAACAGACTGACCAGGGTTGGAACACTCTCGTTTTCTGTACCTCCTATGTTCATCAGGAAGTCCTGATCCTGATTCTCAGCTTTTCTACTCCCCGTTTGCTGAAATGACTCAAGAGTACCAGTACACCATTCCAGCTCAATGCCTGAGGTAATTTTAAAAACTGCATCACTAATGCATGCCATGGGCTACCAGCCTAACTCCCCATTAGCCATGAGGTCTTCATTGTCCACTAGTTTGCTGGTTATCCAGTTTTAAATTTTAGAATTTGCTGTCTAGAACCATTTCTAGTTTCAACTGCCATTCTTTCTCCAGGAAACAGGCTCCAGACATGCGTTGTATGAAAAAGGCTTAATAGAAACTCAGCTCCAGGTTAGGATTGCCAGATAGAATACAGGACACCGGTGAAATCTGAGCTTCAGATAAACCATAGATTTTTCTTCGCTACAGGCAATGCTTCTGCCAAAAGTATCATCCTTAGACTTACACAATGCGTTATCCACTGTCATGGTATCCCACGCAGCATTGCCTTGTATCAAGGACTCACTTCACAGCAAATGAATGGAGGTAATGCGCTCATGTTCATGGAATTCACAGGTCTTACCATGTTCCCCATCATCCTGAAGCAGTTGACTTAAAAGAAAGATGGAATGGCCTTCTAAAGACACAATTACAATGACAGCTGGGTGGCAATGCCTTGCAGGGTTGGGGCATTGTTCTCAAGGAGGCTGTATATACTGTAAACCAGTGTCCAATATATGATGCTGTATCTCCTATAGCCAGGATTCAGGGGTCCAGAAATCAAGGGGTAGAAATAGGAGTGGCATCAATCACTATTACCCCAAGATTTTTGCTTCCTGTCCCCACAAACTTATGCTCTGTGGGTGTAGGGGTCTTCCTGCCGAAGGGAGGAATGCTCCCACCTAGAGACACATCACTGATTCCAATGAACTGGAAGCTAAGGATGCTACCTGGCCAGCTTGGGGTCCTTATGCCTCTGGATCAACAGGCAAAAAAAAAAGGGAGTTACCATATTGGCTGGTATAATTGATCCTGATACCAAGAGGAAATCGGATTGATATTACATAATGGAGGTAAAGAAGAGTATGCTTGCAATGCAGGAGATCCCTTAGGGCATCTCTTAGTACTACCACATCCTGTGATTAAAGTCAATAGGAAACTACAGCAACCCAATTCTGGCATGACCACTAATAGCCCGGAACCTTCAGGAATGAAGGTTTGAGTCACCCCACCAGGCAAAGAACCACAAGCAGCTGAGGTGCTTGCTGATAGCAAAGGGAATACTGAATGGGTGGTGGAAGAAGGTAGTTCTGAACACCAGTTATGGCCACAGGACCAATTGCAGAAATGAGGACTGTAATTGCTATGCATATTTCTGCTTTGTATGTATGCATCAACTATTTTTGTTTACTTCACTTATAAAATGTAAGATGTAAACAGGGCTAATGCATTTTCGGTTGTACGTGTGTTCCTTGTATCATGTCAGGCCCAAGTATGACTTTATAATTGTCTTTATTCAGGGATTATTTATGGCTTAAGAAGATATGTACAGGAGGCAAGTTGACAAGGGGTGGAATATGATGGTTAAGACTGTGTGTCAACTTGACTAGGCCATGATTCTCAGTGTTTTGGTAGTCATATAATGTGATCACTTCCCTGCTGAGATTTGATACATCGTCACCCCATGATGGGATCTGCTGCAAGTAGATGTGGCCTGCATCAAGTGTGGGTAAATATTCAGGCAGGGCTTGGGGGCTTTTGCTCCTTCTGGATCCTGTAGCTGGCTTCTGTTTATCTGACCTCTGGTTCTTGGGACTTGAGCTAGCAACTTACTTGCAGTCTTGCCTACTGATCTTGGAATTTGTCGATCTTCACAGCCTGTGAGCAACAGCCCTGCTCTCAGGCTGCCGATATGGGTTAGCCAGCCTTTGTAGCTGCAGGAATCTGGGGAAGCCTCTTCCCTAAACCACAGACTTGGGACGTTACAGCCTCTACCACTGCATGACCCATTTCCTTCTCCAGACAATCCAGCCTAAGACAGATGTCTTTCTCTTAACAATTGTTCTTCTCCCCCTCCCCACCCCCCCCAACTTCACTAAAAGATTTCTCAACTCTCTCAGTCTTCTAATTCCTTTGTCACATGATTCTTTATAAATGAATCATTTAAGGTCACAAATATGAATGTTGTGAATATATAGACATCACAAGTATCAATCTTCAGGATCCAGAGTAAATCTGAGTGCCAACAGCTCACCTTTCTGCACCTGCTGTACCTCATTCACTCATTTACTCTCTGATGATGTGACAAAATCTCCCTGCCTCCCACCAGGAATCACTAACTCTCCTGTTCCAAAATATGGGTCGCTATGAATCAGAATCAACTCAATGGCAATAAGTTTGGTTTTGATTTTGGTTATCAGTTTTTTTTTTTTTTTCACACATTACCTTGGGCCTGGAGTCTTGACTCACTCTTGCACTAATTTTGGTTGCTCACTCCCAGAATATTCCTTCAATTCCAAGCTCCAGCCTTTGCTCTCTGATCTCAGGAAACCAACCACAAAGCAGGAATGAAACCCTTTCAGTGGTCCCTCCTTTCCTGTGGGACAAACTGACTGGACCTAATTGTAGATGAATATTGTGGCTAGGGGAGGGAATCTGGATACTGTTCTTTAAATAGTAGCTTTCTTTAAAAAAAAAAAAAATTATGGCATTCACCATCATTTAACTTCTTTAATATTTTTGAATATTTTTCCTATTATTTAGCTATAAGCTTCTTCAACGTTGAACTCATGTCAGTTTCAAGTGTATTCATTGAAAAAACCCAGAAAGCTCATGAAGATTTTGTATTCCTAACATCAAATTTCTGCATCACCTTCTCTCTTCTCTCAACATAATAACAAAAGCACCTACATTTTATGATAAAAAAGGAGGGTATGGCAGTAACATGATTGGTAAGAGCACACACACTTCAGCTTTTGAGCATTCAACTTTTGTCCTGAGAGATCCCATCAAGTAATTTTTGTGAAAAAATAAGAAAGCTTGTTTACTATCTTTTCCAGAGAATATAGTTTCATCTAATAATCCAAGAATGAACTTTTTGGCTGTGTGTCAAACCTCAAAAATTCAAATATTCTAGAGTTCACATAACAAGAAGAAGAAACATACATCTTTCAAATTTCTTAACATTGCCCTTGCCCTTGTTCATAGTGAACTATAATATTGTCCTAGAACATACGGACTTAACGAAAGTTTTGTAACACAACAACTAGGAATAAAAAGACTAGGGAATACCTGAATGCATCTGCCTGGCCTCCTTTATGTGAGTTCCTTATTCTTTAGAAAGCCTGGGCAGAAACTGGGAAATGGTGCAAATTTGACACTTTCCTCTGAGTTTACTAATATTTGCTCTCCTTATAATTGGTAAAAGTGCCCCATTTTTCCTCAAAGGAAATCTCCTGTCACCCTTACCTTTGTTAATCATAGTCCTTATGATTAGTAAAAGAATAGAGCCATTTTTTTTTAATATGCCTTCCCTCAACAATCACTTGGAAGAATTCACAGTGTATTTGGCATATAGAAATAGATATATGATATAGATATATCCAGATATGGAGCACTGTTATACCATAAGATGTTAAAAAAAAAAAAAAAAAAACTACAGATCTGAGAAAAGAAGGAAATTTTCTTTCTGTTGGAGAAGTGAAAATTTTCATAGTGAAAATAGATTTAATGGTTATAATAATTTCTCCAATACAAAAATTGGCTACTGATGATTTTCCTCCTGTTGTTTCCCTGGGAAAAGTGAATGGCTGTTTGAACTTATATTCCACATAATGGAAGCTATAGGGTATTGAAACACTGGCTACTACACAAATCAGTCTCTGAAAGAGTCTCCCCAGATCAGGGGCTGGGAAACCACTAAAGAAGATTCCATTTTGTCAGGTCTTAAAAATAAGATATTCAGTGTCACTTCTCATTCTGACTGCTTGAAAGTAGAGGTAGGCATTCTCAAGGCAAATCTGTGTTATCCAAGCCTAATATCTTCCCAAGAAGATTCTCTTTAATGGCTTCTTGGAAAAAATTGAGAAACTATTTTCCATATCTGGTTAAAAATTTAGAAAACTACTCATTTACCAACAGGCAAAATGGGACTAATTTACAATCATCCTTCTGTTTTCTCATCCCAAATTCCCAGACACATTTAGGAGAACCAAGCCTCACTCCTTGAATGCCCTTTTCTCTTGCCTAGAGGAGACCATAATCTTGATTCCCTCCCAGCTCACCGACTGTTTGTTTTCAGTCATTTGCTAGGTCCTCTGGAAGCTCCTCTACATGGTGGTGTTCTTCACTGTTCAGTCGTGCTCTTTCCATATTGCTTTGTGGTCTTTCTCTGGGAGATCACAGTGATTTCAATGCCCAGTTATCCTGAGAGTTGCCTAATGACTATCTAGCAGCAAGTTACAAACACCATAATTTCAACTGATATTTTGAAATATCCAATGGCAGCTCAAACATAACATCTCCAAAACTGAAATATTAATAATCCCCCCACACCAACTTGCTCCAAATATATCCCTTCCCAAGTCCTTGCCTTATAAAATAAAGGGCTTTATAGTTCATCTGGTTGATCAAAAAAAAAAAAAAATTATGGAAGTCATCTTTGATTCTTTCATTTTCCTCATATTTCTATTACACTCTAGCAGCAAATCTAAAAAAAAAACTTGTCTGATATTTTTAATTCTATCTCCACACAGCAGCCAGTGGAATCTTCATATTAAATAAAAAAAGATTATAATTCTTTCATGTCTAAACTCCTTCAGTGTCCATCCCTGTATTTTAAGAATAAAATTCAGTAATCTTTTAGGAATTACAAGCCTTGCATGATCTGTTTCTACCTAGCCCCCAATTGTTTTGCATCCCACTTTTCCCTTATTCATTGGTCTTTTAATCCCTGGACTATACCAAGGTCTTCACACATAACACTTCACCTTCCTGGAGTGTGCTTTCCCCAACTGTGTGCATGCTTTTAGGTCTCAGTTTAGAGTGGATTTCCCTGAAAATCTTATCTAAAGTAAGATCCCTATTCCTTGGATGTACATAAGACCAATAATGTTTATATATTGTTAGATAATTTACTTGTTTATTGTCACAACATTACAGTAAACTCATTGGTTATAGAATACCTTATTCATTAATCATGTCATATTTAATCCATAGCACAGTGCATAATCCTTCAGAAGCTCTCAATATTTGTGGAATTAAAAATGAAACATTGATAATAAATTCTGTCTTAACAGGAGTTAGTATTTCACATTTATTTAAATATAGTAATGTCGTAATTTAGGAGCTTATGGCTTCAATATGCCAAATTCTACACAACAAAATTAATACAAGAGAAGGAACATTTTGATCATCAACCAAATTGTCAGATGTTTTCTACAAAATTTTTGGTTATCATAAGTGATATGCAATGGGCTAAACTACAATTTCTCTAGGTGTTTTGGTCATTGTATTGCTCTCAAACTTCCAATTTCTACTACCAAATTACTCCAGTGTCTTTGAAAGTGAGTCACAAGTACAAAAGCGATTATACTATGTAAATAATGTTATAACATTATAATGACTAGATGACTTAAAAGTTACCTGAAGTTCTTAGTCTGGGGAGAGACATTTCTGACATTGGAAAGTTAGCAGAAATAAAATGCTGTTTACATTTTTCAGCATCTCCATCATTTAGAATCATGTCCACAATTTCACTACTCCAGGTGGTACCTGTGGCAGAAGAAACATTTTTATAAATATCATCCAAATCTGTGGGAAAAAATACCACATGGAAGGCCACCATCTTAATACATTCTAATTAAAACTGAATTCTACAGAGCCTCTTTATCTTTGTCCCAAATGCCCACTTCAATATATTACAAGTAGATGACTGCACTGAATATTTACTTGTTTAGGATGATGGTGATGGAGGTATCCATTACCAGGAAACAAAGGAGTAAGTCAGGCCTGCATTTCTCAGTCCAGTCAACTCACCTGATTTGGGACACGTGGCTATCACAATATCATCTGGCCTGCTTTGGGATTGTTCAATATTTTCCCACTTGTTTGCAAAAGCATACAGCATGGGATAGCCATAAATTATCTTTAGACTTTTTCAAAAATCATCTTTTGGGGAATTCATTGTTATACCAGATTGTACAAATATTTAAGACAATATTTCTGACATTCAAAACATGAAGAAATAAAGAGAATAAAAAATCAAAATCTGCATTAACATTATTTCTAAGACATCATGACTTCATCTTAAGAATAACTGGACTTTAATATACTGAGCACACAGAGATCTAAATACAAAGAGTATTTTTTGGTCTTTCCCCAACCTACGGTAGTTTCCTCATATGTATATTTACAGAGGGGGATTATCCCATAAGCAAAGTAAGCATGGTGCTTAACTTGCTTACGAGATCATCTGTAGTGAACAATTTCCCAACTTTTCACCACATCAAAGATTCTTCTTCTAGGCATATCTGGCAACTGTCTCCATCAACCCCACAGCACCCTCCTACTGAATCAAAGGCTCTTTTCAAATTTACAAGCCCTGAACGGGACAGATTACCCAGCAACCAAGGTAAACACAGGCTTACTTGTGCTTCTTTATAAACCTATCATGAACAATTTCACATGAGAAACCCTACAGAGTAGTAAGTAAGCACAAGTAAGCCCGTGTTTATCTTGCTTACTGGTTAATCTGCCCTGCAAATACATGTCATTACTCAGCTAGAATCTCCAGGCATCCTTTCTGTAGACCTTGAAGCTTTGTCTCTATACTCTGGTACTCTGTCCTGTGACCTCTATTTGCCTTTGTCTTCCTGGACTGCCAGCTCCCTCTCCTCAATTCAGGGAGTCGCCGAAACTCTGCCTGGGTTTTTCTTCCTGAGTGGGGCCTGGGAATTCTCTCAAGGCAGTAAACTGGGGCTGTCATAAGATTCAACTTGTTCGTTTCCTGTTTCTCAGGGTTCATTGTCTTTTGTTGCCCAATTTTCAATTTCGTAAAAGGCATTGATTCATACATCTGCTCCAGTGTTTTGACTGTTTCAGGAAGGAAGGTACATCCAGTTCCTACTCCTCCATCTTGCCTAGATGCAGAAGTCTGCTCTCCTTTCTAGAATATCTAGTAATTAGCAGTAGCTCCTAACTGCCATCTCACTTTCAGTGTAGTAAACATAGTTATAAAGAAGTTTTTGTTTATGTAAACGTAACTTAAACTGGGGTATTTTCTTAATTGCACTTAAATTTATACTTTTTTCAATAATTTTGCCACATCAAATCACTCCTTTCAGTGCCTTTTGCATGGACATTCAATTTTGCTTTAGTATTTGGTGTAGACGCTCATGTTTAATGTACAGAATAACCAGAGCAAAATAAGCCAACTGAAAGCAACATTTTTTAATGGGAAATGTTTACTTGATTTTTCTCCCTTCTTAGTAGTTGAATCCTGACTATAAAACTTAAATTGCAATTACCTAGTATGAATTTTTCTATATTTATCTCTATCTATGCCTACATGACAGGCTAGAACGGCCTTTCAAGGTTTTCTAGGCTGTAATCTTTATGGGAGCAGGTCACCAGGTTTTTCTCCCAGGAGCTGCTGGGCGGGTTCAAACTGCCAACCCTTTGCTTAGTAGCCAAGTGTATTACCATTGCACCACCAGAGCTCCTTTCATCTATAACTACACTTATGCCTATATTTATATACATAGCATACCTGGGGAGAAAATTTTTGAAAAGAGTCATTTTAAAGACAAGCAATGGATAATTTAGACTAATTCAACTAATCGAGTAATGAGAATTAAACTACTATACTGTTAATGTATATATAACTATATATGAACCCATTGTTGTAGAGTTGATTCCAACTCATAATGATTACAGGGCAGAGTAGAACTGCCCCATAAGGTTTTCAAGGCTGTAAATCCTTACAGAAACAGAGTGCCACATCTTTTTCCCATGGAGAGCCTGGAGGGTTTGAACTGCAGACCTTTTGCTTAACAGCCAAGTGCTTTAGCCACTGAGCCACCAGGGCATCTTAATATGTGAGACTCCAAAAATATACAGCAGAATACTGGTATAATTTTGTTTCTTTTTTTTTTTTTTCCCACTGAAGAAACTGGTTAAATTCCTTCACCAGTTTTGGTTGGCAAATAGTTCCTTTTATTCTCCTTGTCATGGATATTTTTTGACAGATCCTCTACTGTAATTTTGCTTTTTATTTTTGATCATGCTAATTAATTACGTTTCAGAATTATTACATAGTAAAGGATTCAACTCTGAGCCAATTAAAAGAATTTAGAGAAATGGTTTCTATCAATACTGAATTTGCTCCTGTCTATCATAACATTTAACATTATACAGTCCTTTATTAACAACTATGTGTGTGAGGAAAATAAACCTCAATCGTATTGTCATTTGCTAAGGCCCTTGAACCAGAGGAAATAATTCTGTCATTAATTAAGTAAAGAATTCTTCTAAATTGGTTTTCTAGAAAAATGTTTTCCACACTCATTGATTAATAACTCTTCTAGTCATAATAATAACCACAATAATGATGATAATACTAATTCTGAACTAGGATTAAATTGACCAGCTAAACTACTCCAAAAAAATTTGGATCCTGTTGGACCTATTTACTATTAATTTTCTTCCAATTCATTTTCACCAGACTGTTTAAGTAAAATTCTTTCCTTTCTCCTACTAATTGTCAGGCCTGTCTTTCAAAGCACCTCTGGGTGGGTGCAAACTGCCAACCTTTCAGCTATCAATGCAGTGCTTAATGCACCAATAAATTCCACATAAATTCTACTTGGAAAGACTTGAAGAAGACAAATGTCTTTTAAGACAGAAATGGTGAGCGCCCTCAAGGAATTTTGTTATCACTAATTTTTTTTACAAAATATTTACCTGATTAAAAAAAAAAAGATAGAAATGATAAATCAATAATTTTAAGAACTTTCTTCCTTTTACAAAGAATGGAAATCTCAAAGAATTGTAAGGAAATGTATGATGTGGAAGTTAAATCCTTCAGAGTCTACCGTTCCACTGATTTCTGGGCATTTTTCAATTAATAATAAGTAACGATTACTATCAGATGGAGGGACAGTCTGAATTAATAACAATCTGTAATATAGAATATCTTGAATGCGATTGTATTGTTTCTAGTAAGATAAGTATATTCAAACCTCAAAGATCAGAAGTTCTTAAAATGATTGATTTATCATTTCTATCAGGTAAATATTTTGTAAAAAAAATTAGTGATAACAAAATTCCTTGAGGGCGCTCACCATTTCTGTCTTAAAAGACATTTGTCTTCTTCAAGTCTTTCCAAGTAGAATTTATGTGGAATTTATTGGTGCATTAAGCACTGCATTGATAGCTGAAAGGTTGGCAGTTTGCACCCACCCAGAGGTGCTTTGAAAGACAGGCCTGACAATCTGCTCCTGAAAGGTCACAATCTTGAAAACTCTATAGAACAGTTCTACTCTGCACACATGGGGTCACCATGAATCAGAATCGACTTGACAGCAACTAACAACAAAGAAATATAGCAGTTCTGACTTGCTTCTTACTATAAAATTGAGGTATTTGGGAAATTCTTTGAATTCACTAGCTAATTCTCTTTTCTTCATGACCCTTTGAAAAGGCTCCGCAGTTTACCTTCACTCTCATTTTCCCCTTTGATAATGAAAGCACTGTCTCAATTTAGGTTATGCTTATATTGAACCAGTATAATAAATGCACCGTGTCTTTCAAAACAAGACACAACATCACTTAGCTGACTTACAGACATGTGAAATTCAATGTGTTTGTTAAACACAGATGGAAATTATGATTATTATTCTAAATAATAATACTTGAGATGAGCATTTCTAATTCTTTCTCTCTTCAAAAATCCATTGTCCCATCCTTCCTACATTCCTAATATGGAAACCTTACCTCCTTTGGCATAAATGAAAATAGTATAATAATCTTTTTCTTTTACCTAGTCAAACAATGACTAAGTTTAACCTGTAACAACACAAGGAATACATAAATTAAATTTAAAAATTTATAGAAAATAGGTAAAACAAACCACAAGTTCCCCTGAAGCTTACAAATCAGAGAAACACAATAGGGACAAAGTGGTCCGTGTCGAGAAAAACCTACCTGTACTTATTATAGATCAAGAAGATCATAATTCAAACCTTACAATAAGTTTTATGTTATATAAATAAAAAAAAAAAATACCCCATTTTATGGACATACCACATTTGCACGTTCATTAATCAGTTGATAGACACTTGGGTTGTTTCTACTTTTTGACTATTATGCTGTTCATGAATAATGCTGCTTATGAGCATTCATTTTCAAGGTTTGTGCGGATGGATGTATTCATTTCTCTTGAGAAAATACATAGAAGTAGAATTTCTGGATCATATGGTAACTTTATATTCAACCTTATGCCAGACTGTTTTCCAAAATGGCATGGATAAGTGTTCCAATTTCTCCACATTCTTTTTTTTTTCTAATACTTATTCTTTTGAAAAGTATTTATTTTTGTTCAAAATATAGACACAACAAAACATACACTCATTCAAAAGTTTCTACTTGTACATTTCAGTGGCCTTGATTACATTCTTCACATTGTGTCATTATTTTCCTATCTCTCAATTTTTTTTCCCCAAATTATTTCACCACCATTAACTTAGATTCTCCACATTCTTGACAATACTTTTTATTATCTGTCTTGAATATAGTCAACCAAGTGAAAAGCAAAGAAGTCACCTTGAAGACTACAGTGCACCTGACCGAAGCCATGGTATCTTCAATCGCATCATATGCATGCAAAAGCTGGACAATGAATAAGGAAGACCGAAGAAGAACTGATGCCTTTGAATTGTGCTGTTGATGAAGAATATTGAATGTACCATGGACTGCCAAAAGAACAAACAAATCTGTCTTGGAAAAGTACAACCAGACTGTTCCTCAGAAGCAAGAATGGCGAGACTGCGTCTCACATACTTTGAACATGTTGTCAGGAGGGATTAGTTGCTGGAGAAGGACCTCATGTTTGGTA